>NC_041368.1:18154120-18509120 GCF_900634415.1 Cottoperca gobio
AATTTCATTGAATGAAGTGGCACATTTTGTGATTCTTTCTGACCAGCCCTGATGAAAAGAAAATGGTTTCAGAACAAATCAGGCCTGGCCTAATTTGCTATTGTCACAAGGCTTTATGTAACGAGAGGTGACCTTCAGCTTCCTACACTCTCATCTCTCATTGAGTTCCTAATTTCTCCCACTATAGATAACCAGTCATTTGATAACTGCTAAACACAGACTCCTGTGACCAGGCTTAATCTATTGGGTAGTCTGGGAAATAAAACACGTCTTTGCACGGTCACAGCGGTCATCGGCACAATTTGCATTGCTTGAAAAAAATGAAGATGTCACTGCTGGAGTGCCTCTCACACGTCAAAAGAAACTGAGTTTAAATTATTCTAACCTTAATTAGATTTGCCCCACAGCACTATCTCCCTGACTTCACTAGCAAATCTTTCTCTATCTTACAATTGGAATATTCCATTATTTCTTCCCATCACTGATGCTTTTCTTTTAGAGACAATGAAATGTAACATTGACGTTTTTATTTAAGTTATGTATGTTTTCACATTCAGAGACTTACTCACACTGTGCTGCTTATTTCTATGTTTATAGAGTTGGGACATGTTTTTTGGCTCAGAGTGAGCGCTCCTTGGTTTGTTGGTTTGCTGGGGGCGTGTCAGAGTGAGCGCTCTCTACTTTGCAAGGATCTTTGTAAACAGAGCACGGAGATCAACACGTGGAGCAGAGACACCATGTAAACTGTGTTCGTGTCTGTGATGCTTGAGCCTTGGAGACTATTTGTCTGTGAGTTATTCATGTGCAATTTGGATGTGTTATGTGCAGAATGTTTGAAGTTTGTAACTTTTGGTCTGAAGCTAGTTTAATGTGTGCTAATTTAGCTAATGGCGATCTGTGCTATTTCTAGCTCATAGCTAATTATTTTAATAGTAGTATGTGTGTCGTTTGTACAGTGCTACATGTATGTTATGTAAAGCCTGCATACTTACATGTGTTTTATTTCTGAATTGTTAGTTTTACAAAACTAAAAGAAGAACAGTAAAGTCAAGAAAGCAAACCTTGCATCTTTATTGGAGGACTTTTGAATGTTAGCTAACTGTCTAGCTACGCATAGGGATACGCGCTGTAAGGGCAGAACACACACACTGTGTTGTTGCAACCTTTATTAAAAACATTTCACTTGGTCTCAAACAACGTGAAAACACCACAAGGAAAACTATGCACACCTCAAAGTATAGAAACATCAGATTAAAAGTTCATATTTTCACTCACTTATACAAATGTTTGTGGTGTAGGAACACAACACATCCCAGTAATTAACTTGTTTTAGTATACATATATTTCAGAGAAAAGGAAGGGACAAAAACATGGATCAGCATGGCTTGGATTTATCCTCAAGGGACAAATTAGCCAATATATAAAAGCCAATTTAGAAGCTAATTATTAAATGTAACCCACTACTGTGTCGTGGTGGGGGGACGATTTAAGAGACAATGCAACCGTATAGAAAAAAAAGAAACATGTCCTAGAGACAGTTTAATTAATGTACATGTGATGGGAAATTCATAAATCTCTCAAAAAAAAACAACTAACTTTGATTCATTAGTGAGCTCCATTCTTTTGCAGTAATTGGATTGTTTTAGCCAATGGGGAAAGGTTTCCTACATCATTAAGAGAGAGTTATACACACAGTAACAAACCGCTGAAGTGAAATGAGATGTTTTTTTTTATATTCAGCATCATATATCATCCTACAGCTACTTGATCAATCCAAACATCATGAAAGAATGCATCCAAATTGTGTGGATTATTATCAGAATGAGGTAGTTAGGAAAGTGAAACCAGGCAGTCTCTTACTAATGCATTTATTTATGAACACCAATTAAATACCTGCATCAGTATAATCACCTAAGCTGGAACACAGCCAATGATGCCGTGGTCTATTTCCCATCATCCTCCAGCATTGCGTTGACATCTCATCAACATGCAGCTGTCTGCACAAACATGTGTGCAGAGTGCTATTTTGGTATGCATGTAAAGATGCATGCCATGTTACAGACTCTTTAAACATATAACTGTTTCACACAACAATGTGCTTTATTTTGAAAATCCAAAAGCAGACATCATCAAAACTGATCCCTAAATAGCTGATTGAAACTACTTCAAAATGTTTTAAATCAGTTAAAATCAATTTATATTTATATTATTTATATATCTCGGATCAGAGGGTTGAAAATAAGAATAACTAAAAAAAAAGCCTAAAAATATCACAAGTGGAAAATCCCTATACACTGCAGTCCTTCTTAAACTAAACCGGAGTATATAAACTCCCCACATTTTACTCTCCAAAACCAAACTGATTTAAACCTCTCTTAAAAAAAGTTGTGTGATAGTGAACTTGGCTCCTGCACAGTTTACAAAGTATGAAATATGAAACTAATTGAAGTGGAGCTTCAAAGTCCCAAGAAATGTACTATATATTTTTTGGGGTGGACATATTACATCATATCTGGCATGATAACATTGATACACCCAAAAAAAGTAATTCTACAAAGTATAACTAAAATGTTTTTCAGAAAACTCTGGCAAGTGCATAAATGAGATCCGTTTCAAGGTAATATTCACAGCATGGCATGGAATTGAGCATGCCAAATGTATCGTGTTAACTTGATCTCATGTGTACACTGTTGTAAAAACCTGAACATTCTGCTACACCTCCTCCCTGCCTTTATGGACCGCAAGTCCCTCAAGCAATTTGCAGATATGAATACTGACAGTGCTCTGGGCAGCAGGTTGGTATAGCATGTTGAAACCCCGCCCATCAGCTCGAGGCTGGGGCTTCCTCATCCCCAAGTCAGTAAAAGTACACCCTGTTGATAAGTCCTTTTAGCAAGACACGGAATATCCACCAGCCACAAAAAAAAATATTTTTCAGTAGTTGCCCTGCTTTCTGATCTCCTTGTTTGATGGGAGTAACATTTGAATCTTTAATATTTCTAGGGACACAGAGCCCTGCTGGTTTTTATTCTTCTCATCCAATTAAGGGCAAAAGTACACCTGACATTGATGTATGCAATTAACAGCAAACAACATTTTCTCTAGGTTCCTTGTTAATGTCATGTCGGGTCTACTGTAAAAAGAAGTCGCCATTTGAGACAAATCTCCCACATGACAGACTACAACCTCATAAATGGAATCACCATCTCTAATATAAGAGCAGGAGGGCCTGACAGGGAGTAAATACAACCAGATCTCAGCCGTTGTGTTCAGTTAAGATCTGCCTTTGCCTTTGGAAACTGGACATTTCCATTCAGTGTCAGAAGAGGACTCAAAGTGTCACTTGACATTGACAATGTGTTAAATGCTCACCCCCAGCGTACAGGAGTGTTGTATGTTTAATTTCTTACGTTTGTAAGATAAGATATACTGTGTTTGGCACAGTAGGTCTGTGACACTTATATGAAACATATGTATTCATATAACTCTGATGTATCCATGAGTTTAGTTGTAATTTCTATTGCAGTTTGGGAATGAATGACTGGATATAATAAAGGCTTTCCCAATGTCCTCCTGTTGCTGATCCTCATTTAAATGACTGAATTGCAGTACTGTACCACTGATTTACTGTAAACCAGATATGAAAGATAATGAATGTTCAGTATTTTATTATTAGCCTGCGTAGCAATTTATCCTCATGAGTTATATGACACACAATTGTAATGCAAAAACAGACAGACAGACACTTTTTAGCTATCATTAATTTCATTTGTATTTAGGAGGCGTAATTTTTGTCACACGATAACAATTTGACTTGCATATGTAATCTAGTGTGCTGTTAAAAAGGCAACAGCTGGCCATGAAACCCAATTATCAAACAAACTGCTGTTACCTGATTTCCAGTTCAAAAGAAAATTCTTGTCCTGTTGCCAGAGGAATGTGTAGAAGCTTGGCCCAACTTCCTGTCTAGTCTGAATAATGCTGATGAAAAAACAAAAGAAGTGAATGTTACATTTTCCAAGGGTAGCTTGGCTTTCTACTCGTAGCATTGTTTGATGCAACTGGTAGATGTGTAAATTTATTCCGCATGTTTTTTTTTTGTGTGTGTGTGTGTGTGTATTTGTGCGTGTATGTTTGCTCATGCAAGTTGGCTGTCTTGCTTCTGTGTAAAGCCCTTTCCCAGAATGGAAAGGTCCCCAGGCATCCTGTCAATTTGACAAGTATTCCTCAGTCTCTTTGTGTGTTTGTGTGAGTGGGTTGTATGTGTGTGTAAGTGTGTTCATTGGTATGCTGTGGCTTTAGGTGAGCAACCTCCCAAAGGGGCCACAACACCTGAATCCAAACATTTACGCCTCTCCACTCTGCTTCCACACTGACAGACGGCTTTTCCCCACATCTTCCTACAAAGCACATCCACCGCTCTGTTTGTGTGTTATTTGCCTTTTTATTTATGCACTGCTATTTTAACCGAATTTGCAGTGAGCGTAGGTGGGTGTAGTGTGAGGGGCCCATGACCTCAATATGCCTTTAGTATTCGGGGCGAGTTAGAGACTGTATTGACGTACCAAGTTTTGGACTTACAAATTGTACTTTAAAAAGGAGGGATTGGAGCTAAATGAACAATTTCCATTTGTTTTTGTGAGTATTTTCTTTTTACAAATGTTTTAGTAAAGTGCATGTGCCTTTTGTTATTCATTAAATTTTCAAGTCCCATGGTGCCAGCCATTGAAAGTCAACACAAATTGATAAGCACTGCACTATGTCTAGTTACACATCTGCAGGGGTGCATATCATTTCCAGTCACATGCTCCTCTTTAACTTCACTGAGATGGAATCAATGGCCCTGCTCATTATTTCAGCCTTAGATCTGTTAAGACTGGAGCCAATTTGTTTTATGCTCTAATGTGTTTTTATACCTGTTTCAAATCACTTGACTCTTGCTTCAGACAAAAGGCTTCCATCACTCTTGAATACAAACAATTTCTATACAATTCATGCAACAATCACATTATGTTGCACAAACAAAGACCACTCTTATTTCATCATGATGGCCTACAATGAGGGAGGTGGAGAGAAAGCAGAAAAAGGGTTTTGGGGGAGACCTTACAGTAATCAATCAATTTTAATATCTCATTATTAATATTTTAATAATAACCAGGTATGTGTTTCGTCCAGTCACACAGTCATATTGACATCTCTTATGATAATTGAGATATTCAAATTCTAAGGTTTGGTGTGTTCCGAATTGTTGCACAGGTGACATTTTGTTTAATGTAATTAGATCCTCCTATCAATCACTGTCAAAGAAGAAATAAAAAGGAACCTGCACTGCTCGTCACACGTTTGTCAGCACAGCGTGTGCATAAATGCCACACGTGCTTAGAAAAACAAACACTGTGAAGGTGCACAGAGTCATGTATTTTCAACATACATGCAGTAACACACAGAAACCGACACACATGCAGCGCAGAGTTCCGTTTGAGCAGTTCTTATTTCACACCTGACCTGTGTTTGGACCAGTGGCAGGGTGGCTGTCAGCAGAAGAACTGCTTCACTAATTTGAATTACATTTTTTCCTCTCCTTTGTCAGTTACAGGGATGGCGAGGACATGGGGGTGAAATGAAGATGAAGAAGCAGTGCGGGAAGGAGGAAGATGAGGACGATGAGGGAGATGACATGATGATGATGATGCAAGGGCCAATTTAGTGATTTGGGGTCCCTAGGCAAAACCACTCTTGTTCCTTATTCTTATCCTTTAAGAATGATAGTATGAAGAAGGGGAGACCAAAAGTCAAAATCAGATCGTTTTTTAAGTAAAAGTATAAGCTATGCTCTAAATATTAGTAAAACTTCTCTGTTACAGGTTTAATTCCTGCTCTATGAAATGAAAATGTAAATATGCTGAAGCAATTCAACTAATTTCATACCACCATTAGAATTAAGCCAGAATTACTTGGCAAATATCTGTTGTTGGTCGATAGTGAGCCATCTCACTAGCTTATTTTAGAAAAAGACGGAGAGTCCAAAATGGAGGAAGCTATCATAGCTTATTAGCTGAGTTGAACCATTTACATTTAATCCTCCCGTCGGATTATAAACTGATTCACAGGGAGGAGCGGTTTGCAGAAAGTTAGACACGAGTAGATGAATATGGTATGAATATATCTTTTGATTAAATTGTGTGTTAATTGTTAAAGCGACCAAGCTAAAAAAGCGTGCTAGTTAGCTTGGATAACTTCCGTCCACCTTCAGTTACTTTTTATTGAAATAAATCTGCAGACTACAGTCCTGAGAATAAATGCTAGTGGGGGATGTGATTGATTAACGCTAGCATGTTACCGGCTTGCTAGCTTGTTAGCGATAAGCTAACCATTTAGCCCTGCAAGCTTAACTCAGCCTCAGTGTTGAATCTGGTATAAAATATGACATAACCTCAAGGCTCGAAAACCAGTGATTCAGCGTCCTTATAGTAGATAAGCTTCAGTGTAAAGAGGAAATATGAGCAGGAATGTCAAGGATCTAGGTATTTTTAAAGAGGTTAGAATTGGGAGAAAATATTTTTAAGGAACGGAAGAGATGAGGAGGCCTATTTGTTTGTGGCATCGGCAGGTGTGTTTGGAGCACCAGCAGGAGGTAGAGAGGGGATTTGGTTCTCTCCAGTAGCGCCAGCTGGTGCACCTGTTCCAACTCAGAACTGGTTGAAGCTCGCCCACTTACTGACACATTTATTTATGCCGAGTGAACTTGTGTTTTGGCAGGCACATACACTTGGGATAGTAAGCTACAAGTCAAGATAGTCAAAACCACTGTGTGCCTGAATAAATGTCACAAAGTAAGAGAATAGAAAATCACAAAACATCCAGACAATTTGTTGAAAATGAATCATTAGTCTGGGCTCCAAGGCAATCACAACATCATTTTGTTTTTCTTATATTCTTTCACAAAAACACAACTGTGGGGAAAGTGATTTTAATGATTTGACGTTTATAATTATAGGCCACACTTTTCTCAAAGTAATAACACGTTGTCTCAAATGTTTTGCTGCCGTTTTGGCTTTCATTGTGTATAATGTTGATTATGAAGGATTACAGAGTTATTGACAACAAAGATGCCAATCAATGTTAACTCTCATTGTTTGAGTTTTTGACTTTTAAAAGCTTAGCTTAGTACTGTTTTCTGCCTCTCCTCATCACAAACCTGACTTAGTTAACCTATGTAGGAGTGCGTTGCTGTGTAGGAGTGCTTTTATGTGTGTGTGTGTGTGTGTGTGTGTGCACATATATTTACAGATCTCACACACATGCGCTGGTGTATGTAGGGGTTTTACATATGTATGTGCCAATGTATGAGACAATTGTGATGGTTGATTACCATGCATAGCATCTGCAGTAGCTCCCCTGTGAATTGAATCAACGGTACATAAATACATTTATAGCCCTGTGTTATTATGAACATATCCAGAGTATCATTCCGAGGTCAAGCCTCTTACATAGTGTGGGCGTACCTCTGTGCTAGAAGAATGATATGTGCCTACATTGGAGCATTCATTTCAAAGCTTAAGCTTTACCATAAATCTCTGATTATATTCCAGCATAACATATTTTGGTCAGGACTACTTTTACCACATTGACCTCATGTGATTCTGTGAGGCCTGTGTTCCTGCAAATGTCTGTAATCTGTAAAGTATGAATCGGATTCTTTTTAGAACTACTTGCACTTCCTTTTCCTCTTCAAGAGCTGTTGAGGATGCATTGGAAATAATTAATGAGAGCTTTGATAGCATTTTGGGTGCAAATTCAGGGTGCTTATTTAATCACTCAGCATGGAGAAGGAGCAAGCTTAAATGTATTAACGTATAATCTTAAATTATAATGAGATAGATGGACCAGGCAGCATTTGATAAGGAACATTTTATCTTAAAACACACACTAAGCTCTTGGGGTTTATCTTTCATTCAAACTGCAGCTAGAAATGATCCTGAAGATATATTATGTCCCATATTGATAGGCCTTACGGAACAAAGGTAATCAGGGCGTATATTTCTAGCTGGCAGAAATCTTCCCATAAAAACCTTAGATTGAAAACAACCCTGCAGTATATCAGCCTATCAAGCTCAAGATCATATCAATTGCAGGAATTTACACCTACTGTATACGTCTTTATATACTTGAAAACAGAAATATGCTGTTTTTTTTCAACAAATCATAATTGGATACAGAGACAACAAGAAAACACAAAATAAATTGTTTACATTTTTACGACAAATAGTACATTTAAGAAAAAGGTTTACCAATCATCATCGAGCATTTGGAATTAAACAACATGTTTTTTTTGAGAATTGAGAATGGTGTTTGACAGAGGCATGACATTAATGCTAGCCAGGATGGTCAAAGAAATTAAATGTTATACCATCAATACAACAGAGACATCCCCCCTGCCCCTAGCTTTTATGCTAAGAAGCTTAGCAAGTAATGTCGGGGTGGATCCCATGAGAGAGGCAACAGTCGTTTGACCTGTTTACAGCTTCAGGGAATCAAGTTCAGCATCAGAGCTGGAGAGTGTTCTCGGGGAGTAAATAGTCCTCAAACAGCCTGTCAGAGGCGGAATATGACAAGCCAAAAGATGTTTTGTGAGCCATGCAGAGGAAGATTCTTGGAAAATAAAGTTTTGCTAAGGTTGTTGTGGAAATTCTGAGTTCAGGGAGAAGCCAATGTGTGACATGGTTCAATGACATACACTTAAGTGTACATCCTTATTGCAATCAGGAGAGACTTATCTGTTAGTGAACAAAAATGCATTGACATGTGCACAAGATGAGAAATGTGAATAGTCTTTAGCGATTAGACCCCATCATGATATCATGTATTTTAGGGGGAGGTGAATCCGTAAGAAGAATTAGGAAACCCCCCCCATGGAGTCTATACACTGGTGGTGATGGTGTCCGGGATGAAGAGAATGCTGAAGATCTGGATCTGATGAGGAGATGGGGAGTGGACTTTTGATGAGCTCACCCTGGGCACTGGATATGAGGAGTGGAGGTGAACGGGGTGGAGGAGGGCTGAAGCGATATCGCCTGAAATGACAGCTGACGGCAGCAGAGAGGAGAAGAGATTTAAAGTTTGATAGCAGCACCGTGATTGGCTGTTGGAGATCGTGGCAAAATCTGGTTGGTTGACTAAAAGAGTGGACGCCCACAATGAGCTGTGAGGGAGAGAATTGAAAATGAAGCATAAAGGTAGTCGTCATGATTGAACGTATGCTGAGCTTCACGTTGTTGCTTGAAGGTTTCTTCTTCTTCCCCATACAAGAATACATTCTATATATATTCATAGTGTTTCTCCTATCTTTTCTTTTCATTTCTTTCCTGTCTTCCTTTTCTCCCGTTGTCATCATTCTCCTATGTTCCAGCTCTCCACCCCACTCTAACAACATAAGAGTGCAGTGCAATGGACGTATTTAATATTCATGGTATTTTTGTTCCCTTCAAGGCATAAACAAAATACTTTTTGTCATCTTTCACACTGTATTTACTATTCCATAATCAATCCCCTTGTGCCAGGGAGGAAAGCCGCATTGTATTCAGTGTGAGTAAGACTGGCACTCATGAGCATTTGGATCACATAGCACTTAAGGGCAAAGTTGCAAATTGCACATTTCAGGTTGGATTATATTGTGTGCAAACCTAATGTTTAGCTACTGTAGCACATACGTAGCTGCTTTGGCATTTATTTATTTTTGGTGCCCAAGGCCATGCATAAGCCTCGGGGTGTTGACACTAATTCAGAAGGGTTTTCTATGTAAATTAACGACCAGTGACAAGGCATTCATAAAACTGCGGCATGCATCATTATAAGTGGTTTAGTGTTTTGGAGTTATGTGCAGTTAAATCAGGTGCTTCTCAGATCAAGGACTGGAGCACACTGACTGATTTGCAGCCTTGGGCGTCATGGCTCAGGAGGAAGAGCCGTCGTCTAGTATTCAGAAGGTTCCTGGTTAAATCCCTCGATGGGTCCTTGAGCAAAACCCCTATCCTGATGAGCAGGATGGCCTCTGCTATCAGTGTATGCGTGTGAATGTGGCAAGCACTGTGAATGTTCAACTACAAAAAGTACTATTTAAATGCAGTCCATTTTTAAGTACTGCAAACAGACCAATGTGATCTATCAGACTATATTGATGACTCATGTACTCATGTATTATATTCATTCTCAGCTGACAGAATGCTATTTCACCTTCATGTTTCACTCAAACAAAGCACATATTTATGTTAGCTTAATTAATGCGGTCAGTATAATTGCTATGCAATCAGCGTGCCTCAGCTTCAGTATTACAAGAACACATTTGTCTTGTCAATTAAGTACATTTCATCACATTATTATTTAGTCTTATTCTCATGTTCAGTTTCAAAATAAAAGTCTGGGGATTTGTTATCACATTCACACTTAAGTGGTTTAAGTGAAAGTTATGGATCGGACCAATTTGGCATTTAAGTGTGTCTCTTATGCCCAATAGAGGAGTAATCTCAAGGCACTGAGGGAGACGCTTGTTTTGTGTCAAGTGGTAAGTTTCACTCACGAAACAAACCTGAAAGAGTTTCTAAATATTTTGTTTTAGTAAAACATAAAGGCAAAATGCTATTCTATCAGCTGAGAGTGAATTTGAGTAAGGTAGTACAAAGAAAACATCACACAACGGTGTCTTCATCAGAGTTATCAATCTTGTCTGGTATATTATATTGGACTGTTTGCAATATTAAATGCAACGTCAGCATGCAAGTCCTTAATCTGAGAAGCAACTGATTTAGCTGCACATTACACAAAAACACACATAAATGCACTTCATGTTAACTGCTTCCTAATGGTACAGTATGCTGTGTAGAGATCTACATTTCAATCTGAACATATTTCAATCTAGATACCCACTACCTTGTATTATTGTAAAAAAGATGAAATATTGTTATCGAATGTGTTTTAATGATCTCATGATTAAGTGTCAATAGAAAATAATGTTATGCAAATCAGGAGCATGACAATGATTAAGAAAATAAATGATTAGATTAAGAGTCACATAATGACAAGAGGATGTCTTAAAATGACATTTCATGCATACAGAAATATGCATAATTCACATTGTGTACAATAATAAGGTTATCTCTCATCATCAGTTTCAAGTGAACGATGAGCAACATTTGCTCCTCTTGCTTCTATTGAGAAGTGTGTCATAGATGCATTCGGATAAATCATGCGGCATTTCCAAAAACATGCAACCTTCTGAATTTTAAACAACTGCTTTACATATAATGCATAGGATCACAGCCAGGATGACAGGTGCGTCTACATCTCCTGTTATACATGATATTATGTATATATATATATATATATATGAAATGATGTACCCTTTGCAATCAAAGTGGCAAACAAACAGCTGATCAAGCTTTGTTCAAATAACAATGTGGCTATTTTAGCAGTTTCTGTTCCTGCTGAAATGTCAGGCTACTTTAAAAGACGAAGATACAGTATGAGCATGACTGTACAAACAGGATTACGATTAACAATGCAAGACATGGGCACAAAGAGATAAATGGAAAATACTGCTGCCACTTTTATAAATGGTCACGGGCTATGCTAGCAGATATTTCACAGGAAGCTGCTGTCCTGAACCAAGCTTTAACAATCAACCATCTACAAATACAGTGCCTTTCTGTTTCTCTATGAATTTACTGAATATGGACTTACCCATTCATTTCAATTGACCAATTGTTTGACTGAAAGCACCAGAAAATATGCAATACAAACAAATGCATAATTATATCAAATTGGGAAGTTATATGTTACCACCCTACCTTAACATTATTTACACAGCACAGTTCTCATTGACACACCAGAAATCCATTGGCACCGTTCATAGTTTTGGTTTGATCTGGATGAACACTGATTTCTTATTCTAATAATTGGGTCTATAGAGATGTTGGCTGAATACACTGGATGTCAGTAAGCGTTCACAGGGCCGAAAATCCATTTTTGTTGTGCAGCGCTATATAGAAGCTATGGAGTCACCTCACCCTAACGGATATCAAAGTAACTATAAGTGATAATTGAATGATTGATTATATCCTGAAAGTTAGCAGACAGATGCAATTTATTTGAAAGACAAACTCAATATGTAATTTTAGTTTTTTGTATTTTTCTCTTCCATTTTTAAGTTTACCACATACCAGTGTGTGCTCATATGTGACTTTGGATTTACTTGGATGGCTGTATCTTGAATGCTGTGTACCAACATTTACATGCTGTGCAACCACAGGACACAACTGGGCTTAGTGGACTGCAAGAGCATCTTGGTCATTTCCGGGGGGGGGTGGGGGGCGCGTTGGGAAAGACTTGCTTTCATGCTGATAGCTTAAAAGGAAGCAGGATCACAGTTCAGCAAGCGTGAGCGTTGGAAAGTTTAAGAATAAGTGTTGTGAGAAGAGCATGAACTGGATTAAAAACTATTTGCCGCATCAATCGATGGGCTTTGAGTGTCGCTCTGCAAGCTGCCCATTGAAAAAGGGACAGCTTATCTCCTGTGAACGCTGGTATGTGGGGTATTAGCTGCAGGAGTCATGTGCAAGTGCTGGTACATTTCCTACCTAGGTTAGCTAAATTGGTCATGTGGGCAACCAAAGAGTATATGGTGTTAGCGGATGACCCAGTGCAGGTCTTGCAGGTGATACAGTATGGAGTTTAAATGGGCTTTGGGAGGATCCTTTCGCACAGTGGGATTGGTTCCTGATCAGTAATGGATTCTGGGGAGACGCGGTACCTCACTTGGTCTTGCAGGTGGACATGTACAAAAGGCTAAGCCCTTAATGAAGAGGCCTGGGTTGAACAATCGACCCGTGGCCCTTTGCTATACAATAAAAGGAAAAAAAGGTTTTCCAAAAAAACAAATTATTTTGTATTTGGTTTGTTTTATGTTGATAGCCTTTGTTTTGTATTGAAGTGTCCATGCGTAATGGTCGTGCCTATGATTTGTTTTAATAAAGGGATTCTTAAATTCACCGCTGCCTTCTTTCGTGAGGTTTTACTTATTCATGTTCCTGACACTGCTCCTGTAAGTAGCCTGAATATCCAGAAATCTTTAGGATTTACTTTTATCTACATGTTATTTACATTTAATAAAAGGAGATGATGACAATATTTGCACATACATCCCACTCCACAGGAAGGTTCACCAAACCAGGAAGGATTGATTGCATTGTGTAAAAACATTAACATCCGGCAGACCTTATTGAAGCCCATTTAAAGTCACGATGACTTCATATTTATTTTACATGTCGTCAACTGTCGTTAACAAGGTCTATCTGACAAATTGGACAAATTTGAGGTCTATGTCTCAAACGGCTTTAAAGTGAACAGGGTCTATCTGCATCACACATTTATGCAGATTTTGTAAATATTTGCTGAGTCAGTGAGATCTACAAAGGTCTATCTCCACATGTTCAAGCATAATTTTAGTGTCACAAAGGTCTATCTGCTGACAACCTAATAGCAGGGCGGGAAATTAATCACGTGATCATTTTCAATATTCTTATAAACCGTCTTTGAACATTGATCCAGTTTGTATAAGTTAGTTGCAGCACAGGAATAACTTATTCAAAACGTTTCGCTGCCAACTGTTTTATATGTATGTGATCTAGTAGATAGTAGTTCAAGTTAAGATCATTAGTAGTTTAATAAAAAGTCTTAAAAATTCAGATTTATTAGCAAATATAATTTTCACTTTTAAGTTTCCTGCCATGTGGAACTTGTGGAAACATTTTGAGAGCTTAAAATGAAGCTAAGTTGCATAAAATAAAATGTTCAATTTTCGGGTAGGGAAATGTTGGGTACTCAATTTCGGAACCACAAAGGTCTATCTGCAAAATTAGTTTTGTTTCTACCCATAATACACTGAATTGGATGGCCCAAATAGTCTTCATTTCACTACCTAGTGTGTAGCATGTGATATGTCAAAATTGGTTGGAATTGGTTTTATAGTGTCCACGTTATGAACTGTTGAATTTGCAGTGATGAAGTGCAGATAGACCTTGTTAACCCTCAGTTGACGATGTGACATCAAAAGGATCCTCAGACCAAATTAATTTAATAAGTCGCATAAATCTGGACACTTTCTAAATGGAGAGAAAGTGATATTAATCTGATGACGGTGGAAATGTCCCCCGTCAATTAATTTTGTCATCCTAAACGTCTAGTCAATGCAAATTCCAAAACTCACCTCTCTCACACACACACACACACACACACACACCTAGACACAGCTAAAATGACTTAACCTGATCAATATCAGACTTTTTATCCAATAAACGGCTACGACAGCAACTTTAACTCAGTCTGCTGTTTTCTCACTGATGCTCATGGAAGGTTTTTTCTTCTTCTTGACAGCAGTAATGAGATTAGAAGGAAACCGGAACCAGGGGAGACATGTAACGCCTTTAAATGAGATGGAATGAAACTCTGCTAAACTATTCATCAGCTTAGACTGTGTTAAGTGCAAGCATGTGAACAGGCACGCACAAACACAAATGCACAAACGCACAGAAAATCTAAGTGCCCTGTTCTTCCCAACCTCCCTTGACTCAGCATGACAGCCTTCCAAATTATGGAAGTCGTGTCTGAGTGTTGTATGAGTTACCGGAAAACACTCGATCGAGCGCCACTTTGACTTTCCGAGATGAGTGATGCCCTGAGGAGGTTTATCCTACTGGCTGGATGGAAGACGGAAGCTGTAATCTATGTGCATATCTCAGCTGCTGTCTCTCCTCTACATTATACATTATTATATGTATTGTGCGATTTTCATCAAATAATGATATAACACAGTGTTTTGCTGAGTGATGCCTGCAATACCTATCGTGTTGTGTGAGATTCAAGTCTTTCACTGTCATTCACTGAATTACCTCCTACTGAGGCAACACTGGTTGATTATTGTCTTGCTATCTATAATGTTTTATGTTTTTTGGGTAAATGCAACAGGAAGGGCAAGAGAGAGAGAGAGAGAGAGAGGCCCGACAGGGATGATGGTAGATAAGGTTTTTGATCTAACAGTTCACTGTGGTTGTTCCTGCTGCAGACTAGGAACTGACTCTAAACCACCATTTGAAATTTCCCTGATTCCTTCCTCTTTTTTTTTTCCAGCTAAGGTACATTGCTAAACGTACCCTTTAACACCGAATGTGTCGTCGACGACACATTTTGCAAGCAAAACTTTGGATTACCGTAACTATGTCAAATTTTGCGCAATCGAAAAAATTTCAACGGTTTCTGAAAGCTGAGACTCTGCGCTTTCCGGCATATATCGACTCATTACGGTAACTTCACTTACGGCCCTCCGGAAGCCCGCGAAACAGCGCCTTCGTTGTGAGCGAATACACACAGAGCGCTGGAGAGACACAAACAACACCGCGGAGAAATAGAGCCGGAAAACAGCGGATTGAATTCAAATGGAAGCAAGATGGTATGTAAATCAACACTTGTATAGCGTTGTGACTTGTTTAGAACAGTGTACCAAGTCTGTAAGATTGTACTAGGTGTGTAATTGTACTTTATATGCGTAAATGTGCGCGGCGTCTTCAAGTAGCTTGCGTCCTAGCCGAGGCTGTGTACAAGCTTTAGCTGGAGAGGAGGAGGTGTTACCAGAGATCACGAGGTGTTACCAGAGATCACAAGGTGTCACCAGAGATCACATTCAGGCCTGTAGATGGAGCTGTGGGGATGCTGGATGATCTGGTGACGCTGTCAGACACAGAAGCCCCTCACCACATCACACCACAAGATGGCAGACTGAGGCAGAGCCCGATGGAGTCCCTCAAACACCCCAGGCGCCCAACCCCCTCTCGATATGGGAAACCCAGCACCAGGTGACGTTTATTCCCACTTTGATGCTGCAGTTTTCAAACTCCTCTCTGAATACACAAACAAGAATGCAGCCAAAAGCCTGGAGAGAGGGAGACAGTTCATCTGGACTGAAATAACTCCAGAAGAAATGAAGAAGTCCACAGGCATGTTGCTGTACATGTCATTTTTGGACCTGCACAAAGATGAGCAACTTTTGGTGTAAGCAAACCATTTTCCATGTGTCATTCCCTGCCACTGTCATGTCCCCAGACTGTTCATGGCCATTTGATCTAATCTTCATGTGAGTGACCCAGAGAAAACAGGAGCAACAGGAACAGTCCCTGGCAGTACCACCAAGACCTCTGCATGTGAAGGGACACTCAGAGAGGAGAGAATTACCCTGTGTGGGGAAAAACGCCTGGACATATTTTCCATTTTATGGCCTGTTTTTGCAGATGTAAGAGTAAAAGACTCAAAACTTTTACTGGATATAGTTGTATACATTTCAAACTTCATATGTAACATGTTAAATCTCTTATTCATGTACATTTGCTGTGTTTTTTGTTCACTAAACCACTAAACTCAAATTCCGCTTTTGTATTTCTCTTCATTTTAAACTGTTATTACACTCTCATAACATGCAATAAATTGTAAATGACTGCCAGATATGGAAAGTTCCAGTTATTGTTGGAAAATGGGCAAAAGCACTTACTCACAGGACATTTCCTAACCTTTTTTATAGTCAAAATAAGCAAAAAAGTCCAGGCGAAAATGTTGAGGCTTTTTTACCTTAGGTGTTAAAGGGTTAATTGTATCTCAGGATGAGATGGAGATGATCCTTATTCATGCTTTTATTTATTTCATGCTGTCATCTTTCCATAACCCCTAACCAAGCTCCCATGTGTCGTTTGAGAGGGCCAAACTTATTTTGTCAATTACTTTGTAAAACTTGTTTGACTGTGGAACCTTGTTTCCTGTCTCTAAGTCCTGAGCTTTGTTCTCCCACCATCCACCCCAAGACCCCATTCCTTTGACCTTCTTGCGATACAAGAATATAGAACTCCTTTCTGCGTTTCCCTCAAAAACTCACTGTTTGGCAAAGACAAATGGGAAGTAAAAAACGTTGTCTCGGAGAAAGGGTTGCTTTTAGAACTCTGTCTGATATGTCATCCGTCTACATTAGAGAACTATTGCAGCCCTGCATCCCCAGCAGCTTTTTGAGATATGTGGACAGCTTCAAAAAATCCATATAGACTTCCCTTTGTTTGGTTTATTTGTGTGTTTGCATTGTATATGTTTTACTTTGATCAATTATTCTGAAACATTTGTTTAATTATGAACCATGTCTCATCGAGAGAGATCGATGCTTTCTATGTAAATGTTTAATAGTACAATTTGTACATTTAACGTAACCCACAGTACTAGCAAGCACTAGCATTCTCCACTGTTGGGCAACTGTGAGTAAGAAGCTAATGACTGAAAGGGTCAGTGAGACTGAGAAAAGGGCAGATGGAGTGACTGAGTGAGGGAATGGCTGATGGCAGATGGAATGACTGAGAGTGGGAGAATGATGGCGATCACAGCAGGGATTTGTGAGAGGAATGTAATGATTGCTAGGGAAACCTCTATGTGTGTGTGTGTGCGTGTGTGTGTGTGTCTTTGTGTCAGAGGTGCAGGTAGGTTGTCCTATCAATGTCTAATTGTTTTACTGTTAAATTGTAATTACGTTCGTCTGCCAGTGGCCCCATTAGGATGACCTTCAGTTGCTAATGGAAGGGGAATGGGAAAATTGTTGCCCATGATGGGGGCACGCAGGATCTAAAGGGTGTGTTTGTGTGTGTGTGTGTGTGTGTGTGTGTGTGTGTGTGTGTGAGAGAGAGAGAGAGAGATACGCAGAGAGAGATAAAGAGAGAGAGGAGGGGAAATGTACATGGTGATGGAAGACGAAGAAAGAAAGGGTAACGAAAAAGGTTGATGGAGTGAGATGGAGAGCCAGGAGAAAGGAGAAAAAAGACTGCAACTGTTTTCTTGAGGACATGAGATCGTAGAATAACTATCAGTGCTCGAAGAAATAGTGGCCAGTCCGCCAGTCCTTCTCTCTCTGACACACACAAGTTTGTACATTCGTATACTTGTCAGGATCCTTATTATGATGATACTAAACTTCCTAAATCAGCTCCTAAACGTATCCTTGACTATCATAACTGTCTGTCTAACCTCCTTAAGGAATTAGCAAACCAACACCGGATTTCTTTGTATGTGTACTTTTTAATTATGTAATAAAACACAGAAACATTACACACTTTGTTAGTTATTTTACGTGTCATTTAGCGGACACTCTTCTCCAGAGCACAACGGTGGCAGCCCTGGTATTGAACTCACTCACAAGCTTCCGGGTGTTCTGTTCTGTTTAGAAGCCTAACCTCTAGACCACCCGACAAATATACTTCACTAGAGTACCCAGCGTCGGGAGGACTAATACGTTGTTGTTTTTTTCACCTTACAATCAACTGTTATCCCTCAAATGGCTCTTTTAAGAAGTGAGGATCTCACTTCAATACATTTCCTCACCGACATGTTATAAAACTGCAATTGGCCCTCACAAAGATGGAAGTACACACAAGCACACACACACACACACACTCAAATAACCTATATAATCAAGTATATATATCACTCCCCAAACCAAATGCACTCAGATGAAAGCTATTCATAGGACACATGCAATCATACAATTTTGCACACACACATTAATATATACATAATACATATATAGCTAACACACACACACACACACACACACACACATACACACACACACACACACACACACACACACACACACACACACACACACACACACACACACACACACACACCTAATGTCTCTCCATCCCCTTTAATGAAACACAAGTACTTTTCAGTCATCTGACAGCCTGTCCTCCACTGTATGGTGTCCTGTTTCTGAGGGAGAATTCACAGTGAACTCATTTTTGCCTTAGAGAAGATGTGTTGCTCTCATCAGATTTGATGCTAAATTCAATCTAGGTAACTGCCACATAGGCAAAAGCATGCATGCACACACACACGCACATACGCACACGCACACACACACACACACACACACACACGTCGTCTCAGAGATACAAACACGGCATTATTGTTTTGTGTCAGTAGGATGGTATTGTCCTTGACAAAGAGTTACATTTCTAAAAAGAGGAATTAATCATGTTAAAATACAATTAGTGGCCTAGGAAAACAACCACTTTTCTTTCTGTGACTCTCTCCCTCCTGCTCCCCATGCTCCTCACTGCCTTTCTTTCCAAGGAATATTTTAGAGGTTAACAGACACACTGAAAGTCATGCTACAAAGTCAAAGATCTTTACAGAGAACAGTGTCACCTACTGGCTTACCCTGAATGTATTTAAATCCGATGCAGGGCCAAGTTTTCAAAATACTAAATGAACGTTTAGGGACAGAATTCAAGGATGAAAAGTTCACCTGTTGTTTTTCAATGGCAGTTAACAACAGCTTGAAGCATTATTTGTATCTCCTCAAGTGTGCCGTGTTTCAAAAACAAATGGAGATTTGATAAAACCTAAATGTTTAGCAATGTTAGTGTGACATATTTTAGGTTCATTTAATTCCATTTGGTTTGTATGAGTGATTTTCAAGCATCACAGCAGCTGATTGCACTGATTGGTCTGCACTCTCTTTATGAAGGTGCACTGCACCATAATAAATACAAACCTAAATCCGAAATTCAAGTTCTGGCAAAATAAGCATCTGGGCTCTTCTCCTTCTTCCATCTGTGAGTTGAAAATGAAATCCGTTTTTTTTTTTCTCCAGGCTCACCTTCTTGTTGCCATGGTCTTTGCTTTCTGGAGAAGACCACCATATTGGTTTTAGTATCTCTGTCACGTTGCTGTTTTCTTAGCTACCCACCTTCCTTTCCTTATCACGTACCTCTTCAGGAGCACATGCAGTCTGAACACCCACAGCTGCCTGCATGACGAGGCAGATAAGAGAAGATACTGTTCAGAGTTGCAGAGCATGATATTAAATCGTCTATTTCAGTGTTTTTTTTATTTCTTAATTTTTTATTCAGTAGTATGATACATGTCTAAGTGTGTGTGTGTGTGTGTGTGTGTGTGTG
This sequence comes from Cottoperca gobio, assembly GCF_900634415.1. NCBI lineage: Eukaryota > Metazoa > Chordata > Actinopteri > Perciformes > Bovichtidae > Cottoperca > Cottoperca gobio. Next base: position 18,174,157 of record NC_041368.1, read on the forward strand.
TGTGTGAGAGAGAGAGAGAGAGAGAGAGAGAGAGGATCTCATGATGATTTTTGTATTTGTGTCCACCATATACCTAATAAGTACACACAAACAATATTTGTCTGAAACAGCTACAGTGTGCGCATTTCCACAATGTATGCACGTGGTATAAAGGTTTTATCAAGCACCAAGTGCCTTGCATCATCGAGTACTGGGGGCAGGCAGCTTGTCCCCTGTGCAGCAGACTGGAAGGCCGGGATCCCAAAGGTCAGCTGCGCTCCGCATAAACAGACATGAACCACTGGCCCGGATGTTTTTCAGCGGCAAGAGAGGGAGCTCACGGCTAGATAAGCACAATCAGAAACAGTGCCAGTCAGAACCTTTAAGCCTTTGAGCACCATCTGGTTCTAGGCCTATCCAAGAGGAGCAAATCCCACCAGGTTAGGAGGGACAGGAGGATAGACAAGAGAGGAGGAGATGAAAGAGCCCAAAGAGTTGCTGGATGGAGGGAAAAGAGAGGGCTACATATAAAACATACGTGTGAATATGGGCATTTTGCTATGAAATTTCTTGATTTTTAAACAAGCTTTTACACATTTAGTAGTTATAGTATAACTTATAGTATAACTGGACACCTATGATGCATGATGCAGGCTAAGGACAGCAAAAGGAACTTTGTATTGTGTAGCCAGATGTTGCCTAGCAATGTAATTTGGAATAAATGACTGTTATTTATATGTATAGTTACATATTGCATGTTGTCGACAAGTGTTAAGTGGTGTGGGACCAATTTGTACTGATTGTACTGGATTACGCAGAGGCTAAGAACATCCCTCGAGAAATACAACTTGTGGGGTATTATCCCTTACACATGTGCTGTAATTGAAGTGTACTAGTTGGCAGATTAGACAACTAGAAATCATGCTTTTAAATAGAAAGAGACTAGAAATATAGACCCTGTGATACTGTGTCTGTGACACAAGATGAAAGGCGTTATTTGTAAGTTTCGTTTGTAAGTAGTTTTTAAAAATGTTTGATTGAAGTAGCAGTCGGAATACTGAGCAAGTCCTCTGCCAAAGAAGTGGTGAAAAGATCAGGTAACATTACACTGTGAAACATTGAAATCTACAGGAAAACACAACCCGGGTGTTTTCCTGTAGATTTCAATGTTTCTCAGCCTCAAACTGAACAGGCGGTAAACCATCTTACTTTCCACCAACGCCTAGCCAGCAGCAATAATACTGACCGAGCCAGCACAAAGGTACTGGCACGGACAACAAAGACATCACCAGCGACTGGAGGCAACAGCATCAACAAATAGAGCTGAGCCACGATGCTGTAGCAACTTGACTTTAACCTTGAACTGCTTGTTTCTAGCAGCGTAAAGGGAAGTCTGAGTGTGCCAAAATAGCAATCGCTTCTTTAAAGAATATAATATAAAGAACCCTAGAGACAAATCCTAGAGAAACAACAGAGCCCCCAATGACTTCATTTACTTTGCTTACAAATTATTAAATATTAATTAATAAAATGTATATAAATAAATGAGCACTTCTGTCAAGTGACGCTCTTGCTTTGATGCAGAAGTTAGCAAGTTAATAGTGGTTGACGCTGGCAGAACGCAGATAAACAGCACTTTATGAGCTATGATTTGGACAAATGCATTAAATAAAGATTACATTTAAGATTGGAAAACATAATAATTAACAACATTTTGACAAAAACAAAGAAATCTTAACTCAAAGTGCTTATTTCTGAACGTTTAACTGCGTCTCACAATCTTAGCAAAGTCCGCTAAAGTGCAATGTGTTTAAAAAGTAGGGGGAAAATAGCTAGTAGAAGGACAAAGTTTGTTTCGTTGTCAGTCCACAATAATGTAATTGACTGAACCATTTAAACAGTAGATCAAAACTGTAATAATCATTAACATATCATGATGATTCCTTTCATATAGAGGTCGTTCTCTTCACACAGAAAACCCTCCCGTTGCACTTTGAACAGCCATTTGTATTCCCACACTGCCTTAAATGGGAGCTCAATTACACCATGTTGATTATCAGTGCTCACTCACCTATACAGTTGATGCTAAATGAAGGGCGAAGATCATTCACTGTATCTCAGGAGACACTACCTTGCAAAGGTCAGGCACACGCTGAAAGAAGACTGGTAATTGGACTTTAATTAGGGACAATTATTCTGGTGAACCTGTCCTATCAAATCCCTCATGAAACAGCCGCATCATCGACAGTTTTCTTGCTTTGAATCTTTGCTTTTTTTCCCACTACTGCAACGCCCCACCCCCCCCCCCCCCCCACCCCCCCCACACACACACACTCACACACAGAGGAGTTGCCTGGCATCCCTCAGTCTGCCTAATGATGTCCACAGAGCCACAAGAGGAGCACAGGGAGAAATGGAAAATGGAAAAAGGACTTTGGAAAATCTCACTAATGCTCACTGTGTGCTGAGGATTACTTAATTATCCACCCCAGCCATATTCAGAAACAACACAGCATCACATTTTAAAGGCTTCTATATTTGCATGGCAGTATAATGGGATGTTGTGCTTTGTTGTGTCCCTCAAAGTTTCACTTGAGGCAGTAGTACAGAATATGTTATAGCAAAAGTTGTTTAAGGGGAAAATATATCCACACCTAAGTTTAGTCACTCCCAGTCCAAGTGGATAAATTGTAAATCACACGTCAGATAAAAGATTATAAATTATATTTTACTTGATTCAAAACGTGCTTGCAGTGCAACTCCTGCTTCTGCTTCCATGGTTACAGACTTGGATTCATTGACTTTCTTGAACACACTCTTCTCTTCATCTTAGGCTCAACAACGTTCCTTTTGACTTTGAAGAGTTTGTTTCATTCCCTTCGTTTCACTGGTAGTAAAAGTGATCTATTGTTGATCTCATTTCTACGAGTCTCCAGGGAGCCATTACGCCGTTATAATTACCATTGGAAATACTGAGGGACCTGTTTGTGCCCATGCTAGGCATTCATCATGCGTTCCTATGCCTGTGGGCTGCACCGCACCACTGCTTGATAAATTGTACACTTGAAACAGTGGGGTTTTAACTCTGAATAAAGATAAGACAATCCTTTATATAAGTGCAGTCAGACGCACCTGTTTGCTCATCCTTGACTTGTACTAATCATATTTCTCACAGCGCAGTTGTATCTTTTACAACCTGTTGAGACACTGGAACTCTTTACACCTCAAAGTTTTGTCTGACATTCAGGTACAGTTTCATATCACATTGTGGAAGATGATATTTTGTCACAGAGATGTGAGTGGAATTGAGCAGGTTAAGGTAAAACCAAAAGTAAAACAGTTTTAAATATTGTAGGGAGAAAGTACAAGTAGCCAGAGGCAACAGGCTCTTACTGCAGTTTGCACAACACAGCACACTTCCAACTCTTCACCAAGATTAACCTCATCCAGTCGTGTTGTATGGAAAACTAGTTAAGCTGTGAATGCAGCGTCTGATCGTGGATGCTCATGGCATTGCTCAAAATGGGTAGATTATCTTGGATTATATTTGCTTTAATGCCAGATTTCTATGAAAAGTCAAACACTGGTTTAAATACATACAGTAACTGCACCAAACATGAGAGAACTTAACCCGACAATCAAAACCTTTTCATTTGCAGAGCATGACACAATGAAATGCTCTCTTTCAATAGTTTGTCATGTGTCAGGGACAGTAAAACAGACTTTCTTCATTGTATGCTTGCTATATTTGGTTGATGCATGTGCATATATAAATGTGTTAATTTCTGTGGATTGTGTGTGCGCTTGTCTGACTATGCTGTGCAGACAGATAAAATTAGAGAGAGTTTTAGCATTCAGCAGCATGGCCTCGGTTCACACGCTCAAATATTTGCACGAGCAGGCCTGTGTCTGCCTGCGATCGTCTCTGTGTGTGTTTATCAAACGATGTGTGCTCCACCACTTGTAGCAATCTGCACTACCAGTCAACAAGCAGCCTTTCTCACTGCACCCTCCATTTGACTATTGAGGTCAGCTGTCCTTGCGGCCTGCTGCCGCTGCCCATGAGGCAAATGGAACCTGACGTCGGTAAGTAGTGCTCCTCACACTCTGTGCAGGTGGCGTTGCAATCAGCTGTCCTTGCCTTTAAATGGGGCTGACTGTTCCAGCACTTTAAAACAAACTGGGGAACAGAATTTCAATTGCTTCTTATACCGAGATATGGTTAGGGATAACCAACCTGTTTTCTTTGATTATCATCCTGTTCTTTTGTATTTCCCCTTTCAAAGTCTGCAGATGCAGTTGAAAGGGTTTTAATATGAATGACTCTACAAATCTTTCACACTGTACTGTAAAGAAACACCTTTTCATCTTTGGCAGGCGAGCAAGAGGAGCAGCAGTACAACTATCATTTTCTGAACTGCCAACGCATAAGTGAAAGCAATTCATTTGTGTCAGACAGGAAGCAGCGATACTTTGAGCCACTTGCTACCAACTTCAGAGAAAGCTCACCGTATAGCCTACTCTGCACCACAGTGAGGCTCGATATAGATTGATTGTGGCACATTTAATGTCATGCCCAGTTTCCTTTGCCAGATGCAGCAGTTTTCACTCTATGGCCGAGTCAGAACCATTTCTGTATACCTGATCAAAAATGCCAACACATCTTTCGGTGTTTGTTTAATGGTTGTCAGTTGAGCAGTATGAGGGGTGAGATCATATCATGTCACACCAAAATGGACCAAAATACTAAACCTGTCATATTTACTTAACATTATAGTCTCCCCTCGCTTCTGTTATTGCCCAAACAAACCGCAGCTTGAAGCGATCAAGGAGGTTACTGGTGTGTCATACACCATTGCATCCACTAGTAGGATCAGCTGGCAATCAGCTAAAAACAAAACTTGCATTTTTCAAATCATTTTAAGAACGAATGGATAAAAAAGTTAGTTATGAATTAAAATGGGATGTGTCGGATGAGACGAGACAAGATGGATGAATGGCGAAGCCACCTGCTTTTGTGTGAAACAACTTAACAGAAGGTCAATCTTTGATTTTAAAAAATAAATAATCTGTTAATGTTTTTTTCTCCCACACAATGAGAATCATGGAGAGTTGGAAATGGTGAGGCAGTTATAATTCAGAGCTCCACCTTTTCAGGAAACACTGCACATTTACACTGCAGCTGCCTTATTATCACATTATGCAGCGATACCCTGTCACCTAGAAAGGTAATTGCTTGGGTCTTTCCCAAATGGTCCCGTCCAACTAAATAATAGGCTACATTGAAAAAAAAATGGGTACCTGGAGTCATATTATCTGTACATCCCCAGACACATTTATAAATGCTGTCTGGCAGCTTTTCTCCTGGAAAACCAGGTTTCTAATTTTGTTGAAACACAATCTCTGAGAGGAGACAAACTGGATGGACATCTAAACTACGCCTGAGTAGCAATCAGCCCGTAGGAGTTGAGCTCGTGTGTTTAATGATTTTTATTTTATTTTGTCAGAACTAAATGAGCTTATTTCAGGTTTAAATATACTGGACCGTTTGTAATAATATGTCCACATAAGTATCAGACATCTGTTGGTTGTTTATTCTAATATGTACATGTTAACCGTCTGACCTATGAAATCTTCCTGTGCAACCCATGTACGATTGTTATCTGCTCTCTCTCTCCTAAAGTTTAGTTCATTCATCAAACTCAAATACCCACAAAATCCCCTCACCAACACTGACACTGAATACTGTATTTTATTAGAAACAAGCCTAAAAGAATCTATTCATTTTGGGGATGGGCTATAGCACCAGTGATTTTTGGGAAAAAGCGTGTCAAATGCCACTTAGCATTGGACTTGATATTTGTGTAATTCAGAACTACAGTGCGAAGGTTAGGGATACCAAATAGAAAACTGACATTATTCTATGGTGAGCAACCAGCATGAGTAAAGTAGATTTTGAAAGTTTGTAAAATCCCAGTCCTTCCCTTTAAACCTCGTTCCAAAGCCACTCAAACCAAAACACATGAACACTGCTGTAGTCGTCACTAACTGTATCCAATTACCTCATGTCTCATTCACATGTAAGAAAACACCTGACATTTTCATAGTTAACATAAATTAAAAGTAGTGTTAGTTCTCACAGCTGCCTTGTAGAAGAACTTTACTTCATAATTTACAAAATTACAAAAAGACAAATAGTGTCACCTGCAGAAGTTCTCTGACGACTCTGCTATTGTCGGCCTCATCTCTGATGGGGATGACAGGGAGTACAGAGAGCTGACACAGGACTTTGCCCTCTGGTGCCAGAGGAACCACCTCCTGCTCAACGCAGGGAAGACCAGGGAGCTGGTGGTGGACTTCAGGATGCGTCATCATTCCCCCCCCAACACCAGTGAACGTCCTGGGAACAGACATTGAGATTGTAAAATCTTACAAGTACCTGGGCGTTCACCTGAACAATAAACTGGACTGGTCAGATAACTCTGCTGCTCTGTTCAAGAAGGGACAGAGCAGCTTTATCTGCTGAGGAGACTGAGGTCTTTTGGAGTGCAGGGGGCTCCTTAAGACCTTCTTTGACTCTGTGATGGCATCAGCTATTGTTTATTGGGTGGTCTGCTGGGGCAGCAGCATCTTGGCCACTGACAGGAAGAGACTGAACAGACTGGTTAAGAAGGCCAGCTCTGTCCTGGGGAGCCCGCTGGACACTGTGGAGGTGGTGAGACACCCGCGGTGTCTCATGGAGAGATACCGTCGGTCCTTTCTCCCTGCAGTGGTCAGACTGTACAATCACCACGGCCCCTGGTAGACCACCACCAGAAAAGTCTATTCCAACACTGTGTGCAATTATCAATGCCATGTGCACTTTTAATAACTTCTGCAATTATCACTGTCATGTGCAATATTCACTCTTGCAATTGTTTTATCAACGACTCTGTGCTATTGTTACTGTATTTTATTCTATTTAATTGTGTACTCGCCACTTAACTTTCTTGTTCTTTTGCTGTAACAAGGTAAATTTCCCCGTCGTGGGACTAATAAAGGATTTCTGATTCTGATTTTGATAGCTACGGAGTAAAACCAAGATATGCCTTTTACTTTTGTTATGTCAAGGGCCTCTTTATTTCAGGTTTTTGTGTAAAAAGCAAAGTGCAGACGACAGTCAACCCACAGTAATGAGGATGAGTTGTGTTGTTTTCAAAGCTCTGCCAGTGAGAACTTCTGTAGCGCAAGTTCACAGCACTCAACCTCACAATATAAATTCACAGCAGACTAAGTAAAAAAAACAAAACATTTGTATAGAACGATACACACCCATATGTTACGCGTAACAAATGCTGTTCCAGGGGCTTTTTTCACTTCCATTTTCCATCCATAAGAATTGCTGATGTGAAGAATCACATGCCTACAGCCTTAGATGTTAGCTGTTGTGAGCAGCTGGTCTCTGCCAAAGACGTAGACACATGGATACACAAACAAGCACACACAGACATGTGCACGTATAGGCAATAGGCAAAAATACATGCACACGCACCCCATGACAATGTTATTGAATTTTGGCCACACACTCTCATATCTATTACAGCATTTCCTGCTCAAGGGCTCTCACTGCCTTTCTCCTCACAGCTGTACAACACAACTTTTCAACTCACAGCCAGCACAGTTCAAGGACAAGACTAATACTCACTCACTCTAGTGTTCTGGGAAACAGTAACACACACTTTGGTGATGTGCACAACTCATATACACAATGCATTATCAGAATACGGTGTTATACTGAGCTATACTGAGCTATATCACATGCATTGTATTTTAATGACGTGTTTACAATACCTTTACTGTAATTATGTTCTTACAGAGAGTGTGCTTTACCTTATAACTGCTCTACTGTAATTGTGGTTTACAGTATGATACTGTAAATTATTAAATATTAGGCTACTCATTGCTAATTAAATCAATTTAAGTATTGACCATGTCACAAAACAACATATATATAAAAATACATATAAACATATATTTAGCGATCTGATAGTGCCACTTTCTCATAAGAGTGCTCTGATTAATACATGTATACATGTTGTTGTTGTTGTTGTTGTTGTTGTTGTTGTTGTAGTTGTTGTTGTTGTTATCTCACCTTTCTGAGGCTATTGCATGGAAAAATCAATGCATTTTATTTTAGGAAAGAAAAGTTGCCCCTTGCAAATTGTAACAGACACTTTACAGTCACTTCATCCTGGCGCCTGGCCTTGCTGTCAAAACTGTTCTGTAACGACTCAATACATCAGTAATATAGGCCTGTGTCTGTTTTAATGCACATGCCCCAACACCCTCCATGTGCCTTGAATTTATGGCCCCCCCCTTGTTCAGATAAGATCTCCATGGTTGTGGGATTCATTTACACTGGAGTGATAATAGAAGTTTCTTTAAGGATGGGCCATAGATGGCTCCACTTGGGATTTTCCCACAGCTGTTTATAGCATACAGGACAGCCACCACTAAATGAATTACCATCTTAACAAATGTAATAAGATTTCATTATTACTCTTGATTTGAACACATATTCGCTACACAAAAATGATACACTGAGTTTCGGGAGCATCTGCAATTCAATTCAGTGAACAAAAATACGAGATATTTTCTTAATTCAGCCAATTTGGATTTAATCGAATAAACAAAGTATCACAACGTGCACGTTCATCTGCACTGGATTGATCTTGCTCAATGACCAGATGTGTGTCTCAGTCAACTGAATTAAAATTGTGCGATCTGAATGTGTCAATCAGTTTCAAACTAAGAAATACATTTAAATCATGCTATTCAGTTTTTCAATGACAAAGGCAAACAGTGAAAAGTCTCGACAGGGCTAACGCATTATAAACCGACACACTTATTCACACCTTCATGCAATATATAGTAAATACACTAAATCTTGGATTGTGGGAATAAACTGGAGCTCCAGATCATAACCGCACAGACACAGAGAGAGATTGTACTAAATAATGGTCGTATAATTAAAACAATGATGAAGGTTTTATCTCATAACAATCCTGAGATGTGGTACAAGGTTCCTATCCAATCAGAAATAAAGATAGACTCAAGGGGACCAATTAAGTTCCAGCTTTTTTCCACTTTTTACTTTTAGAGACAGGGTTATGTTAGCAAAGAAGATCATGACATAGTTAAAAGCATACCGCTGAGATAATAAAGGAATCATTTGAGCTTATATAAGCGAGAGGTCAGAAACCCACACGTGCACGTAATATGCAATGTGAATGTCCAGGGAAAAAAATATTTTGCCTTTGTTAGCAATGTGTGATGTACTGTGGGGGAGTGTGTATCTACTTAGACCCTTGCTTCTACAACAGAGGTGTTTGATTGCAGTTCTAAATGAAAATATCAGTAGAAAACTGTAGGTAAATTCGTCAACAGTGAACGTTATTAAAGAGTTTTGACTTTGTGTAACCACCACCGAATAAAATGCATACTAAATTGATTCAGTTGTAAGCGGTGATTAAAAGATGCATGGATGTATTGGTAGATGTAAGAGTTACTGTATCAGAAAACAAAAGACAACAATAAGTACAAAATTGCTGGGCTTATTGAATTTCTCCACAGTACATTCACTTCGCTCTGAATCGGCCAATCGGCTCGCTGCTCCCTCACTGCGGGTGGGACCCAGATTCCCCTCAAACAAAACCCGCCTGTTTGCTATCCTGGCTCCAAAATGGTGGAACGACCTCCCCATTGATGTCAGGACAGCAGACAGTCTTCACACCTTCTGTCGCAGACTGAAAACTAATTTGTTTCGACTGCACCTCTGCAAATGAGAAGAATTCTTTGTATGTTGCACTCATATTGGTTTGGCTTATTTATAGCTAATAGTTTAATTCGTATTCTATTGTTTCAGTATGTTGCACTTTTGTTTGACTTATTTGAAGCTGTTGTTCTGCACTTAAATGATTTCACCTATTTGAAGCTAATATACTTGCAAGATTCTAAGATTCTGTTCAGCTAAATGAACTGTAATAATAATAGTAATGATAGTAATACATGAAGCACAAGACATTATGATTTTGGACTATACACTTCATAACACTCTGTATTTTAGTCTTAGTAAAGTACAGTATACATGTTAGAAAATAGTTGCTGAAAACATTGAGAACTATACAGTTGGAAATTGTGCAATTAGACATTTAAACAGTTTTTCACCATTTGATCAGGATTCTACAAAGATGGCGCGCAGAAGTGAGAAGGCAGCAGATGGCCTTCTGCAGACACGGCTGTTTTTCACAATTTTGAAACCTAAATTTACATTCTTGCCGATTGTTTTAATCATTCCAAATTTGGCAAAGGTGGTTATTAACACATCTTCTGTGGTGTGACAAAGTTAAAACACAAATTTATTTTTGCTTTACCTAGACTTTAAGAAAAGCCCAGGATGGCACAGAAGACGTGCAGAAATGATATGGATGACAGCACTGAAAAACTCAATAACAGCAGTTTGCTTAAACAATGTTTTGAGCCTCAGGGGTTCTGTTGTCAGCTCCCTCTTGTGATCTATAGTTGTTTGGTTTGTGGTGTATGCACCGATGTACAGAACAGTTCATGGCAATGTTATGCTCCTCTAGCAACCTTATTGCCCATAGCCACCATGGCTCTTTACAATGATTTCAAGAGACAGCTTTATTGTTCCTGAATCAGTATGAGGAAGCAATTCAGTGGAATGAGAGACTGTTACGTTGAATGCTTCCCAATACAAAAAGTGGAGCGTAAAGTCATTTAATTCCAGAACTATATTTTGTTCTTGAATGTCCGAAATTATTCTGGTAAGGTCTATAAATGGCTGAAGTGTACGGTAAATGTTCTCCGATTGCATTTAGTATGACCCTATGTAACCGATGTACAAATGATAACATGTTTTATATTTCACAAACATCTAATTGTTCATATTTTGTTGTAATAATACACATGCACATGGATAATGAGTGGATCAGGAGAGACCCAGGGTCAAGTGATTATGAGCGAAGGATTGTCTGAGGTTGATCAGTCAAGTCAGAACACTCCAGACATGGACATGGCCGTGGATGATCAAGTCGGGTTTTTTCCAAGTGACCAGAACGAGCCCAGCAGAGACACAGACTTTGATAGTTTAGTTGCAGTGGCTGACTCTTATTCAACACTCGTATCACATTTGCATTCAGAACACTCAAACATTCAGTCACATCCTGCGGACACAGGTAATGACACAGAGATGTCAAGACTGACGGATACATTCACTGGGACTGATAGGCAGGGACGTTCAAGGGACGCAGGTTTTGATACAGTTTCTCAGGTACATTTGACAAAAGACACTGAGCCTGTAGTGAGGACACGAGCAGGCAGGATCACCAAAAGGGTCAATCGACTCATTGAATCCATGGTCCAAAAGCCTTTTGATTAAAGAGGTTTGGCAAGTTCAATTAACAAGAGATCTCAGTCACTCCTTACACTGTTTTAAGGGGACACACTTATATATATGTTTTACTGTGACTCTGATCTGGTGGATATGCCTCATAGGGACAATGTAACTGATATATGCGTTTGAGGGTAGGAGGGAGTTTGTATGGTGTACAAGGCACCATATTAATCTAGGAGGGGCTTGGGCTTGATCACCCTTATGTTTCCTCTGAACCTATGCAGTAGGTGGCTTATACAGCCGATGGTAAAGCTTAGAGTTTTTCAGTGAGCCCTGGTTAAGTTTTGTTTCAGTTGTCTTGGGGGTTAGATTGGCGCACATGGGTACGTTATGGTCTGGATGTTGGTGAAATTTAGGAGGGGTGAATGTAACCGATGTACAAATGATAACATGTTTTATATTTCACAAACATTTAATTGTTCATATTTTGTTGTAATAATACTCCTTTTTGTATATTTATTTCGAGGAGTCTTATTTTGTTAAATATGCTTTTATGTTGATAACCAGCACTTTCTGGTGGTTCGCGCCACTTTTTCGAGACACGGGAAAAAGGATACGCGGAAGAGAGTGGTGGATGTCCAAAAACCCCGACTGTGGAGTTACCGTATGATGATGACTTTCTTGTGTTTCTTCTGTTTCAACGGTAATTTATGGACAAATTAAGGAAAACACCAACGGTCAGAGACAATAAATGCTGATTGAACAGGCAGAAGTTCTCCATCGTTATTTCCTGGTTCTACACAACACAACGCAGAGTCGATCGTGGTGTCAGCTACAGACCGGCTACACCTACATCCTGAATGATGCATGTGAAGGATGTTGGTTCAATAGGTGACACGGCCTTCTCCCGCAAATACTTTTCTCTCAAGCAAACACACACAAACCTACACTTGTTCATGCCTTTCTACCTCTAAGCGTTATTAAATCCTAAACAATGCACATCACTGAACTGAGCTTTTATGTCACCAGACAGGACACTGCTGGAATTAAGTGTTTCAGTCAGTCATGTTGCAAACACCCAGGAGCCAGAGTGAGACGAGAGAAAAGAAAGTGGGAGAGAAAAGCCGAAAATTTCTCTTAAGGATTGACAAACAGCGACTTGCAACCTCAGCATGAGAAACAAGCTACACAACTAAAACCTTATTCCAAGAATTCATATTTATCCTAAACACATTTCAGCATGTTTTAACGTTACAGTTGCTCAAGGCTTAAGTGCCTGCCATTATAAATCCTAATGGAATTTATTTGGGGTCATATTTCCTCAACACAAAGCTTTGGAGCTCTTACTGGTGCAGGGTTGTCTCCCACATCACTTTTTCGTTTTAAAAACCAACCAATTTGTGTTACTTCATCCGAGGGAACAATAGCTAGCTAAGAGTGACAAAACACGTTTGTCTCTACCCGATGATGTGTCGTGATTGGCATGGTGATAGTCAAAAGTTACTGGTCATTTAATTCATGCGTAACAATTTGACATTTTATATTTATTTATTTACTTCAGCACATTGAGATATACATTTTTTTACTTAATATAACCTCCGTGGCCCACTAGATGGCGCTCTGAGGCCCACTGGTTGAGAATAGCTGCTCTATCTTGTACTACAGTAGCAATGTCAAAATGGAAGACTTCATGTGCTGCACTGCAAACCCTGACCTGGGTCTTCACTTACCGAACTGAGGAACTGAGCGTTACAGCTCGCAGTAAATCATACTTAAACTTGGTGAAAACAGTAGCCAGCTATCTACATTCATAAGCTGTTAGTGTATTAAAGCCAATTGTTTAATTAGTTGGCCATCTTAGAGGGCAATGGTATCACGTATCAAACCACCCTAAGGTATGTACAGTATTTTACAAAGATAAAACAGTGTAGTTCAATTATGTTGCTATAAACACATGTAATTACACGGAAAACTCACGGAAACTGTTGTTCCAGTCGTAACCCAGGGACATTTTATGGCTCCATAGTGGCCATAATTGTATTTGTGTCTTCTGTTTATATTGGTTTGCAATGAACATCATTCATGTTAGTAAGCTGCTGTGTGCACCACATGCAAGTTTCCTTCTCTCACCATACATGTCTGCAGGTTTATCTCTTATGTACTTTGCTTGCTAATAAAATAAACATCTCTAGGCATCTGTATCGTAGACAATAAGGATTAGCACACTGATAAGGGCCAAATGTGTATACAAGTCTCTGATTGATATAGAAAGCCTAATTAACTGTTCTACTCAAATTGTTGCCATAAAGTCTTTCTAACGATTTATCAGACATATTTAGCAGTTGGACACCCATTGCTTCATTTTAAAACCCCAGTTTTATTTAGTACAATACAACCTTTACTTCCAAATGTACATATTTAAACTTTACCCGCAAAACCACCAAAATATTTTGTATTAATTTCTCCCTCAGTCTGCTACAAACTATAGCTCTGTGTTGGACAATTTAAAAAAATTCATGAGTTGAATTGCGTCTTTCCTTTTAGAGCTGATTAATCAGCTACCTCAGGACATTTGATTTGCTGTCACTTTAAATAGAAAGCTATTTTTATTACTATCCATAATTTGTAACTGACAGCAATGATCTTGGTATTCATTACATTCATTACTTTTGCTTTGCACACAACCCGAATGTGTTGAATTTAGCAACAATGCTATCAAGATTTAGCAAATGCAATAGCATACTGAGCAGCACCCTGATTGAAATTTGTGAAATCCAGTTTAGCAAAACGCAAAGTGTATCATGCATCAGCATGACCAGATCCTCAGAAAGTGACCCAACAAGGATGTACCACAATTAGTAAGAGTGAAGAAGACACACACATTGTAGATTACAGCTAACAAAGTCACACTTTGTGGCGTTCCCTTTTGTTTGTACGTTACTGAGCAGCTACGTCATCAATGTCTCTACTTGCTAGCTATTCATGCTTTCATCATACAGTTATGTAATGTCTAGTTATAAACTTGGATTGATACATACATGTCAGGAACAGCCTGTAATATTCTAATAATAATAATAATGAGAACATGGTCGTTGTTGACATCGACAGTCTAGTATTAAGTTGGATAATAGTGAAACATATTTAGGTTATTTGTTTATCCTTTGCCTTCAAGATTACTTTGCTTTCCTAAATACACTACAATTATATTTAAAGAGTCACATCACATACTAAACAACATCAATTGTGTGGGTTTTTTTCTTTTCCAGATATGTGCACTTTCCATTTCCATATCCCATAATTATTCAGAGGCCTGCCTGTATGCCTCATGTGCTCTAACACAGAGCTCAGAGAATGTGTGATGGTATCAAATCACTTAGCAACAAGTAATACATTTAAATCAATCCTCACCTATTTGCAAGCCTGTGCATTATTCACAGCAGCTACCATTTTCACTCTATTTTGAGGATGCTTCTTGGTTTTGCAGACGTGCAATTGGCTTTGACATTTCTTTGCATGTGTTTGTGTGGATGTTTGTTTGTGTGTGTGTGTGTGTGTGTGTGTGTGTGTGTGTGTGTGTGTGTGTGTGTGTGTGTGTGTGTGTGTGTGTGTGTGTGTGTGTGTATGTGTGTATTGAATGTGTTTAGATAGATTTTCTTTTTTGAGCAAAAAACCTCATGTCATGGAGAAAAACAAAAATGCAGCATTACTGCATGGTATCAATTTGGAATCAATATTACTTTGCAGCTCTTATTCAGAACATAATCTTCACTTCATTATGTTCAGTGGCACTGCTGTGATACACAGTTCCCTGAGTTCTTGGCACATCATTCACAACAAATTGCCAATACTAATTTATCGATGCACTTGCTTTTGAGAAGATAACTAGGTTAGTGTCGTCTTAAAGATAGTATTGTAATGTCCCTTTGACAACAATATTCTGCAGGCCATATTTAACAAAGCAGACACTAAACAAGATTAACAGAATGAACCCAAAGGAGTTACAGAGGATTACAGGATTCAAGCTGCAGCTAATTTCACTATCATCAGAAAAGAAAGAGAAGAGAAGAGAAGAGAAAAAAGATTGGCAAATACAAATTAGGTAGCTTTCATAAAAGTTCATGAAATGCAGTATAAATATGAAATGTCACACATACAGTAAGTAAAGGATGTGCCGTGACCTTTTTCCACAGTCTTTGTGGAATTTAAATGCTCAATTTACACAGAAACTTCCAGGTGCAGGAGCCAATATCACTCTCAGGTATGAACTGACAATGCATGGACAGTTCGGTCCCACTTCTTATGAGTAAAAGTCACTTTATTGTTTGAGATGTAAAGAGAAAAAATGGGGGATTGAGCCTGCTTGCTCTCTGTCCATGCTGCCTTAATGAATTCCTGATCAGCAGGTGACAGCTGGACTGGCACCAAAATTGTATAACCATCATTTATATCTCAATGTCCATTTAAAGTCTGTGCTCAACGAGAGCATGAAGGCATTCGACTGCCATAACAAAATCTAAACTACGATAGTAATGTTGTAACATGTACATGGGAATGTTAATGCACTCTTATACAACGTGTAACAATCTATTTTCAGTATCAGAATACATACTAACCGTATCAACTCAACAGCTATTAATATGACTCCTGGCCCATTTACTACTAATGCTGCTATAAAAAAAGATAAATAATGATATAAATAAGTTCTATTATAAGTTAGTTTCCTCCACCGCTGAACATCTCTCATCCTTAACACCTTTGAGAGGCTGATGCTGAACCACTTTAGATTTTAGAGTCAAACTGAGTCTCACCAGAACCCCTGTAATTCACCAACTGGGTTTACACTGAAATGGATGATGCAACCTTCCACTTGCACTACAAAGCCTTTTCAGACTGGATCTGGATAGCAACACAGTTACCTTTTTTAAGGCTCTCTGAGCGCCTTCTGCAACATCTCGGCCCTCCAGGTGGGAAACACGCTCGGTAAGATACGAAAGGAAAATGTGAGCCTGCCAAAGAGCCTGTATTCCCACCTCTACCAAAGGAATTGACATGGAGCTGATGCAGTCATCCTTAAGGGGTTTGGTGATACTCATGGACTGCAATCTGGAAAACCTCACCAAGACAGCTTACAGACAAGCTGTTCTTGCTGTAAGAGATCAGGAACATTAAATACTGTGTGTCAAACTCTTTCTAAATGTAAATAAGAATGTGAGAAGGAATGCCACTGAGCCTTAAAATATATATAGTAAGGGCTCACAACACCAGTTTTTACAAAAATCTGAGAGAAGTTAACATGGAGATACTGGGAACTAGGATATACATGTCATGACATACCTCAATGTATAACCTAAAAGCTGACTTCACCAGCCAATTTCCTTTTACTGCATCAATGACAAAGACTTTCTGAGAGCTTCCAAGAGATCGCCAAGGTCAGGGCAAGTCAAGTTCCTTATTTGTCATATGCAAAACAATTACAGAGGAGCGGTTGTTGGCAGTGTCATGTCTGTTCTCAGGCTCCCTGCAACAATGCTACTACAAAATAGTATAAAAAGAAAGTCACGCTAAAAACGAAAATGAAAATCGTAGACATAAGACTTCGGCTAACTTGCATGATGGACCCATGCCTGAGCTGCAGAAGATTGCTTTTATACCACTCAGCCATCCTGCCGTCACCCTTCACTGCTTACTCACATATATTGTAGATACTGTCCATATATCACATTTTAATGGAGCATTCTAACGTCTTATTATGAAAATATCTAATTCTCACCTTTATAGGTTGTAACTGTCTTAGTTACCTCAGTTATTATTATATCAAGGGTTATTATGTTCTTCCTGTAGCCTTTAAGAATCTATTTCCACATCATAAAGTTGGTTCAGTGATCTCCCACCATTTTATTCAAATGATGTCATGACTAAAGAAGACGAAAGATGAACACTTTAATCTGTTAATTTAATTATTGCCATGCTTATCGTTGTCACATTTAACATGTCATATTTCCGTATACCTGCTGGTGTAAGTACAATAATTTATACAATCAAAGTTGTTATGACTCTTCTAAGTGTCGAAAGCTTTTAATATAAGAGTCCCTGAAGCTCCCAAGAGCTAAGAGCAACCTTTGAAATGTGTCTCCTTTAGGATGCGCTGTCCCCGTTTGTGTTTCTCACACTGTCAATAACTGCAGCATATTGCTTGAGAAGACTTATAGCAACTCTATTCCACTCTTTTAAGAAGTT
Source organism: Cottoperca gobio (assembly GCF_900634415.1). Classification (NCBI taxonomy): domain Eukaryota; kingdom Metazoa; phylum Chordata; class Actinopteri; order Perciformes; family Bovichtidae; genus Cottoperca; species Cottoperca gobio. The sequence continues at coordinate 18,191,765 of NC_041368.1, forward strand.
AAGTATTAAATTAGGTCTAATATTTAGGTCTTACTTTTTGTATTGCACTATTGCATAATTGCAATGCTGTAACTATCACAGACGCTGCTACTGTCTTTTAGCATTAAGCAGAATATGACAACCAATCCAAGAGAATGTAGTCTTATTATCGACAGTGAATGTACATTATGCATTTAGGTTGACTTTAAATGTTTATGTAAAAAAAAAAAAATCCCCAAGTCCTATGTTTGTTTTTGGATTTTCTAGATGACAGTCCATCTGAATACAGATTAAGTAAGTAGCCGAGCTGAGCTGGAGAGGATGAAGTCTTCTCTAGTTGGAGTCCAATACACTAAGCTAGACAACCTAGTGTGTGAGCAGAAGCCCTTGGTGCCTATCGTCCTATGAAGTACCTACGATAAACCATGTCGTGCAATTCTTATATTACCCGCGTAATCAACTGGCAACCCACGTAATAGTAAGCCAGGACAGGCGATGGAGTATAAATAACAACAAAGTCCACATTGGGAGGAGGTCAGGGTGAATGATTCGTTTGAAGATTAGTGTGGAGAATGATTCGGACCAAAAACACTTTCACCTAGGAGATCTTTTCCTAAACCTAACCAAGACCTTTTGTTGGCAAACAAGTTCTGCACTGCAGTGGCCGAGCACAGGCGCACTGATCGCTCGTGAGATATCATGCGAAGCGTTATAAGACAACGTGTTGCCCATCCAGGTAAATAATCACCACCCACACTGGCATTGCTTTTGTTCTGTGAGTCTGAGGAGTTTTGTTACAATCAGTCATTTTAACTGCTCTTGTATCTTTCGGAAGCATTTGGTGGGCTGAGGTGAGAAGTATGCCTTCCCTATGGTTCCTTATTTACAGTGTGCCTTGCATGCAGAAACACCGATTCCTCTACCTGACATTGTACATGGACAAAACACTGAATGGTTACTGCACATTTAATTATGTTTGGCAGGAACATGCTGGCACCTTCTCTTTTTTATTTAAGTGTAGTTTGATGGTCACCATTTGGAATAGTAAACCTGTGGGTGGTGGAACTGGCCAAGGATATCTAAAACATTAAGTGCAAGGCTCACACTGTATCATATAGTTGTAAGTAGTCTTTCTCAAAATGAGCTGTGGAACAAATACATGATTTTGTCAGTGCGTGTGTGAGTGTTTTCTGTGCCATTTAGCAGAGATCAGCACTCCCCCCTGCTGGCGGCTCTGTCGATCTGCTGGAATCAGAATCAGAAAGATTTAAGCAGATCATATAGGAGGTAAATTCATTCCAACAATCTCTGACTATTTAGTTGTTTTAGTAAGCAATCTCAAATGTAAACTCAAAAATGTTGTTTTTGTAGAAATCTATGAATATCCTATATATATGTATATAGTCAATTATATTTCCTATTGTTCCAGTCTTTTCCTATTGAAATGCATGCTGCTGGTTATGTGCAGTGCTCTGTGGTAGACGGAGAGAACGTACGCCTTCATAATTAGAGCAATTACACAGTTCTTATATGACTATTACAAAGTTTAGTACCATGGTAATAATCATAAAGAAAATGCATTAAGGATTTCAATGGCATACTGTCCTTTACTGAAGACTTATGGAGGGAGAGAGAGACACAGAGTCTCTTAGTATTCCACTTGAGACACTGTGCCTTCATATTGCAATTTCCTGTTTGAGTCTTATCTAGAGCAACCTGGAACTGCACTCCAGCGAAGCCTCACGCAGCTCCCTCTGCTCACCTGCTGCTATTCCATCTCTTTTTCTATTTCTCTCTATTCCTTCTCTGTCTCTGTCTCTCTTCCTCTCCTCCATTCTCACTTTCACCCTCCCTGCCTGCCTGTGCAATGTCATGATTAGTATGCTAAGAACCAGTAAAGCTTTACCTGGACATCAGTCACTCAGACAATCAGTCAGCTGTCTCACTGTCAGTCAGTCTGCTGATCAGTCCCCCGGCTCACACTGTTGTTGAATTACTCATTCAATTGCTCGGTTGATCGCTCAACCACCTACTCACTGAGTCATCTTTTTTTCATTCATTTTTTGATTGTTTTGACTCTCACTTCCCTTCTCTATGTTGAACAACATACATGCATGAGGCATACGGAAATAGATATATTAGAGGAAACAGGGCTAAGTTACTCTTTTTTTTTTATTTCCCCCCCCCCCCCCCATTGAAGAGCTGGCTTCAGCTCATTTTTCACTAAAAAAGCCAAAAGTGCTTGTTCAAACAACTGCTGAGTGCTCCCTAGAACACAACTTCAAATGATGGTACTATTTGAGCAGAACGACAAGGTGGAAGGCATTTACTTCTTCTGACAGTAATACTCCTAGCTTGGTAGTTCTCTGCCGTCAAAGAAAAATTACATTCTTTAATGTGACATCAGTAAAATCAATCAACAGATACATTTCTTTAATTGTTGCAGTGAGAGTTGGGATTACAGAGGAACAGAGTGGCAGGTAGATCCCCTGTTTCTCCAATGATTACATTCTGTTCAGGCCCTGTTGCAGGGAGAAGGAGGAAGATCAAGCTGCGGCCTCAGATTATGAATGTAATATCTGCAATGCAGCCAAGGGGATACCTTCATGTAAGAGCTAGCTTGTCTTCGCACTGGACAGTGAAGATCTGTCTCTGTGCGCCGGATGATTTGTATAAAATACAACTCCTCGGTTTGATAGTAAATGTCACTGTTGTCTTACACACTCACTGACCACTTTATTGGGTTGACCCATCTAGTAATGGGTTGGATCTGCCTTAAATCTTCCTGGCATAGATGGGATCTCCTGTTCCACCACATCCTAAAGGTGCTCCAATAGTTTTGGATCTGGTTGCAGAGGCCATTTGAGTAGTGTGAAGTCATTGTCATGTCCAGGAAACCAGTTTGATATGACTTGAGCTTTATGGCATGGCGCGCTATCCTGCTAGAAGTAACCATTAGAAGATGGCTACTCAGTGCTCATACAGGGTATGGACATTGTCAGCAACAATGTTCAGGTAGGCTGTGGTGCTTAAATGATACTCAATTGGTACAAAGTGGCCAAAAGTTTGCCAAGAAAATATCGCCCACACCATTAGACCATCGACCTTGAACCGTTGATACAAGGCAGGATGTGTCCATGCTTTCATGGGGTTTACGTTATATTCTGAACTTACCTAACAGAAATAGAGACTCATCAGACGAGGCAACGTTTTTCCAATCCTCCATTGTCTCATTTTTGAAGTTCCCGTGCCAATTGCATAGCTTTAGTTTCCTATCGTTAGCTGACAGGAGTGGCACCCTATGTAGCCCATCTGCTTCAGAGGTCGACGTTGTGTGCGTATAGAGATGCTCTTCTGTCGGGCCATTCTTCCTTTGACCTCTGCCACCAACAAGGCATTTTCGCTCAGAGAATTCACGCTCACTGGATGATTTGTCTTTTTCGGAACCATTCTCTGTAAACACAAGAGATGGTTGTGCGTGGAAATCTCAGTAGATCAACAACCATGCCACATTCAAAATCACCTTTCTTAGCTATTTTGATGCTTGGTTTGAACTTCAGCAGAAGAAGAGTCTTGACCATGTCTACATGCCTAAATGTATTGAGTTGCTTCCACACGATTGGCTATTTAAATATTAGATGAGGTTTTTGGGTTAATGAGCAGTTGAATAGGTGTACCTACAAAGTAATAAGGTTAGTGGTATTTCTACTGTCGATACACTTCAATGCACTTGAATAAGATTACATTTCAAGACCTTTGTTGTTTGTGTCATTCAATAGTCTAAATTATACTTGGATGTTTAATATCACCATTATCATTCTTAAATCATAGGAAAATAAAACATTTTGTGGATACCAACCAAATGTGTTACTCGATAACTGAAGCAATGGCATGTAATATTCTTAAACGTTCTCGACACGATGGGACTGAAAGGTCATTAAAGTCAACACAACAGCAGCGTGATGGATGAGTGGATAAATGCTGAAAGGGTGCTTTCTAGCGCCTAATCATCAAAGAGGATTTCACAAGGGCGTATAATGGAGGAACCTGCAGGGTTAATTCATTTAAGTGGTAGATTCTTTATTTAAATAACGTTGGTTATAGGAAGGAGGAAGGAAGAAATTATGCATGCACAATATTCATTATTTCGAAATGTAAGTACACCATGGTAGGCTCACGTCACCTACGCCCTTCTTTTCAAATCGAGGGAATTGAAGAAAATTCCATATTTCATGAGTAGAGATATTTTGTTTCTTAGTTCTTCTATTTTTTTCTGCATAGACCTGGCTCAAGAAGTGCTATTTCCATACAATGACACTTCACCACAGCCTCAAGGCATGTGAGCATCCCATTACAGTACAGCTCTTTCTCTTGATTGCAGTGCAGCGTTGCATTGCTGTTTATTCTCAGTGTGTGTGTGTGTGTGTGTGTGTGTGTGTGTGTGTGTGTGTGTGTGTGTGTGTGTATGTGTATGTGTGTGTGTGTGTGTGTGTGTGTGTGTGTGTGTGTGTGTGTGTGTGTGTGTGTTTCCCACTACAGCTATTGTCTGTGTTTCCTGTGTTTTCCAGGAGGACATCACATGTGCACTCACTTATTGCAAGCAACATGGCAACAACAGTGTGAGTGTGTGTGTCTGTTTACGCAAATGACAAAAACACATTTTCTCACATAGCCCTTGTCGTATCCGGCTACAAGTTGCTCACAGTCCTAATAAAGTCTTCTTTGGGTTATCCTGTTCCCAAGATGATTATCATGGTGGATAATAAGAACAATCAATACAAAATGTGTTGTTGTTGATTTTCTGACTTGTGCTTTGTATTTTTCTTGTGTAATATTATGTTCACCTGATCCTTTGCCATGCACACGTGTAAGGAACTTAATTGTATATTTGTTATTTCATTCTGTCACTCCACTATAAAACAAACGTAAACCTACATGATGCTCCATTGACACCCAGATTATAGTATGTGATGCTTTGTTTGTGAAAATTGCAAACATCATCCACGATGACAACCGATGATGTGATCCGATAGAGGCACTCTGCTCTTTGGAACAAAGCTTCTCAACAAATAATTTCACATTGATTAATTCTCCTGTTTGTATCTATCCCGTCCCTTTTGGATTACAGTGAGAAAATTGAAAAAAGGTTAAGCTCGTCTTTTCCCAACCTCACCGGGGAAACATGGCATCAAAGAGATCAAAGAATGGGAAATCGCACAATGTCAATATGACATTTTGTTGCTTGAAGCAACATGGCATTGGAAAACAGCTTGAAGATTAGTGTGGGGAAAACCTGGCAAATCCAGACAGCTCAAGGTCATACAAAACTAAACAAACACACAACACAAATACACACTCACCAGAAATACACACAGAAATACTGTATGTACGCATTAACCCTCCCGTTAATAAACACAAACTTGTAGCAGCCCATCGCTGTTAAGCTTGTCAACAAATCTGCCCTTCTTCATGCAAAACATCAGATTTTATTTGTACGCAAATCAAATCAAGTTGGTTTCGACAGCGCAAAGTCAATTGCTCTTTGCTGATAGGCCTTGAGAGAATGTTAACTGGGTCTGCTTCACAATACAGCACATAATCATCAGGTGGAGGGGAAGTTCATTATGTTGTGTTTGTATATCGTTATCTCTGAAAATGCTCACCCATGCGTGTTCAACACTAGCAGCAAACTAGAAAAGAATGTATGTCACATTGATAATGATCCAGAGGCTAATATCCAAACGTTTCCCATAAATGCTCCTCTTGCTTCCGATCTGACAAGTCACAGGGAATGAAAGGTTTGTGTGAGTTGGGGGGGGGGGCTGGTTCCACATGTATCTACACACTGAGACCTTCCACCTCAGACAATTTCTGGAATCTACATAACAATGTCATTATAATCTGCCTGATTCTCTCCTCCGTTGTTCCACTTGAGTAACAATTGCAACATCACCAAAATCTGCCTCTGATTGTTTTGGCAAAGCACTGGCTATTTAATCAGGTGAAGTGAGTGACGGCGACATTGAAGAACACCCCCCCCCCCCCTTAAAGCATTAATCACAAAATAATTGGATTGAAAATTAGGGAGACGTTGTCTTTGTATTCCATTAGCTTGGAGTGGATGTCTCATCACTCTCTGGCAGTGAGTGCTTCTTTCTTTTTTTACATAATGCACACGCTCTCTCTCTCACTCACCCTGAGGCTTTGAGAAGAATATAGAAAGGGTGGAGAGAGAAGAGACAGATGAGGAATAAGAGCACAAGGTAGAGAGGGAGAGGGGAAAAAGTAAAAGGGAGGAGTTTTCTAAATTTGATTTGCATAATTTTGTCGGGGGGCTGGTGTCCTCAAAGGATAAATTGATCCAGTCATTGTGATGAATAGGCTCAATTAATCCTCCCAGTGTGGGGCAGAGGTGAATACATGTGTTAGGAGACACCCCCTAGCTGGTTAATTTCTCAGACATCACATCTCTTAAAGTAAAGAAGTCACTGATGGTGTATAGCTTATACATAAACAGAGTGACGTAACATACGAAATTTACGTAACGTTACGTTACAAATGTAGGTATACTTATTTTAACGCAAACCATGATTCTTTTCCTTGACCTAACCTAACATAGTTTTGGCGCCTAAACGTAACGTAACTGAAAGTGAAACCTAGAGAAACTGAAGCCCTTTCATAGCGTTGGATATGCACCTTCTCTCTCTTCTCTCTACAATAAAGTGGTAGTGAAAAAAAAGTGAAACAATAATGCATGTGCCATCTTCCATTCAAACATAAACAATCTCTATCCAAGGTTCAATTATTATCTTTTTCCGATCTGTTCACATAGTATCAGCTCACAGGCTTAGATACGTTTATCGATATCGCTTTTAGGACTTCTTGACTGTGTTCGCCTGAAAGTTAAGTCTCATAGTTCATTCTTATCCTTGGAAACAGTAGTAGTAAGTAAAATGCACTTGTGTGGTGTAGCATGGTTAGCAGGCTAACAACAGCATTCCACAAGTTGTAAATGATGCATTTCAACAAACACTTTATTATTTCCACCTGTGTTTTTCCTGTCAAAATGCCTTGAGAAAGGTCAATTGCGGACTAACCTCACCTTCGAGTTCCTGCACAACCATTATAAATTGTATTTATTTTGGCAGATTAGTCCTCTTTTAAGTAATTTGTAGGCGTGTACAGACTGCACCTGACTCTCCTGTTAGATTTATAGTAACTAGTAGGGTGGGAAAAACATTATAATTCTCGTCAGAACATGGAGTCTGGTGACCGTATTCAACCTGGGGTCAGACGGAATAATTAAAAACACCTGTGTGTGTGTGTGCGTGTGTGTGCGTGTGCAAGGCCTTTAGGAAGAGCTCTAATCAGGCATATTAGGTGAAAACACCTGTGTGGATGAACCATGAGTGTGTAGTTCTCAGCAGCATTCCATATGTACTTTCACACGTTAATGCCCCTCTTTTAGCAAACATGATTTTATTTTACCTTGGGTTAAAGGAGGCACATGTTTTTTGTACAAATTCTGCAGCAACGTGTGAATAAGAATTCTGGATTCATTTCAAAATGTTCATGGGAAATTTTCAAAGCACTCATGAATCTCCACCTCTCCCCAGTTGAACTATATATTCAGTAACTTTCCTAAAAGTGATGTTATCAAAACAAATGACTAAATACGCTCTCTGCAGAGTTGTGGAGCTATATGATGGTGGGACTCGGAAGTATCATTATGTAGCTGTGTTGTGGAGAGTTGTGGGAGTTCCCATAACGGCAGTGCATGTATGTACAATTGCACAGTGACTCAGATGTACGACAATGAACATTTTGTACATAGAGGTTCATAAATCTGGCACAGATTGCATAATTTCTGCTTTACGCATACGTAGGTTTTTTTGTACTGAATCTAGTTTTATGCATCTGGTCCCAGGAGTCCAGCCAAGGCTTTGGATATCAGGAGCACTTAGTAAATTGCTTGAGAGTAATTTACACTAGACTACTAGGATATTATGCACAGAAACCCCTTTACATATCTTTACTCATATTTCTCATTTTACTCAAGTCTATTACTTTTTCATCACTTTAAATTGGATATCCCATAATAATAGTCTGTCTATTAATATACGAAATCCATCATGGCAGAAAGAAACAGGGTTTGGAAACCCCTGGAAGATTTTGAGGGCTTGGAAAACTTACAATTTATCTGTACGCACACCAGCTGCTTGTTTGAACGTGTGTCTGATAAGACATTTGAATGGGGAGCATTATACAAGACCCCCACCGACAGATCTCCTTTCAGTGACTGCTAATAAGAGTAATTACCTCACAAGTGACACAGTTCACAGTGGAAAGACAGGCCTAATGTGTTTTTAGTCACCTATTCTATTTCAACCTTTCAACACTTACTTTTTCTTAGGGACCAGAAAAGTCATGACTTCACCTTATTGAACTGTGGTTATAAAAGTAAAGCCATCAAATGTGCCTTTGTTTCATCAGCGTCTTCAAACTGTATTTGCTTTATGAATTCAAAGTACTTTTCCATGTTAAACCTCATTCTTGAATTTAACTAGTAACTACAACTGATCTGATAAATGTAGTGGAGCAAAAAAAAACACACATTTTTGTCTGATTTTCTCATTTCCGACGATCCTTGAACGATTCATGTGTGACGAACGCTTAGTGAAACTTCCACTGAACTGTAGGTTGTTTACGCAGAGCAAAGAGGAGAGGACAAGAGAGGTTGTAAGTATAGGTTGTAGCGATGTAAATATGGCAGATGGAACCCGCATTCTTTTGCCCAATATCGGTAACAACTATGTGACTTCATTTTCTGCTCAGGATGCTGTTACGTGTTCTGAAGGCTGTAGAACCTTTAAGGACACTTCAGAGTGACACCAAGGGGAATAGAAAGTGTATTGTACATTTTGAAAGCAGCTAAAGGTGACAGCAGCCAAGAATACCCATCACTGTGAATGTACTCTTGTCAAGCAAGCAAACAGACAACATTGCTTTTACCCAGTATCTTGATTCACTAAGACAGGGCCACAAACTGTATCTTCCCAGAGACATCATATGAATGAATACAGAGGTTAATGATTTCATCACATTTCAAAAATGCATTATTTATGAGAGTAGAAGTGTAGCCAGCAGCTTTTTAGCATAAGAGCTACAAACGCCAAGGAAACAACATATAAAATCAATCAAATACCCCGAGTGGAAACCATCACAAATAAACACACACACACACACACACACACACACACACACACACACACACACACACACACACACACACACACAAATGCCAACTCCACTTACATAAATATGTATGCCCATCATGACCTGTAAAGAGTGTGTGCTGAAGAATGCTTCAATGTCGAGTTTAACCTTTTAAAAGGTTTGTGGCAGCACTAAGATTGACCTTTTGTTCCATGCAGCCAATAGTCCTCCCCCATTACAGAGAAGACTCATTAGTAGCTAATTCCAGGCCGATTCCCACCTGCCTGACACAGACTTGGTGCGTGTGTGTGTTCTTGTTCCAAAGTATGCGTGTGTATGCTTCCTGAAATTGTACTTTGTACTTTTTCTTTGTCTTACAAAGAATCATGCGCACACAGTGTTCACACTAACACTAAGCACACATACATGAACTCTAACAAACTCTTTTTCAAGAGCGTCCTGGCCAAGATAGGCAGCAGCATAGTTACAGACAAAAAAAGAAACAATCACAATCACAACATTAATTAAAACATTTACAGACACAGCGGTCTGCTTCAATGTCTTTAAGAGTCGCTTTAAGTCTGTTCAGAGAGACCAGCTCTCTGAGTTTCAGCTCATTCTGCAGCTGGTTCCAGGCAGCCGCAGCAGCGTAACTAAAATCACTTTTCCCAAGTTCTGTACAGACTTTTGGGACAGTTAAAAGAAACAAATCCTCGGAGCAAAGCCGATGTGGTCCACTACATGTCCGACTAATGTAGATAATGTAGTCATCAGTTACAAGCACAGTATGGAAGCAGTTCTGCTGCCTCAAAATGTGCTTTTGTTTTAATCCAAAAAGACTCACTTCAACAGACTTAGAAGAGACAAACTGCATTACAGTTCTCCTGGAAATATTAACAAAGTCTGTAGATAAGACTCAGTGTGAAATTGTACTTGTATTAAACCCAGGCTATGAATACAGCAATTGGAGAAAGAGTAAAGCCTGCAGTTAGCAGGAGGGACATTCTATTTGTCCTGCATGTGCGTCGTTTCATCTGCATCATTTGTTGCTTTGTTTTTTTTGTTCTCTCACGAGTTACACAAGGCCCCCTGGGGAACCGATGACCTAGAAACTGAGATTCTGTCAATTGGCTTCAAAGCAAGTTTCAGTTGTTTTTTTTTGGTTTCATTCTACTGTCTGATGTAATACAGTCCAGGTTCAAGTGTAACACTTTATCACTGTGTGTGTGGGTGTACTATTAGCATTACAGAGACCTGTTCAGTGAGCCCCATTATGAGAACCAGTCCCCACAAAGTTGGCCATTTATTTTAGGATTCGTTTTTTTGTTCAAAGATAGAAATATGCTCACTGTGAGTTTCTGTGAATACAATTGTGAAAGTGATACGATGGTGGGAAAGTGATTTTCTTTGTGTCTGACCTTTAAATTGTATCCTCAATAGTATAAAACTTGTTCAATCTTCTAATTACTTCTTTTCCAAACCTTTCCAAAATATACTTTGACCATATAAATGTTATATTGGCACAATATGCTTATAAATAAAACAGCACTTGTGTTGGTTGGCTTCCATGTGTGAATCCAAAGGGAGGACACTCAAGGGAAATGTGGGTGCTGGTAAACCCCAGAGATGACACAGCTGCAAATGCTCATGGGAATTAAACATGGCAGGCTTTTCAGTACTGACTTGAAAAGAGAGACTCCATAGACTCAGTTACTTAATACAATGAACCTCTGTGTGTTACTGTATGGTGAATACAGCACCCTGGGATCCTTATTCTTCTGGAAAATTGGAAGCACAGCATTTTTTAATACATTTGAAGTACAGCCAGCTCTCTGGAGATGTTTCTCTTGCATCACCAGTTATTATTTTTTTATATAGATTAATTTTTATAATTTATAATTTATATTAACAATACCTATAATAGTATTATATAATGAAAAACTGTAAAGGATAAACACAGTATATAATATGTTGTACATAAAACACAAACAATTGTATGAAGTAATTTCAGTTTACTCCAAAAAATAAAATGTATTTTTAAATTAAAACAGAAATGAATAGGTAATGTGAATAAACCCGACTTTGTACGGTAAACTGGTTGTTTATAACTGTGTCCAGGGAGGAGTCTCCATCACAACGATGTTTGGTGCCACTGGCTGAAATCCAAAACTAAAACATTTTAACTTTTTTTTTAAGTGAACACAAACAAAAATGTGAAAAAATACTTTGTATTCCCAATATAATGAAAGACTAAAAACTACAAATTATATATAAAAAATATATATATATACAATTTGATACACAAAGACCTTATGTTGTTCATGTTTGCCGCAACACAAGATGGATATCAGTGATGGCAAAAACATTTAATTTGAAAACGCCTCGCTCTCTCATATTAGCATGTTGACATATATGGACGATTGATCGTACGCCACAACACTTACTGTTGTTTTATGCTCTGACAATATAGAGCAGTGTTAGTTTATGACATTGTGAGAGACACTTTAAAAGTGTGATGTGATAGAAGCTGTGCACACAAATAAAATATTTTTTATAACATGTTTTTCACCCGCATTCAAATGGGTCAGCGTGCAATCTCAAACAATCTTCACCGGCGTCCCTTCATCACAGATCTAAAAGAAATCATAGCTGCCACTGATGTTCTCCAACACTACATGTGTCTTTTATCAACATTCCAGCATCTCCGAATCCAGTTAGTGTTTCCAGGAGATGACCATATCCCAGGGGGTTTCACAAGAGGAGCATTTCTTGTCTCTACTGGTGTGCTTCATTAGAGATAATTGCATACATTTATGCAAATTATAGAAATGTGCTGTTTCTCTGGAGGGTTGACACATCTTCTCACCCACTCGTTCTTTTCAATTTTGTATTTCTCTGTAATCTTAAGGCCTCTGACAAACAGGGCTAGTCTAAAATATGCTTTTACATCCCCTCTCCCTCTGTGTCAACGGAGTCCGTGTCTCTTCTCCATCTGTATGTATCGTGTCCTTGAGTTTTGACTCTTATGTGTATGTGTAGTCCACCTCCTTCTAGGTCTACGTGGTAGAGAAGACATCATGTGGTCATGCTGTACAGTTGGTAAAGCCCTTTGAGGCAAATTTGTAGTTTGGCTAAATAAAACTATTAGACTCTCACTATAAAAGTTTTACATGTATGCTGTATTCACTGCACTGGATTTATTTCTGGTGATACAAAATTGACCTTGTAGTCAGTTCAGAAACATGAGTGATTTTCGTTTCATATTTAGAAATGAATATTTTCTTTCCAGACATGAAACCAATAGAATAAAATGTGTTCTGAGGGCCTATGAATAGCAAAACAGAAAGCACAGTGGCAAGGCCGTTGTGTTTTCTGCTTTACTATTGTGTATGAATTGCTGTCGTGTTTTGTTATGTATGTTGAGTTCTGGAGCTAGGCACCTGAGCATTTCTTTATACGTTATATTGTGTTGTATTTAATTAGATTTTTGATTTGATTGAGTGAAATGTACCCGCCTGTCTTTGCTAAAAATGTGGATCTAGATCTAAACTACTGTAGCTATCAAAGTAGCTGTTAGCATGCTAGCCGGACAGGAATATGCTGCTAACAAGCTGAATTATCACCCATGCTGCTACATCATAATCTAACAAATCAAGATTGGTTATCCCCATTCTCCTCAATCTGACTCTCACTTTGACTCTGGAGTCAAATATAACATCATTTCTGTTCCACTTTGAACAAAAAGAAGAAACAGCAAGCAGAATATCTATACTTTCATCTTTACTTTTCATTGCAACAATCTGGTTCAAACAAGACACGTTTGCAACATTCAGTAATGGCGTATGACATTGTTTAACTCCTGAGCTACAAAGTGCACTAAGGGTCTACACTGGAAATGTTTCAGCAAACGGTAGCAAAGGCTGTCAAACACAAAGACCTACGTGTATTAGGTCTCGGCCTGTTCGTTAGATGTTTTGTGTTGTGTTTGTACTTCCTGTTTTATTTTGTTAATTACTTGTTCTCTGTTGTTTCTACTTCCTACCCCCAGGTGTTCCCAATCTGTTCGTTAGTGTCCTCACCTGTGTCTTGTTCCCTCTCACTTCTTGGTGTGTATATAGAGTCTGTTTTGTTTGTCTCTCGTTGCCAGTTCGTCTTCGTACTTCGATGTCAAGAGTTCCAGCATTTGTCCCGTCTTCCTGTTTCCCAAGCATTTGATTCCCCGGCTTCCCCGGTGACTCGATTCTGCCCATGCCTGATCCTTGTCTGCTGTGCTGTTACGCTGAGTATCTGCCCGTGTACCAAACCTGTTTCTGTGACCCGACTCTGCTCCTGGATTACCCCTTGATACTTTGTATGTTCAACTGTCTATGCGTGTACCATAGCAACTGAAAAGTTTTCAGCAAAGACTATTTCCATTCAATGCCTCTGTCGTGCAATTGAGTCCCACCTCCCTTCTGTCTTGATCGTACTGTTACAACGCGGTCTACTTTGATTTCTGACATTGCATCACTGGAGCTGCCTCTTGCCTCAGGATACAGTGTCTGGTGGGTTGCTTAATTTAGATGTAGAGACGGCTGTAAGGATCTGGTGAAGGGCAGGGAAGACGTAGGAAGAACGACTTGTTTTTCTAACGTCAGAATTTTGGGAGCAAATTTCAGTAAGGTGAAAGGCAACAAATGGTATAAATCATTCATATCTTCACTTAAAGCAGTACATATTTTTAGTTTTTTTTTGGCAACATGGGGCAGCAGAATAAGCTCTAAACATTGACACATTATCACCTTCCAAATGTGTTTGCTGACTATTTATACATCCAGCAGATATGGAGCAACATTAGCATTTTGTTATTTCTTTTTTTGCATATTTATGAGGAAAATGTGTTGGTCTTTAGCTGCTCTAATATGATCACCCACCAGTCGCTAACTGTGTCTGTCTGCTGTTGCTGTGCTGCTGGGCAGGTAGTGTAAAGCCGGTTTGTCTGAGCTTTTTTCACTGAAAACATCTGTTGCAGCTGGAAGCAGCCGTGATGAGAGCCAACCAAAACAATGAGCTGAAAGATGTTATAAAAATCAATAGAGCTGAGTAATAATTCCCTAATGGTCCGCCATTACTAGCAACGGTCTCATTACACATATGACAGTCATTTGATCCATTATCAATTCAGAAATATTGAAAAAAAAAAAAAGCCAAACTCAGTCATATAGTAACATATACTTTTACCCAATATATTCATATTATGGCATTATGTGTGCATTTAGACATAAATTATATAGTTTCACAGTTACTGTTGTGTATTGAGTTATAGATACGTTGGGACAGTGATTTGGCGAGGCTGAGGTAGCTTAAACAATTACTCGATAAGATCAGTTGTGAGAAAGCGAATTGATAATATATTGCTGAGCTAACAGCTGGTTGTGGATTAACTACTGTGAATGCTTTAGAGCCAACCTTGTAACAACAGGTCAAATGTAACCTGTAGTACATGGAAAGATCAACGGTGCAGTCATCTTATAAAAGCTGTTTGAATCCTTTATGGAAATGTTTTATGGGTTGCAGTAACATCGTCTAACACCCTTTGCATTTGTGAAATTAAAGCAACTAGAATATTATGTAAATGTGCCAAATGCATTAGTTAGAGTAAAGTGTTCCCTTTCTGTGTATGATGGTGCATCATTTTATTCTACAAGTATAATTATTTTAAAAACTGAGAGCTAAACATGACATGGCATAAAAGCTCCATGTGGCTTCTATCCAAAAGAGATGAGGGAAGGCATATTCATAGCCTTAGGTGTGCCTTCAAAACGTGTCTGAGTTTATTCTATATACGGCAGCTGCATTAAGGCCTATGGAAAAACTGTGCTCCAATGTGTCATATGTCTTGACAAGCCTGCAAACATATTTTGCTTGCAATAACAACCATTCTTACACGCCACCAAGCCCACAATGTGTTGCCCTCCTGGACTGAAAAACATCATATGTGTCTGTTTCGTATATGCCACACAAGAGCCTTTTAATGTCTTCTTCTTTGAAGATTAAATAAACAAGCTGGTCCATGTGTTAGGGAATGTTAAAAATTTCACTCCTCCGTACGTAATGCCTGAAATTCAAATGCACGTCTAAATTAAACCTGCCAGCCTTTTCAGATTAGATTCAAAACAAATAGGACAATGACGTAGGGTTGACACATTATGCACATTTTCACATGACAAGATGTTTTATTTAGCCTCTAATTGCTCCTCTGTCTCTTGGTAGCTTTGAATATGTTAAGCCTGTCAAGCCACAGCTGAACCAGATGTGGGGGCAGAGACTTGGGAGAGGAGGAGAAAATAGACGCGTCTGTATTTGGATGCGCGAGAGAGAGAAAAACAAGTGCACAGGAAAGAGACAAAGTGTGAGAGAAAGACAAATCAAGCAACAGCAACTGTAATGTGCGTTATTTAAAGATGAATTCATCTCTTTCTTTTCCTTTTTTTGGTCATCTGGAGGGGGCAGACGACCTTCCAAATAAGCTGCCTTATGAAGTTGTTAAAGAGAACTTGTTAGCAGACAGTGACCTGCGTACACGGAGCACCCTTAGCGTTCATTTCCCATATACATGTAGCTCGGTTGGTCTCCACCAACTGGGTCTCTAGTAGATTTGACTTTCTTCACCAGCTCGTCTCTAACTTTGTCTGCTACTGTCTGATAGAGCTGATAGAGTTCTGTGGTCATTTTAATATAATATTACATTATTCCAAGGCCTGATATATGTTAGTCCTCTGTTACATGGACATCTATTAGAAACTCACCAATAAGCCACACTGTTGCACTGGGTGACATCTTCTTTTATTACCATAAACATGGCCACTATAGTTTATGAGCTGAAGAGTTACAATTAACCGTTCCTCTGTAGTAACACAGACCTCATATCTACTTCCTGCATATACGGCTCAATCAGTTAATCTCCCATGGGATGGGAGCATGGGGGTCTTATTTATGAATTTTTATTTATATGTGTTTGCATACAATATTGCACATTTTTGCTCATTTCCAGCTATATGATGTATGTGCTCCGAGGTGGGATGTTTACAATAACAGTCACAAACAAAATATCACGTACGTGTGAGCACAAATACAGATGTACATCAAAACAGCATTGTCTTTTGGTCTCTTTTGCTCTTCGTTCAAGAAGAAAAATAATGTTTTATTTGTCTTTTTTTCTTAAGTTCGGGTTACCCAGGATTCACTTTCATCAGCAGACATGTGGATTTAAGAATTTCACAATTTCTGCTGGAAGCAGACACACAGGGGATTCTTAGATTGGATATACTTGAGTTATGGTTAAAGATGGGACAAAAACATTTCTCAAAAGCAATTATAAGACTTGTTATTTTATTCACAGCTCAGTAGGGTGCAGGATTGTTGGATATTATATTGTGGTTAGCATTTGGAAATGTCGGGGGAAGTTGTGTTTTCTGCAAGTACTGTTTATAAGCAGCAGGACACCTTTCAAAATGTCCCTTCAGGAATCCCACTTGTCCTCGAACCTGATTTCCATTGATACTGTCATCCAAATGTAGACGTTAACAGCATGATATAACTATGAAGAGGAACTGTGTTACAGTGGCAGCTTAGATAAAAAGCTTTCTGTAAATCTTAAAACATTCCCCTTTAAGTAGAATGACAGTGTTTTAGAAACAAACCTATTAGATAAAGACCTATTTATGTTCTGTCCTATTTATGGTCTGTGCTATTCTAGATTTATTGTGGGTGTTAAGATTACGAGCCTTTTCGGTAGTTTAATTGTACCCGCTACTGAGTCAGGCCCTAAGCCAATATTTCATATTTCGCATCAGAGGTCGAGCCCCAGCACACGTGATTGTGGAGCTATTTAAAGACCGCTCTAATCTGTCAAGGCTGTCTCCATGTCAACTAAACATTTTTGTATACTGTTTCAGGTCTGCCATTCCTCTCTCTGAGTACCTGGATCCCCCACACCTGAACTTCATACGTTCGACAGTGGAGCTGTGTATCAACACCTAGAACCAGGCCACCGAGCTGTGTGTTGGGCTGGTGCTGCTGTATGTTATTGATGAAAATCTGTGCTCTTTATAGTACCTTGATACAGCTCTGTTTAACCCATTCTTTGTCTTTGTTGACTAGTTGGTAGGAGTGCCTAATTCAAGTTGTCTTGGTAACCTTAAGAAAACCTTCTACATTTATTTTGCATCCCTCTTTCCTCATGTTAGAGAGCTTGGTATTGTCCCTCTATTGAGCTTTTATTTTCGGTTGAGTCTTCATTTTACAGTTAGTGTGGGCTTTTTTGTTTATTGTTTTGGCCTTCGAGACCCTGACGCCTTATTTGCTTCCATTCACTGAATGTTACAATGAAGATTTCCAGCAGTATTTTCTTATCATTTGGTCACGTGCTTCAATCCAGGGCATGTGACGGTTGCTCATTTAGCCCACACTGACATTTCCCCTTTCTATACTAGGCTTCACATCACACCTTTGATGCTCCCGTCACACAGCCGCTTTATGTTAATCCAACACTTGAAAGAAGTCCTAGAAACATGTTGAGCTAAGTTTATATGCGTTAGTAATAATCAGAGGCAAAATCATGAGAAAACTAAAACTGAGTATGTTTCTTTACCAGCAGTGCTTTTTCTGGATAAATAAATAATGCTGCAAAAAAGAATTTGAGCAGCATTGCGGTTTACAGCGAGAGAGATGATTGCTTCTGTTCAGTGCTGCACGTGAGAGGTCAGAACACAACATGCCTCACAGCACAGCAATCAGTATGGGGACCGTGTTGGCGACTCTGCAATGATGGTCAGTATAATGTTATGTAAATATGGAGGGAAACCATTATGCTCACAGATGGGGAGGAAGTCAGCCGATTTCAGCTGTCTAATGAGTGCGAGCATGCACATGCAAAGCGCATTAACCATTGAAGCTGATGCAAGATGACAGTTGAAATGCAACATGAGGCAGACGTTGACATTTGTTTTTCTCTCTATCCATAGCACATATGCCATATGACAGAGGTACACTCATCAATACCGATAAAGTGATGACCCTGAGACGAAGAATAAGACCCAGCAACAGAAGATAAGACACTGTTGTGTCCACATCTTTACAGAGACCTGGCTCCATCGGGGCATCCCAGATCAAGCTATTGCACTTGACAGGCGGACATCAGGACAGAGTGCAGGAATCCGATGGGAAACTGTTTTTAAATCAATGATGCTTGGTGCTCAAAAGTTGATGGACACTGTTTCCCTGATGTCGAATGTTAATATTACGATGCCGACATGAGTATCTGCCCAGAGGATTCCCCATTGTATTGGTTGCTGCTCTTTACATTCCTTCCCGATACAGATTTCAATTGGTTTCGTCATGTTTTTCTTGTGTAGCAAATGTGCTAAAACTGCATTCCGTTGTGCAACCCCTGTGTTGCATAATGACAATTAGTGATCCTTGAATCCTTGAATCATGCACAACCCAAAACGTGCTAATTTGATTTTCTAAGTGGGAAAGACAATCACATTTTTATCTGACTGCAAACGACACTTCCACACAAAGGGTTAATGGCATTCAGATACACCTGATCTGTGAACTGTCTGGTTAAAGTTGTGTAGTACAGTAATGACAGGTGTTAATACGGTCCGTTAGGGACAGCGCTCTTAATTGCATCTGCACTTCCTGATTGGATACGATTGGTAATTTCTTTCATTAAACACTTTTGGCTGTGGAGAGAATTTCAAGTGACATGAAGAGGAGGGGATATGTGCCAATGGAATGGAATAGCATGGAAAAGCCAAGCAATTACAATGGTAGGTGGCTGCTGCTCTAGAGTTGCAAAGTCACTCCACGATGGTGAACTCAGGACCAGGGAAACCTTACCATATTGGTACGGGGACAAAGGGGATAAACGGTACTGACAGAACAGAAAGACCAAGTCCAGGAAGTGACTTTTGAATGTAGCGTGAGCAGCCATGAGTATGTAGACAGAAGGGAAGGGAGATGGGAGCGCAGTGGGCTGTTAAGACAGTACTGGTGGAGGCATTCTGGATGAGATAAATGTAATTGGAGGAAGTCTGTGTTTTCTCATTCAAAGAGACAGGCTGATAATTGGACTTGTGGGGAGAGTGAGTAGAAATGTGGAGAAATTGCATGGTAAGAGAGAGTGAGGCAGAATGAGGGAGCGGAACAGTCTATGCGGCTACTTTATATTTTGGTTCATTTTCTATTAGTGGAGATGGATCATCACTAGGTCAAACCTCAATTTGTTAGATGGCGATACTGAGCCCCAATCAATCCACTAAAATGTTGTGAGTGGTTTCATTTTAGGAACAATGGATGTGGGGAGGAGGAGAAGGAATAGGGGAGTGCAGTGATGGAGATTAATGTTAAAGTGGACTAATGGACTGTCTGTCTAAGCACTCACCATGGACAAACTCTGTAATCATCCCATGGAAGCGGCTCGGGTTTGCAGGGAGGCAGCAGGCAGCAATGGGGTTGCACATAGAATTTATTAGAGTGTGCGTTGGCCAAAACGCCTCATTTCCCAAACCCTCCCAGTCCAGTGATCTGCATTTTAATTGTTACTGCAGTTACATCCTGATCTGATGAACAGCACAGCTCTGTGTTTGAAACATTATGACCTTGATGATGCCCCGTCTTTTTCTCATTTTAGTTCATCCTTTGCCACTGCTCTCCATCACATTTCTCTTTCTTTTCACTCGCTGTGCTTTCCGCCTCGTTCTGTTTTACAAAATGTTCTGCTTTCAGCTTACTCAGCCGAGTTGGGACCTGATGAATACACTGGTACGAAACTGTGTAAATGACGGAAAGGTGTGAAGGACAAAAACGGCTCGTGCAATTACACTTTATTACATATATTATACCTTCAACCTGTAAATTCAGGTGGTTGAGTTCAATTCTAGATTTATTTTTGTGAAATGACACTGATACTATTGCTTTGTAGCTCATGTTTCATTCGCCAGGAAAGCATAACTGAAAGTTGAAAGTGGTATTCTTACATATTTAAATATGTGATAAGCTGCTTTTGAAACATGAAAATGCAAATTGCAGAGTTAAGCACCTGGCTTTAAAACTGTTTCTTTCTTCTTTTTTTTTTGTTCATTATATTATGCTTTCATCATGTGCTTATATATTTGAAGGAATAAACTTCAATCAGTACCCTGCCTATCTAAAGTGACTATGTTTAACACACCCTGGACACCCTGCAGTTGAACTAATTACAATAATATTTACACTACAAAGAAGAGGAGGAGGACAGCTTTGCGATACATAGCATTCATGTAAAGTATGGCTGATGGCAAGTGGAGTGTCATATGACTTCAGCATTGCGGAATTGAAATAGCTCAATGAAAATGACAATATCTCAGAACAAAGGAGGATGTGAGTGAATAAATGTGTTTTTTTATTTTAAAAGATCTGAAATATGTCAACATGGCCCACCATTCAAAACACTTTGCATCGTTTAATTGATGGTGGAAACATAATATGTGTGCAAAATAGATATTTGGAGATATATTTAGAGGAAGAAGAGCAGTCCATGTCACTTTATCTCACATCATCATCCTATCTAGTCTATCTCTCCGTGTGTCACGTTGCCATGGGGATCATAGCCGAGCTCTCTGGGTCTCCTGTCAGGTAATGAAAACTGCTCTGGCACAAACACGATGCGAGTGTGTTCGGAATGCAAAACAACCAGTCTGAGTGTCCAGCCGTCAAAGCGAGGAGGCCCTGAAACAGTGGCTGTCAAGCGTCCACCAACTGACAGAGTGAATCAGCGCAGACCTCCTGACGTCCCAGAGACGGCATGAAAGTGACATTTTGATTTGTCCGATCGCATCGGCAACTGCTTTGGATGTGAGCGGAGAATCCTCAAACGTCAACACTTTAGCGTTGGGTCTCAGTTAAACACGAGTAAGATTTGCAAATATATATGACAACAAATTGGTTTTGCATTAAACTATCAAATCTGCTTTTACAAATACTTTGAAATTGGCGGGAAGATCCAAACTTCCAGCTTCCAGCTTTATCACATAAGCTCTCATGTTGTAGCCAGTTACTGAAGGTAGGCTTTGTACACAGCACAATAAGTGCAGTGGGGATGTCAATGAAATATTACTTCTTCTTTTATTTCGAGAAAACCATGGTAACGGACCTTTGACAGATAGTCAATAATACAACAAATTGTACTTATGGTAATGGCAGTAGCAGAAATGTCTGACACATTAATCAATGGCTCTTAATTTGATGCATTGCTCATGACAGGAGGCATCTAAGGCTGTATGTTCACCTCCTGAGTCAGTGTGCCATATAACGGTATTGACGACAACTGTGATATTAAATAAATGAAATATTAATGGCATGTTAATAATACACATATGATAATATTGTTTAAATAATCAGCGCCTCTTAAATCATTTCCGTTTGTACGCTTTTGTACAGTTATGGTTACAGACTCTATCTCCACCAACCGACACTTGTATTTTGAGTGTTATTAATTTGCCAAGAAATGGACAAAACGCACAATAAGCAAAGTTAAAGATGAATTTCACTGATAGCATTATTATCTATTTACTTTCTAATTTCCCGTAGTTATATCGTGAATTATTTTGGCTGCGATAATCGTGTAGAAAAAATCTGATGTGGTGACAGCCTAGTGCCGTACTTTGTGTAATCTAGAAATTCAGCTTTTATTTTGTAACGATACAAGTAAATACTTTCCCTTGAGTTAATGTTGATTTATTTATATAGCGCCATTAGTGCAAAGTTGCAATACAATGAGCAACATTACAATGAACATAGCAGCGTAAAAGAGGGTGGATTAAAATATTTTAGTTGGTTAAGATTAAGAGAATGTGAATGTAATATGATAGGTCTAAAGATTTAGTTTAAGGCGTTAACAGATTGTGATGCCCTAAACTCTTTTGACAGGCTAGTCCACCATGGATACTTAATGCTGCCTCCCCGCATGTCTTTGTCTTACCCTGGGAATAATTAAAAGGCCAATGTCAGCGCATCTAGTGGGAGCATACAGTGTAAATTCTGTCAAATGTAATTTGAATGAAATTACCCTCTGTAGTAAATAATTTGTATTAACATAATTCAAATTGAAATGGTTTTCTGTCTATCGCTATGAAACAGGTCTGAAGTATTTAGCTTTAAATCTTTGAGAAAACTGACATCTCAGAGTCTAATCTAATCTGTTATATGATGAGTACAGTACTAATAACTAATGGATCTTAACATGTATTCCAAAATTGACAGGCAACCAATGAAAGGACCTAAAGACAGGTGAGATGTGTTCTCTCTTTCTGGTCTTGGTCAGTACACATGCTGCTGCTCTCTGCACCATCTGTCGCTTATTTCTAGCTTTTTTAGGAAGACCAGAAAGTACGACAATAATATTCTTGTTTTAATTTGAAAGCTCATGAAGGTCACAAGTAAAGCATTCGAGAAATATATCTTAACTACTGTACTGCTGCTTTGAGGGAGAGACTGTGTTTGCACTTTGTGTCTTTTCTGACCATAGTTTTGCTCTGCACCAGGAAGTAGCCTACAGCAGCTAGCTGTTGTTTTTCAGTTCCTGACACCAAATGTCTCAGTATAAAGTAATATTAGATGATTTTCTTATCTTAAATATTAAGCTTCAAGCTGTGTAGTTCTTTTGTAACGTGAAACAATCATAAATATATTGCGACGGTAATTGCGTTAGCATGTCAATAGCATTTTTAATGTAAGCTAACTCTTTTCGCTAGGTCAAGTTAAGCTGAGCTATATACTATGTAAATATATTCTTTTTAGTGGTTTATGAAGCTATTTTCTTTATTTTTTTCAACAAAAATTTGAAACTGAGAGACCTGCCTCCTGCGTGTTTATTAAAGGAACCTGTAAACTATCAAATTAGCAGTCGTACACCACACTAACAGGAGCAGAGTAACTTCAACATGTCTTTTGTGCTTTGACAAAGGTTTTTCTCAATCTTAGTTTTAATACAATTCAACAGCACACTATTTGTTGCAATTCCCCTCTCAATTCATCTTTGTTCTTAACACTACCAAACCAAAACACAGATTTTTAGACTAAAAACCACACAGGTTCTTTATTTCGTCATTTCTCCTTTATTGGAGCTATATATGAGATTGACCGTGCCAATGGATTCAAAGCGGAAAAGTGTGCCATGCCCTCATTTAGGTGGTGCTAATTCACACTTCTGTGGCCATCATCAAGGTGTCAGTGATAGCATGCATGAGCACGCAACACATACACACATTGTCCATCAGTGACCACTTTCTAGCACCCCAGGCCTTGCAGCTGTCTGTGGCTTGGTCTTAATCACTCTCTCCTGGGGCGGAGACTGGTCACTTTAATCTCAGTGGTAAATTACGCTGACCTTTCATATCTCAGATGCAGACCTCTACATGACCTTTTATGAGGAGTGCAAGATGTGTCTTTCACTTGGTCGCCATTTCTGGTAAAGCAGGTCACACCAGGAGTACAGCAGGATGGAATTTTGCCCTTTAAGCTTTAGCGAGAGATGCAAAAATCGCAGAAAGGCCATATTCTTTCTGTAGTGTAATCATCTCCAGCCTAAAACCCAAAGGTATTTCATTTACAATGATAGAAAGAGCAGAAAAAACACCAAATTCCTACATTTAAGAATCTGATATAAAGATGAACTGATTGTCAAAATAGTTGTGCACACGGACTTTGAATTCTAATGTGCCACTTCAAACAACAGTGCAATAAAGACTGGCCCAAATGAATAGATGTTTTCTTCACTCGGCCCACTCCACTTTGACAAGCTTGGTTCGCTATTCAATAAAACTTGACAACCTCAACCGTTAGAGATTTGAATTGATTTAAATTCTCACACATGTAACTGGTGGGCATCAGGAGTGTCATACCTTATTAACTTGAACAAGACATGCAGATGAAAGAGCCTTGCTGAGCAACGTAATACAAAACAGAAAGAAACCCTGCGAAGACCGCGACCGTGAGGATCTAACAATAACACGCCGATAGTAATTGACAAGAGAAGCTTTACAAAAATTATTTCTGCAAATCCCCTTGTTCTTTTGAAAACGTGTCTCAATCATGACCAATGATGGTGTTTACATTTCCTCCACTGAGATCAACAATTTCAGCATTTTTGGGATTTAGATGTTGTCGATTGACTCTTAACAAGGAGCTGTTGTAGTGTTGAGCAATAATAAGCAGACAAACACAGCAGGAGAAGGTAGAGAAGAGGATGATTATGTCTGGCCCTCCTTGCATACATTACTCATTGCGATGTGTCTTTAAATGTACTTGTGTGTTGTGTATTTGTAGGCACATGAACGCAAAAGTATAAAGCTGAAATATTGAGATAAATGCACTGAAAATCTAGGGAAAGAAAATATTCAAGATGAAAAGAGCTATGGTATATATATGTTTGGTGCCTTTTTCCTTTTACAGCCCGTACAAGTAGACTGACAAATGGATGTCTGCAGGAGTCAGTGTCAGAGAAAGACCTGGGATATTTACACTCACAGAGTGCCAACTGGAAATGCTAGCATCTGCCAGCCAGCCTCATGACTGCCTGTCTCCTTTACTCAGAGAGAGGTATTATTTATGAATGCAAGAGTTGTTTATGCACCGCAAAATAAAATCCTGAGAGGGACAAAATTAAACCGGGCGAAGGAGACTGTGGTGGGTACTGTAGTGTTGTCATTACATCTGCTGAAGCCTGAGCTGTAGCTGGCAAAGAAAGTCATTTGGATTGAGACAAACACAGTCAGCAATTCACATTAAACTGATTCAACACACTGTTACTGTCATATTAGCTATATGAGTGAATAATTGTGTCTATAGAGCTTTGATGTTCTTACATAAATACCAATAAAAGTATATTACTTTATTGATTTCTGGGAAACAATTCTCCCCTGTTTTTTCACCTTTCCAGGCAGGTTATGCCGGGGTCAGATAACTTATCTTGTATAGCCACACCTCCATATTAAATGATTCCTTATCTGCAGAAATTATTTTCAGAAAATGGGCGATAATGAGATACTGCCGAGCCAAAGGCAGAATACTGACAGTTCTGTGAATTTGAAATAGGATTCTTCCAATTGCCCCTAGAAATGGCAGCTATGGTTGGTTTATTTTCCCAGATAAATACGCTTCTACAATACAAAGAAAGCCACGCTAGCGCCAGCGCTTGTATTTGCACTTTCATGAATAATGCTTTAATCCTCTCCATCTCACTGGCATTGTAATTAAATTTTATTTAAATGCTGTGACATTTGACACTTGTCTTTGAAATCCCTTGCTTAAAATGTTAATCCTGACTTTCTTTCTGCTGGTTTGGACGGAAATATTTCAACTCCTGTTTCTCTTTATTCCGAGCTCTGACAAGGCCGCTTTTATGACACATTAAATTATGTTGTTTCTGTCCTTGTGAGGAGCACACATGTTAGGATTTTGTCAGGGTTTTCTCATCTGTTTTGCTTGACTTCAACATCAGCACCGTGTGTTTCATTCAGTGACCATGAGCTCGACTCACTCAGTTGTGTCCGATTTGGTTCACAGCACATCAAATTGTGATTTTTAAGATATAGCACGTCTTTTATCTCTTACACATAACTGGTTTGATATGTGCGGACAGATTACCTCCTGCAGCCAGTGGCCAATCTTTGATAGGAGTAAATTGAAAGTATTTGCTTTATTGATTTCCATCATATCGCACTAGATGGTATGGAATGAAGACTGGACTATAATGTGTGAGGTTCTTGATTGTGTGGATGTATCTAACACGCGCACACACACACACACACACACACACACACACACACACACACAAACTCCAATATATCTCCAAGAAAATAGCTATTTGCACTCAACTCAACACAGCTTACTGCAGACAGACATGGTGAACATTTCTCATGAGCTACGTCATTCTAAAAATAAAGCTACTATACGTAATTTCTTTGTCGAGTTTGTACAAGTCAAATATGTAATACAAGGAGTTGAAACATAGACGTAAGCAGAAATATCATCTTTACTAAAAGGTATGAGGTCCAAATGGTACTCCGATGTGAGGAAGGCAATTCTATCTGTTCAGCCGTACACACACTTGCACACACACACACACAGATGAGCCTTTCATTCAGAATGGACTATTTTCCCAGTGCAGCAAAGCTTCCATTACTGCCAGAGCGGCTGTCTTGATTATTCAGTCTATCACAGCGGCACAGCGTGTTACCTCTCGCCAATGCTCCTAATGGGCCACTTATTATCATGCAGTATTCTAACACCAGTTCAACTGGCCTGCAAAGATGATTGCTGTGCGTTGTTGCACAGAATGACAATACAATCTGCCTTTTTTTCCCTTGTAGCTTGCGCTGTTGTTTTTCCCTTTTGATAAATGGGACAGTTTTGAACCAGGACACGATGCAGAGGTCGACAGTTACACTTATCTTTTTTTGTAATGTGAATTTTGTCTGTTGGACGAGGGAACACTCTCATTTGCCCATAATATCAACTCATTCTTTAATCACATTTTAGGTTAAATTTAAAAGAACTGTAACACATCTTTGACAATTTTACCAGAAACGTTTTTCAATTATGTCCATAACTGTGGTAATGCTTTCCTTCATTTTGGATGTCAAACCTTAACACAGAGCTGCTTGAGCCTGTGGCAGATGTTGAAGATCAGTGCTCCCAAACTGTAAAATGCAGCTTTTACTGGATATACCCTAAAGTGTTGATGTGAGCTCAGTAGACGATTTGAGTTTTGCCTTATGACCTTGATGCTGTCCTGAAGAAGGTTGACTCCACAAAGCTTCTTGCTAATGTCAGAATAAAGTTAAGCAGCCAGTGCTTATCTTATTGGGGAATAGCTTTAGAAACCCTCTCCCCCGACACCTTTATTCATTACATATATATATATATATATATATATATATATATATATATATATACATTGGGATTATGGGAAGGTGCTGTTTCTGACCCTTGTCTGTAACTTTCTGAAACAGACAATCCGACTTTCACACCCACTTCCCAGCGTGATTGGACAGCTGTGCGGAGATGGGAAAGGAGCCAGTATTGGAACTTCTCTCTCTAGCTATTGCGTCAGAGATAAGTAAAATGCAAATATTACATATATTTGCATTTTATATATATATAAAATGTAAAATATAAAATATATATATATACGTTTCAGCTCAATGGGATTTTTCTTTGTTTGCGGCTTCAAGGTCAACCTCTCAATAGCATCAGTGTTACCTCCTGAAGAAGTACGATTACACACCTGCAAAATAATTCAAATTCAAATTAAGAAATCTTGTAAACATGCCACTGAACCATGACAAGGGAGTCCAGAGTTTCTTTAAAAAACACACACATTATTCATCTCCATATGGTCCGGCAGTTTGGCTCTCGCAGTTGACCACAGGACCAGATCTCTGTGGATCAGGCCCCCTCAGTCCGTGCATATGGCCTCCTTGGCTCCACTAGGCTCATCTGATACACTAGCCTCTGCTGCCGTCCAGCTCACTGCCAGGTAATACCCACCCACAGACACACCATCACCAAGGTCTGTGAAAGCATGGAAACTGTGGTTGTTTTTGAGCGGTTTTGGCTCATGCAGTTTCTGTCATGTTTTCGTTTATTTGCTTCAGGCGTCAGCCCCGCAGCAGGTTGTGCAATTGGTGTGAAACAGAGTATGACGGAGACACACTACATGAAGCACTGTATGACAACAACACAAGCATCTGTGTTCTTTTCAGGTCAAGTCATTCTGCTTCTGAGTTAAAGAAATCTAAATGTTCAAAAGCAGGCGTACAACCACCTCTGATATTTTCAACTTTTCCTACATTATTTCTACAATTATTTATGCACCAAATTCCTCTACAGCTTTGAAATCAGTCTCACACATGAATTATACTCTTCCTGACTTAAATGGACTGTATTGTGTAACTCAAGTGCTAATAATAGTAATTGTACATCAAAAACAAAGGGACAAATAAAGTGTTCTGATGTTTACATTTCATACAGAGATTTATATGGTATAGAACATCTGTTAAAAACACTAACAGATGGATCTGCCATCTGAAATCATGCTAGTTTGAATATTGACACAGCATGGCGAGAAGAATAGCTGAGAGGTCAATACAGCCATGGAAAATGTGCTGCGGTATTAAACAAACAGTGTATATCCAGAGAATAAAGCACAGGTAAAAGTAGCACAGCTTTCCATAAAATCAGCACATACTGTGAGATGAAGCCTCAAGCTGTCTGTCATTGTTTCTAATTAGGGCACATTTAGAGGATGTCCTGACATACCTTGGCTGAGCCCACGCTGTGCCTTTTGATTACAAACAGCCAGTGCTGATTGTGATGATAAAAAGAAAACTTGACCCATCAGTGCCTTTCTCTCAACCGAGCTCACTCACACGTTGCCAGAACTTTCTGCGGCTGTTTGTGGAGGTAATGAGGAAGCTTCAGGAGAGGCAATTAGTGAGTCTATAATAACAAGCGATGTCTCTGCCACTGCTAAGGCTTCTATTAGTTAATTAGTGTAAACTTGAATGACTGATACCCAATTAACTCTTGAGCAGGATCAATAGAAGCCAATGAGTTATCAATATGACTAGCTCTTAACCTTTCAGTTTAGAGGTCGGGAAGGCTTCGGGAAGGATCAATGAGAGCACATGTGTGAGTTTTGTGGTTTTAGAATGTAATACAGGAAATGCAGCAGTTTCTTTCAGCGTCTTGTGTCTAATGTTTTTTTGAGTTCGGCATTGAAAAGTTTTTACTTTGATGATTTGAACTCAATTTATGCAATCACCCGGCATATACACAGCACCTTCACGCTGGGTTTTTAAAATATTTTTTTCCTAACTAACTGCTGTTGTTGTTATAAAATACATCACTTTCTGTGCCACAAAGAAATAAAAACAAAATGTTATTTCAGCGACACTACTAAACACACACATACATTACAATACGTTACATTATGAAATGTAATGGAAACGTTTTAGAATCAAACATTGTATTGTGACGTAGTAGCCTGCTGAAGGAGTCTCGTTCCAGGATATTAATATTGATTTCCTTTTTGTTCAGAGGTATAAATTCACTTCAAAACATTTTACCAGGAGAAAAACAAACACCACTGCTTTCCAACAACGTCATGACAGAGTTAAAACAGCTGGAACAATTCTCTGGAGGTTGATGAAAGTGTATGTTGCATGAGTCTTTCACGTAATGTTTGTTTTGTACACAATACTAATTTTTACCGTAAAATTGTAGAAGACGACTGCCAATAAATGTCCTTTGAAAAACGTAATTCTCTGAAGTTGTTTTCAGCGTCTTTGAGCGATCAAAAAATGAAACTCAAATCAGTTTGTTTTTTCTTTCTCAATCTAAATCATATGTATTCATTAAAAGGAAGTACACAAAATACTGTTTGCACACACACATGCAAACACACAAATCTCCATCTGTAGTTGTCTTCAGTCAATCTGTTCATACAGTATGTCCATTTCAGATCAGAAATATGTATTTACAGATTTCAGAGATATTATTTGCAATGACTAAATTAAAATACCATTTTTAATAAACTGACTAACAGTGAGGTTCAAGATGAAGAAAGATATTTAAGAGACTCAATGCACCAATGCATATAGGAACAGCAGTAACTTTAGCATTATTTTTTAATAGCACACTTTTTATCTTAATGTGGGATGGGGAAAGTTAAAGGCTAAAGTGTGAGTTAGGTCCCAAGTCACAAGAACGGTGTCAATATCACATGACCCAAATCCACACCTTTAGATAAGAAACACACAGTTTCACCTTCAGGAGTTGAGTGTAGAATTTGGCAGAGATGGAGTCTGGTCACAAGTCAAAATGATGTAACTGGCTTTGCTTGCTGTGCATGTCTCACTTCATGCTCCACCTGTTCCTTTGCCCTAACACCACACTATGTTGGCACAGGATCTAACATGCACACAATCATGCACTTACATACACACACACAATGATACACATCTATCATGAAACAGGACACAATGCAGAGGTCGACAGTTACACTTGCCTTTTTTTGTAATGTGGATTTGTCTGTTGGACAATCTAACACCTCCTGCTCACATAGACCGTACATATGTAGTGTATACACACACACAAACACACTCCCAGTCACACACACACAAAGTCCCCTTTCCCAACCTCCAACAGCTGCGACACCAGGAGGTTAGAGGAGTAAAATAAATTAACAACATCTGCAGACTGCAGATTAATGGGAGAAATCATCTGTAAATTAGGCATGGAGCTTAATCATCTGCTCATCCATGCATTGGGGAGAAATGCAGAGAGAGTGAGAGAGAGCGGGAGAGTGATATGCAAAGTAATAACATGTAACAAGGCAGCTAGCTCATCTTCTGTCAAATTTAATTAGTTAATATTTTTTGCAGGAGCATTTTTAATGGTTTTAATGTCTCAGAAATTCAGATTTATTTTCCCATGAATATGAAATCTTCTCTCAGAGATGTTTATATTGACTTGGTTATAAATAGATATTATTTCACTGTAGATAAATATACTTTGTCAATGTACATTTTCTTTTTTAATCTCATTAAAAGTATTCTGAATACACACAGTGGGTGTACAGTGTGATCCACCTTACTTAAGGCTATGCTAGAAAGGACAGCAAGTTCTTAATATTTAACTTTGATAGAAAATGTTTTATATCTGTAAAGATATTCAGGAGCTGTCACGGTAATGCATTAGTAATAATATACCAATATTGTATAACAGTCTTACACAAGTCATGCTGTCGTCTTTTTAGTTTTGATGTTAGTTTAGCTGCTAATTTTAAACTTTGTTTTTGAATTAGTTGTAATAGTTTTTTTATTGTGTGGTAATGATAAAGTAATTTGCAAATGGCAGTAGGCTATACCATCCCGATCAGCCCTGGGAGTCCTGAATTAGTTATACATTCAAGAAAGTATTTTGCTAACGTTAACTACCTAGCAATTGTCCATGTTAGCAAGCAAGCTAACATTAGCTAACAGTAGCTAACTAAAACCACAGTAACACAAGATATCTCACATGTGTTGTGATGGGTGCCGATCATTCATGGAGGATAGCCTATGGCAGGGGTCGGGAACCTATGGCTCGCGAGCAGTGGTGGGCCGTCAGGGCCAGCAAGGCCTTCTCTGCTGGCCTAAACATAATCAGAATATAAATTTAATTTTGATATATTTTTTCCACAAATATGTATTCAATTATTCCCCATAGTCTATTCTCTTCATTTCATAGCTTTCCTCTTGGTTGCGCTGCTTCCAGCCTCAGATCGAGATTTGGAGGGTCTGGTCTTTATGTTAGAGCTTTTATCCAAACATATTTCAGCCATGATGTGTTGCCAGGGTCCAAGAGATCTGCCCTGAGGCCTTCAGAATCAACAGTGCGGGTGCCTGTCGCTTAAAGTGAACAGAAACAAAACTGTGGCGTTAACCAATCAGATTTCGAGTTGGCGCCACCGGGGCCAGCTAGCAGACGTACGATAACGTCAGCACGTGCACGTCTTTTGATTGGATACGCACTATTGAGAGGCAGAGCTAGCAACCTTGAACGAGCTAATGTGTAGATTTCTACAAGCTGTTTGTTCAACCCACAATGGCTGAAGGAGGAGAAGAGATCAATTTAATTACAACGCCATTTTCAAGATGAACTTTTCAAGAAAAGCTAGACATCGTGAAAAGAGAACGGTCAACCCCGACGCTAGCGAGCCTATCACA
This sequence comes from Cottoperca gobio, assembly GCF_900634415.1. NCBI lineage: Eukaryota > Metazoa > Chordata > Actinopteri > Perciformes > Bovichtidae > Cottoperca > Cottoperca gobio. The sequence goes on from NC_041368.1 coordinate 18,223,759, forward strand.
GCCGGGAAAAGGGTTTGTCCGCCACTTTCAAATCACTAACTACGAGCTGTACCCCCGGCTCACAGCCTCCGAGAGGCACTGCACATTGTACTGCTGAGAATGCCTGCTATTTACAACTAAATGTTTCGGAAATATTAATGTAACTCTGTTGTACTTGACTATGTTAAGGTGATGCAACGCCCGGTTATACTGCGTTTCTGTCTAAATGTATAGTTTCTAGAGCCATGGCATCATAATGATGGTATTAAGAGGGGGAATAATTCAGGTAGGACTGTGTAGGACATCACTGAAGGCCTAGGTGTGAAATGCACGGCCTGCCACTGCTCGCGAGCTATATATGACTCTTTCGATGACGCGATATGGCTCGCAGACAAATTTGAGCTGACATTTTTTAACATGATTAACAAGTAATAAATAATTATACTGTGTCATTCTAAAGTAAAACATTTAGCAGCGGATTTTGTTTTAGTTCTCCCCTCTCCTTTCCTCCGCTCTGTCTCTGACTGTGTGTGTGTGTGTGTGTGTATGTGTGTGTGTAGGGGGCGGAGCCCTGCCCTTCGCGTAACAGCTGAGGAGAAACATGCGCAAAGCAAGCAGTAGACCAGGGGTGTCAAACTCAATCACAGAGAGGGCCAAAATTAAGGCATGTTTTGGGGGTGAAGCTTGGAAACTGCAGCGCCCACAGAGTCATACTTTGCCTTGAGTGTGTTATTACACTGGAGGTCAATCAGCTCCATTTGGATGTTCACCTATGCTGTTTCCACTTCAACTGCAAATGGATTGCTGAGCAGTTCATGCGCAGTCGGGAACACAGCGGTGGAGATGTTGAAAATTGTCAGTGTTTGGAAACACGTAGTGACCAAAGTTTCCTTGCTGCATCCGAGTCTCCCACAGGCAGCTTAAAGCTGGCTTGGAACTCTGTCACTGCATCATACATGTCCGTGATCACACAGCCCTAAAGCTGGAGGTTTAACAGTGAGATGCTTCGTTATGTCGCACAAACAGGCCAGCTCACATCGCCATTTTTCGACCCTAGATCTGTGGTGTGTTTCCTTTTGCTTCCAAAAACGACCAGATTTCCTCACGCAACTCGAAAAATCTATTCAGCACTTTCCCTCGACTCAGCCATCGCACCGCCATGTTCAGAATGTATCTCCTCAGGAAAAGACTTAAATTGTCTCTTATAAAGTTTCCTGTCTGTGTTACGGTGCTTATTACTTGTTCCATCTCCAGAGCTTTACAACACAGCACTTCCTGGTGTATGATGCAGTGATACATCGTCAGCTCACCTGCACAGTTCTCTCGCTGCATTTTTCTCCCGCATCCTGCACTAATCAGCTCTTTTCATCACATCAGCAGTCTGTCGTCAGTCACGTCAGTTTGTCCCGGGGCAGTTTCATTTCATTCACACATTTAGATACTTCCTCAAGTATGTATTTTCCCGTGGTTGTGCCATGTCTTGATTTAATTACCAAAACCGGCGGGCCAGTCATGATAGAAATATTGTATTTCCTCGCGGGCCATATATAATTGTGGCCTTGAGTTTGAGTTGTGAATATATATATTTTTAAATCAGAGGGGGGTGTGGGGTTCCATTGGGGGGGGGGCAGATACAATGGTATGGGAAACACTGATAGCGCTTTTAGTACTCGGAGACGTGATATACTTAAAACTCAATTTTATTAAATATATGGCTCTCAAGGAAATACATTTAAAAATATTTGGCTTTTATGGCTCTACCAGCCAAAAAGGTTCCCGACCCCTGGCCTATGGTATAAATGAAAGACCATTAGGCCTACAGACCACCGCGTTATTTTAAATAATATTGTGCGGTTTGAATGTGACAAATACAGAACAGGACTTTACAGGGCAGTGATCAAAGGGAGGAAAATAATGATACTGTTGCTACCTTGCACTGAAAAGGAACTTCTGTTAACAAGATTTATGTAAATTCTGTCACAGTTTTAACAGACATAAACCTCTCTAGGGACAGCAATGTTTCATTTCAACGTTTTTGTTTCCAGAACATCATATTAATAAGACAGTGAAATATTCAAATTAAATGACAATATGGGTCACAACTAGTAAAGTACAGAAAGTCAAAACTATTGTCTGTAGCTGCTCTTCAGTGTGTTGGGGATTAATTGGATGAACGTGACCCAAAATCAAAGTAAGTTGTAAAATAAAAAGAAAGTTGTAATAGGGGACAAAATAGGAAACATAGCCGTGTTGTGTCCTTTTAATGAAAAGTTGCTAGGCTAAGAAGCAAAGAAGAGCATCTTCCGTGAAGAGCTGATAATTGCTTCACTGTTGGAGGTCAAAAGAGCTGACCAAATACTTAAAATTAGTTAGTTCCAGGGCAGATAAAAAATTGTACAACTTTTATTTCAGCACGTAAGACAACTTTAATTAAATAATTAAAGTATTGTCATGCCAGTTCCACTTTGTTTGAAAATAACCTTTCCCTGTTATCATGCCATTGTTTGAATTAATTAATTAGTTAATTAAAGCGGACAAAGAACAGGATAAACTCATGGGTTCACACATTTTACTTTGTATCTATCCAGCGTAAACCCCTTTGGTGTTATATAACAGTGTGAAAGTGACACTAATGAGCATTAATTAACATTTCACACTAAGAGACTTGACAAAAGAAAATAAAGACACAGAAAGCAGTTTTGAAACTGTACAAAGAGGGAAATAAATGATTCCCCTTCTTAGTAATTTAAGTGTTGCTCTCCAAAAAAAACCTACTTAATTGAAATCATGACAGTAGATTGTCTGTGTTTAAATGTTTCAATGTCATGTAAGGTAAATTATTCAATTATGGGTGTACCAGCAGCAAAATTGATTATTGTAACTGGATCTACTACAAGGGAGGAAAGGTCAAGATCACATTGCATGGCGGAGCACACATTTGTATGAATAGGACAACAAGATATCTGACACATATGACATGATTGATTTTATATGAAGGACATTTGGACTACCTAGTCGTCTATAGGATAAGATCAAATAAGGTATAGCTTTATGTATCCCAAGAGTTGTCAAGTGATCTGATTGAGTCACTGCAGAGATTTGAACCCATATCCTGTTTACAAGACAGGCGATTTAATCAACTGAGCCACAGCACCACTGATAAGGGAGTTACACATAATTACATTCTGATGAAAGATTTATGTTTTCAGAAATGATGGCAGTAGCATAGAGAAGTCAGCAGTGTATTTACTCAGTAAGGCAGAGGTTTATTTAGTGTTAAAGATTTGTACGAATGAAAAAGAAAACCAATGCTTCATTACCTTTCTCTGTTTTGACAAAATATTATTTTGTTCAGTTTGTTTCCTATAAAAATGTCTTTGCATAATATTAATGTCACCACATTAATAGTATGTAAATGGCTCAGGAAAAAAAGTTTGTTCCAAAAAGTAGGGGCCTGAAAAATCTCATTAAAACTGGGATGTCATATTGAAAACTGAAATAAACTAGTACTGTGCCGTATGTAAAAGTACATTTCATCTCAAAGTCACCGTAAACTTGTCCAACTTCTAATGACTGTCTTCCCCTCCCACAGTCCTCAATAAAATGTCTGACAAGCATGAGGGCTGAAACTGGAATAGTGCCTCAGCCACTATATTTAACTTTCAACATAAATAATTTAAACCTGTTATGTAAATCTGACATATTAGCAAAGACACTTGCCAAAATACAAATGTTATGCTTATAGTAGGAAATTCGGCATCATATGACTGCAAATCCAATACATTTGTAAAATGTGATTGAGGTCGCACTGTTACAGAGTAATGCACATCCAAATACAGCCATTTGTCCAGTTTTATTGATTCTGCTGCAGCACCTAGAGTCTTTATTAGTTGGCACATAATTTCCCCCCTGGCATGGCCTGTGAAAATTAGCTACAAGCTTAACAATGGCCTGTGGCCAGCCACTGCCTTCATGAGGAATAGGCAAGTAGCAAGGGGCCAAGCCATTACCATAGCACAAATTGACTTTGCTTGACAAAATAATCTTAAATTGGACACTTTCTCTTGGTCACTTTTTCAGCCAAATGAAAACATTGTCAGTAAGAATCTGAATGGATTGACCTGGATTGATGTAAGGATATCTTGTACTGTAATTGTGTAATTTGGTTTCGTGTAACAAGACTCTGATGGAAATATTGTATTGCAGCGGGTCGACTCCCATCGACTGTGGCCACGCAGAGCCATTTATATCTACGGGTACACGGTGACAAGTCACGCTAGAAAGGTCAACATTATCAGTGTATTCCAACTTGTTCCTCTACCCACCTCAGAGTCCAGGTTGTAAAACAATGTTTAGCAGAGAGTATGAAATCATCATTAAACAGAAATTGTAAAACCATATAAACCAACGTCCATTGTGACGGTATTAAAGCATGCCATCACCAGCTATAATTACTGCTGGAGCGCCTTCTGAATGCAAAAGGTAAGGATCAAGCTAATTATATGGAGCCTGACCATATTGATCCAGTGGGACAAGCTTTCTAATCATTGGCCTCATGCTGATAAAGTGTACATGGCGGTTGAAGTCAATATGTCAATTTAATTTCATGCAATATGCTGCACCGATACTTCTCCTTAGGTTTGCTCTTGCAATACTTTGCAAAACCTTGAGCTGGACCACGTTCTGAAAAATGCCATCTCGATTTAAATCTGTTCTTTTTCACTGTAATGAAGAGTGGTTTTTTCAACTCCACCTTGTTCCCACTGCTAATGAGAATATATTGAGGGAGGAGTGGAACACCTTTGTCCTTCAAGTAGAAAACTGAAAAGATTCAAATGAATTCACATGAAAATGTACGTAAAGAAATGTTCCGGCTTCTAACTCTGTGCCTTTATGTGCTCTGTGCTGACCTTTATTAAAGTATGTCTGCTATTGCTTTCTCTCTTTCTGTCAGCTATGTCCATTATTTGACTCTCCTTGCTTTGCCCTCATTTTTCACTGCTTTGCACTTTGCAATCAAGTTTATTTGAAATGAATTGTTTGATGCTAATAAGCCATCACAAGATATTGATGAAAAGGAGGAACCTGAGCAACTTTGCATTCCCTCTGAGCTCAAAACTAATTGCCTTTTAATTGATTGCTTTCAGCTTGAATGCAGATTGTTTTATTGTCTGTTCTGTGTCTGTGTTATTCTGAAACACACCTGATGAGTTTTGAGATTTTAGGGAATTACTGCTATTTTATACAGCAAACACAACATTTTCAATGTACTGGTACAGTACAGTGTTCATAGTAGCTCTAAGGTAATGAAAACACGATGTTAAGTGTCACGTGATTACACGCAAAGAAATAGCTATGAATATTATATTACATTTCTGCCAATAAATCCCCCTATATCCTACACATCCTTTAAGTTTCTAAGACAATATCATCAGTCCTTGAACACATGAGAACGAAACAGCAGTTTAATGTCCTTGACAGTCCTTGCAAAGCTATTTGTTAAGTAAAAGTACACTAAGAACTTAAAGTGAAAAAATGTTTGTATCAAAAGCTGTGTAGCCTACTGGGGAGACTTTTCAAAGAACACTACGACTTGCAAAACAACGGTGTGGCCAACTGGGGTAGTGAAGCTAGCCCTACTGCTAGCATGCTGACTAATCAGTGGCTGTGGTACTGATAATTCATGAAAGAAACTTTTAAGTGGTGGGACTTCCAGTTGCCACGGACCTGGAGAAGATGCATGCACTCCTGCATATGTTATAACAATCAAACCTTTTAGCCCAACTTTCATTATTCTATTCACATCAATCAAAAAGTTAACCTCTGAGTCCTACCTCCAACAAAAATCCAACAAAAGGAAAGGACAATGATAAAAAAAAAAAAAAAAGACAGCACACTTGCTCGCGATGCTGCCGCCATAGCTACTATGCTGGAAGAACACTGAGCAGCATTAATAAGCAGTTTATTTTCATCATTGTCACTGATCATCAATGGGAGCCCTGTCTCATACAAAGAGTGCATGAATGGCATCATGTACAATTGTGCAATTAGAAAAACAAATTGTTGTTTCTTCTCTTGCTATGGTTGCTGCAACGCTTTAATCCCACTTCTTTCTTCAATATGTCTTTTCATTCTGTTCACACTGTATCCTCATACATTTGTAATGCTCCCTTCCCCGTGTGCTGTCTGTCTGTGATTTGTATCTGTTTAACATACATGATTGTATATGTCTTAGCATGCTGTAGTGTTTGCCATGTGTGAGCATATGCAAGCGTGTTGGAAATCGTTTGCATATGTGCGTGCCTAGGAGGCCCCTGCCCCTTGTCTCAGCAGGCTGCTGGTACACAGCCCTCAGTGTCGGATGGCAGCTGTCTCTCTGTGTGTCCCCGTTCCAGGTGACAAGGTAGCTTCACATGACATTATGATTGTTCTGAGTCAGCGCTCAAACACCGGTCTTCTGGCTCGGCTGCTCACCGTGAGACGGGGTAGCTTTCCCCAAAGAAGAACGGTGCTCCCAAGATAAAAGCAAGAATACATATTCACACGCCAAGGCCCGGAGAGGTTAAATGTGTGTGTGTTTGTTGATATAGCGTGCATAAGTGAATTTGCATGCCTGAGTGTGTGTGCTCTTTCCTGTATCCCTCCAGTATTTTTGGGGGGTAGCTGCCTCCAACAGAGGGTGAGCCGGAAAAGAAAAGCATTCTATTTCTATATTATCTTACCCAAGGGCATGCTGATATAATGAATACATCATTCTGTTATCTGGAGTGAGCAGTACACTCGCTGATACTTTTTGCGAAGTGGACTTAAACGATTTCTGGAAAGTTTCACATTTAAAAGCATGTGCAGTCCTCCCTTTGTACATTTAAGTAGTTTATCTGTGGCCTTCTGAATTTCTTCTTAGGAGTAAAACTATGTCAAGGTGATCTCGGTTGATATCCTTCTCAGAATGTTAGTGTGTTCCTGTGTGTGTGTGTGTGTGTGTGTGTGTGTGTGTGTGTGTGTGTGTGTGTGTGTGTGTGTGTGTGTGTGGTTGTGTGTGTGCACATGTCTGTGTGATAGAGAGTGTGGTGATGAGACCGAGGGAAAAAGTGAGAGACTTTCAAAATCTTTTGAATACAAAGTCATATCAAGGCCCATTCACAGATTAAAAATGAAGGTTTAGCTTATTCCCATGCACAGACAAAGTTGTGAGGTTAGGTCCTCTACACCAAATTCCTATTAAAGTGGATTTTGAGAGGAGGGCACTGGAGATAAAAAAAGAGGGGGCACTGAATTTGCATGTGCAGGTGATGTCCTTGGCACACATTAAAGCTTACACAGCCCTCCAGAATAAAATCCATGATCCCTCTCCACACCCACCCCTGCCTTTCCGTTCATATTCAGTTACCACACTAATTATGCTCAATGGCCCACACAGTGTCTTCTTCACATGGTCACTTTACTAAGTCCTAACTTTCCTGCAAAATGTAGACTTCATCTCGGGATACAGAATGTCAATTTCCATACAAATTAAAGTTTGACGAAGGCATTTCAAAGTGGTGTGTTTGGGGGAGGGGGCTGAGGACTAGAGACTGGGACACCAGGCAATTCATAAGCAACTGAGAACACTGTGATCCGTAGCAGCCACCAGCATGCTAATGTTGTTCTCCTGACTAGATATGTCACTCTTCTTCCTGGTGTCAGTGCACGAGGGTGCCAGTTTAATCTCACATAACAGATGTTTACAGGAAGACAATCCAATTTAACTTTCCTTGTGGCATCAATGAACAATCCATTCTGACAGTTTTATTCCACATCAGTAAAAGCAGTTGCACACTCGTACTCTTGATGCATAAAGCACATACATTTAGATACAACGTTTTGACAGAGCTCTCCAAAGAAAGCTCTGTTGGTTCTCATCATTTGATCGACTTTTTCATACTCGCAGACTCACATGCTTAATAACAGACATGTACCTGAAGTCTGGTGTGCTTATTGAGTTCCCGCAGTTGATGTCAAAGCCTCAAACAGTTGCCGTAGCATAAAACAAAGTATTCCCAGTGCTGCCGGCATATAATTGCATAAATTCTCTGCTGAGATCCATGAGATAGAAGTATCAATTAATACTTCCACAATGCCAAACACATTGAAAGATAATGAAACTGCACAAACCGAAGAAATATGCAATCCAGAAGTGAATTTCTTCATATTCCTTTCAATAAATATCGCTGACATTTATGGATTTCAGCAATTAAAAGTGGTACAGGAGAAGAGTACACTTTTTAGATTAAACTTGGAGTCTGGCTTTGCAGTGATCATGAATGATGACTCATTTTTTTCAAAAGTTAACTGTAGACTGTCAAAGAACAATATGGCTCTCCAAATTCACAATTCATTAAGCGCTGCCTCAAGTGCACTTTCTGCAGACTTCACCAGACTTTGTTGGAAGATTACCCATAATTCATAGCAATTTGGATGTGATGATGTAATAATGATAAAACATTATAATAATATGAAAAGTAGCAAACAGAATTCTACACAAGTTACATACAACAGAATGTATTTATATGTTTTTATTACATTGTTTATGTATACAATTATTTATCTTCCTTTCAAAACAAATGTTCTGAGATGGATTACAGGGTGGGTCAAGATCTCTGCATTTTTCATATCTGTCTTACGTCTGAAGTTTTCTCTCATAGCACATTTTATTCCCTTGTAGACTTAATGTGAAATGAAAACGTTTCATATAACGTATCACCAAAGTCTGCATAGGCCAACACCATCATTTGGATTTCCTTGACATTTTCTCCACTTGACATCCACCTCTTTCCCCTTTATCCCACATGAGTGCAAAAAGTAATCAAACCTTTGCAAACTTGCAAAGCAGATTTCCAAAATATCCATCAGCCCCCTAGTGTTCAGCCTCAGCACGCATTATGATTACATGAAGAAAACAAACAATCAGAATTGTGTTCAAGGCTTTGACTTTGTTGGTTGCTTTTTTGTCTCTCCTTGTCTTCTCATCTAGTTCCGCTGATGGTACTTGAATATTTCTTCCCTTAATCAAACGGTGTCTCTACCCCACTCCTTCGTCTCTCAGGATCTTCTGCCAGGCAGATGCTGTTCTAGTCTCCAAGGTAAAGGTTTTTGCTGCATTTCCATGTCAAAGGAAGAGTTCCTGCGCAGACACTCTTTCCTCTCAAGACCAGCTTCAATCAAATCTGTGTTAACTAGAGCAATGATTCAGATGGCACTATATACGCAGTATACTGTAATGGCATTGGCTCTTATGCATCAGCTTACAGTGATTCCACTGTTCTCAATTTATGCATGTTACAATACAGCTAATTCATCTGCAGATTGATTTTTGAGTCCCATGATCCAGTGGTTTTGTTTTTAGGTAATTGATTGTGACTGGAAAAGCTTATATTTTGGGTTTCACCAAAGCTTTTTCATCACTGCATGTTTTACATCGGTATTCAGTCCAAGTCTATGTAAGGTATTCAGGATGCAGAGAGCGAACACGAGACAGAATTTGAGATAATTTACCATCACTTGTTTACTCAACTGCTCTCCAATTATGCAACCTGTAGGAGCTTTGGATAACACAGTCGGTGTTTTGTGCCTGAAGCAACAAATCAGCAGAGAAAAGTATTGAGCGTACACAGTTCATTGACATTCTACACAGATGATTGTGGTTGGTATTATTAGTTGTTGCTTCATAGTGATCACGGTAAAGAAAACAACACAAAACACAGCATGCGTAGAAATAATTAAATCATCAGTAACTGATAATAGAGGCATTTTACTAAAGAACATACATTTTAAACTAATGGTGCCATTAGAGGAAAAATCAGGGGATTACCAAAGTCATCCACTTAAAACCATTCATGTGTGTACACAATGTTGTACCAATCCTTCCTAATGGCTAACCAGAACAGATGTTTTGACACAGATGAAGTGTAAATACACATTGCATTGAAACTTTCCTCAAATTTAAAAAAAACTAATTTTCAATCTCAAATGCAATGCATGCTGGGAAATTACTAATAATCTAACATTGTTTTTATTGTTTATGACAATTTATTGAGTTAAGTAATACATCAGTTGGACATTTAGTCAACTCATACATTCATTCGTATCATTTGTAAAAGTTTTCTCAATAAAAGGACACATTTATGTTAACAGAACTTTCTCATTTTGTAATCAATCACAGCTGAAGATTGTACATTTACAGGATTCTCTCGTGTTGAAACAAGGGGAAATCTTTTTTGGCACACTCTAAAGTTTCACTTGATGAAAAATGTTTATACTTGAAAATAAATAAAGTTATCTCTTCACTAAATTTGATTTCGTATCCATCACATTACGTATTCTCTGTCCTTATAAGGTTAAGAATCATTCTTTTAAATTACACCATTTGTTGCCCAGTGCTGTCCTGCCTCTAGGTCTAGGGCTTGTTTGTGTTTTTCGTACATATTTAATGCATTTATGTACTGCCTCTGCCTTTTAGTGGCCGCTTCAAGCCAAGTTTACTTTGAAGGAACAATAAATAAAAGGGAAGTTATGTCATTTTGAAGTATTTTGCTTGAAGATAAATAAAGATGTTAAGGCTTAAGGCAAGATTAAATCACATCTGAAGATGGGTAGCTTTGTGATATATATCTGATGCTTCAGTGAGCTATGACCGTGTGCATGTGTTATTCCCTACGCACACTTTCGCTAACCTATTTTCACACTGTTCAGTTGTATGGATCTGGGATAAATGAGGTGTGGGAGTAATCAAATGGTTCAACCTTTCCTATTAAATGATAAGAAGGCCATCTGCTGACAGCTTTGCATGTTAAGAGACTTGCCAATGACAAATACAAAACACATTCTTTCTTCTGCATTGTTCTTCATCAAAGGCAGCCCAGGGGTGAAGGTTATATGGGAGAGTGTCTAATGATGTGTGGACCAAATCAATCTATTTCCCCTCTTCATTCGCTTTTTCAGCACGATAAATGAAGGAGGCTTTCATTTCCCATCTGTACTCCACGTGTTGTGTTCATGTGTCAAGCAAGCTTTGAATCTAAATATCAGAGTGAACTCAAGATGCTTTACATTCAAATGCATCAAGCCACATGTATAAAAACATCTAATCATTGAGATACAACAGAGAATTGAGAGAATTGATTATGAGTCAGTGAGTATAGAAGGAGACCTGCATCTTGTTTAAACGCAGTTGCACTGGTACTCACACTTTATGCTCATAACTGTGACCTGGTTATAAATCTGTTTGTCCTCCACTTACAGACAGACTTGCTTTCCCTGCACTGCTTCATTTTATTAGCAAATAAATATGTTTTATATCATTTCACTTTGAACTCTAGATTAAAGTAATCTAAACCATTATCAGCTCATTCTAGATCAGTCCATACAAATACCTTTCAGTACAATTAATACATTTTTAACCTAAGCGACTAATTTATAACTGTGAATTCACACCAGAGGCAAGACGTGACTCCATTTATTCAATCCACACTTACTATAAACTTGATTACAAATGTCACTTTCTTTACCATGTCTTTGCCATGCTGACTAATTAAAAAAAAGAGTCATGTAGACTTTATTAGGAGTATACAGGAGGGAACAGCATTTGTATTGATTCCTCTTCTTTTTGTTCACTCTAGCTCTACATGCCTATAGTGGAAATCAATGATTGTAGAAACAGTTAACAAGTCCTCCACATAGGAGTGTCTAGAGCCAAAAGAGCTGCCGGTCAGGTGACAAGGAAGCTCACAGCACCGCCAGAGCGAGACTGAAAGCTTGCATCAAAGAAGCAAAGCTGAGGCATCAGGAGAGAGAGACCTCAACACCGAACAAGTCCAAAGATATGTGGCAGGCCATGCAGGATATCTGTAGGCTACAAAGGCAGGAGCGCCCCCATCACGTATGTGGCCATATGGCCTAATGTACTTCACAACTTTGATGCTCGTGTCGATCTCATCGAGTCAGCTGTCAAGTCTGCCCAACCTCCAGAGGACCAGCCACTGTCAGTATCCGCCAGCAGCAGACGTGAGAAGAATCTTTCTGAGAACGAATGTGTTAAGCTGCGGGGCCTGATAACATCCCTGGCCGTGTACTAAGAACATGTGTGAACTAGCTAACTGGTATTTTCAACATTTCACAGTCACAGGAGAGTGTTTCCCACCTGCTTCAAGCCGCCATCGTTCCTGTACCTAAAAAGTCTGCAGTGTCTAATTTAAACGTCTACCGCCCTGTGGCACTCACCCCCATACTGAGGAAGTGCTTTGAGAAACTCAGCAGTTTGCATACAGAGACAGATTCACAGAGGATGCCGTCCGCACAAGCCTTCACTCACACCCTCACACATCTGGAAAATAACAACACCTGCATCAGAATGCTGTTTAGTGATTTCAGTTTAGCATTCAATACAATCTCTTCCATGAGATTACCACACTCTGCAACTGGATATTGGAATTCCTCACAAACACCAGGCAGTTCAGATTGGTGGTCACACCTCCTCGACTCTAGTGTTGAACACCGGAGTCCCCCAGGGCTGTGTGCTCGGCCCCATCTTGTTCACGCTGTACTCTGACTGCAGCCCTTGAGAATTTATATAGAGAGGAAATGAACAATATTTCAGAGTTGTGCTCAGAGAACTTACTTCTAAACGTAAGCAAAACCAAGGAACTGATTGTTGATTTTAATAGAGATGGGAATCGGCATCACTAACCACCGGACATGGTCATCACACATCTCCATCTTGGTGATAAAAGAAAGCTCAGAAACCGTTGTACTTCTTAATGAAAAATAAGACAGCAAAATTCCACTGCCAAGTTCTTGTTGACTTTTACAGAGGAGAAATAGAAAGCATCCTGACTGGAAACATTACAAACTGGCATGGGATGTGCAAAGCCAAGGACAGGAGGCTCTGCACCGAGTGATTATAGAAAATTATATTAAAGGACAATACCCACCCCAGCCACAGCCAGTTATTATGTCTGTTTGTAGCAGAATGGTTCAGCAACCCTGTGTTGTACAATGACAATACATCATTATTTTATCCTTGTATAATAGATAACAGGTAATTTGTGAGATTTTAATATTTACCTGTAGTGATTGTGCATAGTGATGCGTGTCACACGTGCTTATCTTAGAGTCGGTGTGGATTGTTAAGGTAAATATTAAAATACAATCCAAAAACTCAGGTTACTCCAGTATATTGAGCACTATTTATGTTGCTTTAAAGTATAAGGTTGGCTATATTATATCCTATTTATATCCAAGGCTTCCCTATAAAAAGACCAGCACCAACAATGACTTGAGTGACGTCTCTGTAACTGAAGCCTGATATAGCTTATTATTGTGTGCCATAGAGATCCCGTGTTGTCTAAAAACTATTACAAGCATATTAATGAGCCATGTTATTTATGAGCTGTGGGATTTAGACTTTTAAACAGCATTCATGGGCATTTTCTTTTCAGTCTTAGCTAGTGGCCCACTGGATATCTAATGTATATAAATGATGCAATTTATTTTTTTCTAGTTTCTAGATCTTTGTTGGGATATAGCAGAGGTTCAGAGGTTAAGGGCTAATGCATTAAACACCTCCGTCTCAGTTTGTGTGTCCGCAGGCATCACATGTGGCTTGACTCCATGGGAAGAAGGACACATCCTCTGTATTAAGGTCAGCAGCCCTGTTAGCCTGTTGGCATTAATCACTTTTTACATTAGCATGTTGGCACTGCCGGGGATCGATCGACTGCGCACACCCTCCATGTGTTCTGGCGTCTTGTTCAATCACACTTGTCTGATTCGAACCAACTATAATTTATTTGTGGATAAGTGGAAGCAGACGGATAAAAACCCAACTTAATCAGTGTTGGAGAGAAGACGGAAGGTAACATATCGATCGATTATTCTTTCATCACAGGTTTGCTGGCAGTACACCAGCTAGTGGCAGACATAACTATAGCAACCGTGCTTTGTTGTTTCGTCTCATGGGGATTCTTTAAAATCCAGCCATATTGTCTGTGGTGATGATTCCTGTTCTGAAACATGAACAGGTCAGTGAATCCTGTTTGTGCGACTATGTGTAATATTGTTCTGCAAGAGCATCAAACAAATGTAATTAGTATGTGTATAATGGCATGAAGATGTAACCTTTTTCGAGAGTTCCTTGAGAAGTAATTCTCAAAGTGCTTTTGTATATCTCTACAGATTCCTTTGTTTTAATGTTGACAGTCTCGGTGTCTTTGAGTCCCCACATGGATGTCTCACCATCTGCTGCGTCTCAGCTCTGTAACTCAGCCTACATATCTCCACCTGTCAAACCTGCACAGTGTTTTGATAGGCTGCCCAATTTATTCTCATGTGGATTAATTGCTTTTAAGTTACTACAGAGAAATGAGTCACACAGTTAAAAGAGTTATGATGTAATAGATGTTAAATGCTCTTATATGAATGTTTTGTGTGTGAAGAACCACGCAGCATTCCCTTCTCTCCGAAATGTACATTTCTAAACACAGTATTACTCCGATTATCACATGACTTTTATGTTTTTATCTGAACCTTTTACTTTAATATGTGTCCTTGTGTTGTGTTTTGCTTTGCATGTCATGTACTCAGACAAGGAATTACGTCAGAGAGGCTTCCAGTAGAAATTTGTTTTTCATATATAATAAAGATCAATTCTCATTTCCTGAAATTACACGTGTGTGTGTGTGTGTGTGTGTGTGTGTGTGTGTGTGTGTGTGTGTGTGTGTGTGTGTGTGTGTGTGTGTGTAAACGGATGTTTTGAGTTTTGCTGTTGTTTAACGCGGCTCCAATTTCCTTAAATCCATCAAGAATGTTCTCTATTTTTCGATTATTTTAATTTAATTTATTTTAAGTTTTCTTTCAAGAATTTAAGCTAACACTTCAAGAATTCAACATCCATGTTGAATTTAAATGTTTAATTCCAAATAAACTTTACAATAGTTTTGTGTAATTTTCTTTGAATGCACAGGGCATGAATGGATTAAAAGGAGTTTGCTTTATAAGCACGTGTGTGTGTGTGTGTGTGTGTGTGTGTGTGTGTGTGTGTGTGTGTGTGTGTGTGTGTGTGTGTGTGTGTGTGTGTGTGTGAGTGTGTGTGTTTGCGTGTGTGATTAAGATTAACTGGCATGCTCGGATGTAGCAAGTGATGGCAATATGGGAAGCATGAAAGCATCGATGTTCCCTGTAGAGAAACAATTAGATGGAAGCCTTGGGAACGCTCTGAGCCATACGTTAGCTTGCCAGCATGTTACAGGCCAAACGTAGGGAGGGGGGCCTCACTTTCCACACGCACACACAAAAGCACACACACAGAGCACACGCACAGAACAAATACACATATACACAGGCACAAAGAGGAGTATCAGCCATAAACAAATTGTTATTTTCAAGTGTCAGTGCAACTGATATCAAGTGGTGACTTGAGGTGAATCACATTCGCAAGTTGCTCTCGTTGTCTCTTTATGTTTTCATGTTTGAGGGGTGCTTAAAATGTCAAAAGCGCTCAAGAAGTGTTCACTACTCCAAGGTTTTGTCAGAAGAAGTGGATCTGAAAGAAGGAAAATGTTATTAAACTCTCCGAAGCTTTAATTTTAGTTTCAATATTTCCTCTTGTGGAAAGTCAAGTCTGTGTTACAGGATTACCTTGAGTGCAATAGAAATATATGTATTTATTTCAAAGAACAAAGATAACTGTCAAGTAATAGCAAAAGCAGATTTCCATCCAGCATTTGCTTTTACAGTTCCATCTCTTCACCTTCTGTACTACACTGTTAGATTAAACATGCTCCCTATATGGGCTTATCAATGCTGGCTCTGATCACAGATCTCTTCACCTTCTGTACTACACTGTTAGATTAAACATGCTCCCTATATGGGCTTATCAATGCTGGCTCTGATCACAGATCTCTTCACCTTCTGTACTACACTGTTTGATTAAACATGCTCCCTATATGGGCTTATCAATGCTGGCTCTGATCACAGATCTCTTCACCTTCTGTACTACACTGTTAGATTAAACATGCTCCCTATATGGGCTTATCAATGCTGGCTCTGATCACAGATCTCTTCACCTTCTGTACTACACTGTTTGATTGAATACTGTATGTTCCCTATGGGCTATCAACGTTGGCTTTCATCACATAGGTCCACGAAGCCACAGAAACTCCCTTCATTCTGCACTCGGGCGATCTATGATCAATATCACGGCTGCTCTATTTTAGCAAGCAGCTGCCATGCTGTGTATAGGATTTTCTCTTAAATCCCCGACATTAGCATCACTTTACAACGTTCTGTAGATGTACGCACACATACGAACACATTCGGGAAAAACAATCTGTTAACTAATGTTGGTGTAATTGTATGTGTGACATTTTATAGAAGCAACCCTCCCCCCTCTCTGTTGCCATGCATTCTCAGTTGATTTGTAGTGGGCTGGTAATTAGCCAAGCAGGTGGGAAGCCATTAAGGAACAGACGCTCGGTTCTAACCAGAGGAGAAACGTGAGCAACAAAAAAGAAGTTACTGCTGTATGGAAGATGTATATAGATTGTAGTCATTATGCGTGTTATCTACCTTTTTTTTTTTTTTTTAGGAACTGTGTTTATTGGGTAGCTATCAAAACCATAAAACAAATCTGGAAAATACTTTCTGTAGTCCAAACATAAACATAGCCGGAGCGAATTTGAAGGCACCAGAATTAATTTAGCACTGGGACCATGTTAACGGTTTCTTTACTGGGGATGGGCTTTTAATAAAACTCATGCTGCACTAGTCCAAAAGTAAACTTTCCAAATATATTCTATCTTGCCATTATTTGCTTTTAATTCAATATTAATAGTTGTTTTATGGGGCTTTACTAGGGGCAGCAGAACAAGCTGAAACACAGCACATTTGAACAACAGTTATTTATTTATATATTAGGAGACACAGAACAACATAATCATTCAGTCAGAGTCAAATTTAAATCCAATATTCTCTCCTTTTACCTCTTTTTTGTCCTCCACTAGTTTCTGAGAAAAACACATCTTGCTCTTCAGCTGCTTAATGCTCCACTATGTTCGCCAGCGTGCTGCTAACTTTGTCTGTCTGCTGTTTGATGTTGGACTGAAACTTTTTGCTGAAAACAGCTACAGCTGGAAAGAAGGTTAAAGAGAGCTGTAAGAGAGAACCACACATTAAAGTTGCAGACCTTAAAGGGGCATGGGAACTGTGTCTACTGAGTCAGAGAGTCTCTGTGGGTTGGTCACTCGAGTGACTCCTCTTACACACCACACTCATTGGATCCATCGTTAATGCAAAAACATATTGATTTGTGCAGCTTTAACAATACTTAGTTGTGTAATGTAGCCTCAGACTTGGGCATGCAAGCCAACAGCAAAATGCCCCATCGTGAGCTGTTGATCACAGCTCATGTCTGCAATTTTGCATCTTGAATTGTGCATTCAGGACGCAAGTAGAAAGATGGAGGCTCGTTTTTGAATAGTACTTTAAGGATTTAAAATACTGAATTATAGCACAGTAGCTGATGATGATGTCTCCATAGTTTTAGCTCTTTCACTCTTTTACTTCACAGCTCCAGTACTGAATCCTTTCTCCTGGTTAGTCTCCAGCACACAGGTGTGATCCAACACTGAATGTGAATCATTTTTCCCTCATTTTCTAACTGGGTAATGTGCTGCAGGCAGAAAGGGAGATAACACTAACTTACGTTGATCCTCCATTTCAGCTCTTTTGTTAGCTGATTACTGGTGAGGCTTGAGACCGTGGGCATTGGAGAGGCCCAATGTCAGGTCTAACTTAGGGCAAGGCAACCAGAATGTATTATGTAAAGCGGTTCTGATATATCCCTGAGTGCCGTTAATCTCTGATGTTAAACTGGACTTGAAGGATGCTAAAGGCAAGTTGCCTCTGAGGTGATATTGTGATGTCATGACAGGTAGTGTCATAGATGGGAGATACATTCCCTCCCGGTGGCTGCCCAGCTGAACCATATGAGCTGTTTCCCCCAGTGAGGCAGCTAAAAGAGGGGGGAGGGAGACAGTGGAGACGGGGAAGAGACAATGACTGAGGTGTACGGAGAGAAACAGTGTTTTTTAGTTGTGTTACAAAAGAAGACAGCTAGAGTTTTGATTGATATACCTGTTTGTTTTGTTTGTCTGAAGAGGATTAAGTTAACCTGTATGAGAAGACTGAATACACTGAATGCTTTGCTGTCTTTGTTTCCCGCGCCTCCAGAGCTCCCGACCTCTCAAGACATCACAATATGAATGAACGTTTTACAAAGAACATTGCGTGAGCATTGTCAGAGGTCATTTGATGTTTTACCAATGTACCCAGCAGTACATCTTGCAATTGAGTGCAACAGAATAAAAAGCACACACAGCTCAGACATGGCATATTTAATATTTTCGGTGAAACTAAGAAATCAGTGTTATTTTGGCTTGGAACATCCATACTGACACAAACAACAAGCTCGAAAACATGTATGTGCAGATGGTACAACATTCTCTATTGCTGCTAAATGACAAATATTACAATGTCTTTGTGCATGAAAAGAAAGATACGAGTAAACAGCGGTGTTAGATTTGATCGTGTTGAACTCCTTTCTCTCTTTTTCTACCTAATTGCGATACTTCCTCAGGTGCCCAGAGTGCTGTGCACAAGCGGAACAATAATCATCTTATAAGTTAATGGTCTCTGAAATGACTGATGAACACATGGCTATTCTTAAATCTTGAAGACAGAGAAAAATCAGGGTTAATGGTTGTAGGTGACCAAATAGAAGGTGATGAGTGTGTTTATTTCCAATCCTACAGATCACTCTTTCTAAATAATGGCTTTTGGATATGGAGTCTGTGCCTGTCCTGTAGTAAGATAACTATTTATAACCTGGAAACCCTGAAGTCAGCAGTTTGTTTTCATGTTATACTCTTTCATTTAATTATTTTAACATTAGGTTAGTACATTTCAATTTGTATCCTCAATTCCAAATTGATCTTTTCAGCATTCCTAATCAATATTTTTATATTAACAATTGATCAAATGACTATTATCTATGAATGAAGTTGATCATACTTACAAACCTGCAGAGAATTATCATTTGACTCACAGTGTGTTATTTGTGTTTGTGATTTGTTTCTCCCTTCACGTGCTCAGTAACTGCATTTCAGCAAAAAAAAAGCTGTGATAAACCTCCCTGTACATAACGTACCAGTATTAGCTGCCTGACATACAACTAGCGATAACAGGAGAACATAGTGGAGCATTTAGATGCAAAAAAAAGCAAAATATTTACCTCAAAAACAGCATAAAGAGAGGAAATATTGGAGCAGAAATGCTTCTCCCAGTGAATACTAAAGTTGCTCCATGTCAGCTAGAAGTGTAAACAGGTACCTCTGTGCAAACATGCATGCTAAAGAAACTTTATAAGGAGATATAACGTCACGTCATGATGTGTCTGCAGCTTGTTGGGCTGTCCCCATGTGGCCGGGAAATCCGTTAATGCGGGTGAAAAACATTTTCCGCATCCTAAACAATGCAAATTATTTGGAGGTGATTCAAAATCGGATAAAAAAAAAAAAAGGAATAACTTCATTGTGAATTCAGTCCAATTCCCAAAATGATTATGTCCCCTCTCTTCTCTGCCTCGGTAATCTCGGTAGGACTCAAGGAGATTTAGCTAGAGGGGAATTTAATCTTCCAGAGAATGCTCTTAAACTATCGCTTAACTTGCTTTTGGGGGTCAAATGAGAGGATAGAAGCTGTGAATTAAATTTTGGCATAACTTGTTTTCCAGGACAGGAAATTTGAATGTCATTTTGCCCGGAGCAGTGTTTCCTCTTCACATCCACAGAGCTTTCAGACAAACACTTTGCTGACAAAGCAGGTAAAACTCTCTGATACTTCAAAGCAAATCTGACAACAGTTTTTACATTTCCATATAATTCATGAATAAAAGCTTGCCGAATCATCAAACTGCTTTTGTAATATTCTTTTTTTTTTGGTCCATGTCCTTCACACACAGACGCAGTTTAGTGGTAATCACTTTAGCATTTATTGAATGGTAGATTGCAGTTCATTGTTAAAGTAATGTGTAAATGAGTTGGAATGAGAGTTTAAGTGTTTTTACAGCTGTGATGAGCGAGCGATTCAAAATTTGGGTTTAATTATTTTGTTAACATCTGATTTTTCATGTATTAGCAAAAAAGCTTTAATTTGAACGTTTGTCATGAAGACTTTCATTGCACTACTTGCAAATATGACCTATTGTTAACAGCATTTATTGCTTAGTTAGTTAAGACCTGGTCAGTCCCAGGTGCAGCACCGCAGCTGTCTACGTAATGACCTGCTGCTTTAGTAAATCAGGTGATGAATACATGCAAATTCCTGCAACAAACTGAACAAAATGTCCATAGTACATATGGCCACACGTTTCTATTAAATGTATAATGTGCACATTTGATGGCTGCTTGCTTTTTGAAATTCTACAGCGATAGCTGCCATAGCAACAGAGGAGTAAAGAGTACTTATCCTTTTTGCCCTTTTTTTTGCAGCCTCACACCCTAGTGCCCTTTATAAATGCACATTGTCATTGCTGAGCAGTCAGCATCCACAACATCTAAAAACTGTCGGTCAACATTTGGTTTCAGCTGTCACACAATCTCTCTAACTTGAGTTTACTCAGTACGTTTCATGTCCATTCGAAATCACTCGCTCTGCTCTCAAAGTATCTCCCTTACCCCGTTCCCATGACCCCCACACAGGCACTCATAAGAACACACGTTCAAATATTTTGGTCCCGATGCTAGTCAGTTACAATGGCTGAAGAGACTCTGCTCGGGCCTTTGTTGAATGCACTTACCATGTCAGAGGCAGCGGCCGTCACAATCTGTCTCTCGAGATGCATCATGACAGCTTCTCCTGTCTGCTCTGGACAATGTTCCCTGTGATATGAGACTGAAGGAGGTGGCAGGGTAAAGCAGCAGAGAGAGACAGATGATGTGAGACAACAGATACAGAGAGACAAAGATCGAGTCGTGTGTGAGTTTCAATTCTCTATCTGTTAAAAAAAACTGTGAAGGGGAAAAAATGTTCACGTCACAAGGATGTATGTCACACCAGCAATACATGTCAAGGCACAAAGAAGTGATGGGACAGTTTTCTTTCACTTGGGGAGAAGAGGTTTATGGTCTTGGGTTTGGGATCTTCATCATGTTATCAATCTTACTTTGCTGTTCAGCCTCTCAATTGAGAGATGTGATAAAAACACACACACATAAACACACACACACCCCTAAAACTATGTGAAAATGCAAATTAAAAGAAAAGAAAGAAAGGAAAAAGGAAAACAATGTCATTCAAGGGCAAAACTCACAACAAATTATTCATATTCCTATTGCTCTAAAATCAGACAATTAAAATAAATGTCAGGTGGTCATTTTCATGTGCGGTGTGTCATAGTGGAAGACAGTCCAAGCTGCATCTGGGACACCTCTCCACTGACTTTGACCCACAGGAGCCCAGAGTGCTCTTTACACACAACTGTAAAAACACTGATGCACAGTTTTCCTGTTAGATAATTAATAATGTATGAACATCACACTCTTTCTTTCCTAATGTACCACACTAACATGTATTATATTAAAGTGTATCTATGTTCTGGTATTTGGTCACATCTCTTCTCAAAAGTAGAGTCACAACGCAAACCTCACTCATGAAAGGTCAAACTCTAGCACCGTCAAAGACATTGTGGATGATAAATACAGGATTACAGCATTCATAAGATTAAATGGGAACAGATTTGTGGATTATAGGGTAAAGAAAGAAGTCGAGGAGAGAGAGAGAGAGAGAGAGAGAGAGAGAGAGAGAGAGAGAGAGAGAGAGAGAGAGAGAGAGAGGTTCTTAGCAGAGAACTAAAGGAAGTAAAGGTACAAGACTGAGCATTAAGAGCAGAGAAAAAGGAAAAGGTACATTGAGGTGGAGGTATGATTGACTAAAGAAACGTTTAAACTAAGAGACTATGCAAGTAAAGGGAGCCAAATCTCTTTGCTCTGCGTCCTCAGGCAGTAATGAAAGTACCGTAATTTCAATTTTGCAGCCATGTCCCCAACATCCACCGTCAAATCGATCAATGTGTGCACGGGGTGCACAAGTGTGTGGTTATGTGTGAGTGTAACCCAGTCTGTGACCGCCCTTGGATTGAAATATATGCAGTAAGTATTTGTGACTATTATTCTGCTCCTTGAGTTCGTACTTATTGTCATAGGTATTTCTACACATACAGGAAAGAAGTGTCCTCCAAAATAAGAATACTTGTATTTTTGTTTCTTTTCTTAAAGAAACCTTTTTAAGGTGAGGAATTGGGTTTCGGCAGTGACGTTAGAAATGTTCTTTACTTCCTTATCTTTGCCTGACATTCAAGTATTGCATCTTTTAAGAATATTATAATTACTCATTGCCGACTAGCATTCATCCCCAGGTAAAGTAACTGCCCTGTTGTTGGGGGTAAGAGAATGAAGGCAGTCGATAAAAGTGAACTGTTTGTCTATTTTAAAAGCATGTGACCAACCTTATGCAACCCGTATGCGTCTTTGTGTGTCATTGTATCTGCCTTGTCTACAAGTGTACCTTTGTGTGTGTGTGTGTGTGTGTGTGTGTGTGTGTGTGTGTGTGTGTGTGCACGTCCCATTGTCTCTTTTTTACTTCTAGGATGTGTGAATGGACTTTTCATGCTCCACACAGCCTCCAGTGAGCAAGCCAAGGCGAGGGTTCCTTGTCTCTTTGTTTTTTTGTGCCTTTGATCCGCCCCACTGTCTGTCGAAAGGGGTGATATGAGCTGTCACTGTCCTGTCCATTGCTGCACACACTCATCCAAAAGAGCTCACAAACACCTCAAGGATCGCAGAGTCACACAGAGGGACATACACACAACACAAGGGTGCACTTTTG
Organism: Cottoperca gobio; assembly: GCF_900634415.1. Classification (NCBI taxonomy): domain Eukaryota; kingdom Metazoa; phylum Chordata; class Actinopteri; order Perciformes; family Bovichtidae; genus Cottoperca; species Cottoperca gobio. The sequence goes on from NC_041368.1 coordinate 18,246,715, forward strand.
TAACTGCCGACATTCACATGTGAAGAAGATACTGACATGGGTACATTTAAGGGTGTGTGCAGACATCAACACACAAATACATGCACAGACAAACAGGTCACGGGACGAAATAAGAAGGTATGGTTGAAGGTTGACAGTGTAGGTATTTAAAGTTCTGAGGACACTATGACTGCCTTTCAAATCAATCCAGGAAACTTCTGAATGTTCAAGATAATATTTATTTAAAGTGATGATAACAGCATTTTGATAATACTCTCAGCCGAGGACACTTTCTGCGTCACCAAGTCCACAGCCCGAACTAAATCAGTTAACTATCTGTTGATATAGCAGGAAGTGTAACAACAATCTCATAAACAATTTGACTAGTTCAACACAAAAGGGTGTAGTCTCTTCCCATTGGTCCATGTTGGCATGGTCACGCCCCTCGGAGAGCAGCGTTATGAGGAGATGGTTGTAGACCTGAAACTATTTAAAGGAGAAGCCTACCTGATGTGTTTTACATTCATAACTAATATAGTGCTCATTATACATGTTGTGCAGAAATATATGTTGTGCAGAAATACATGTTGTGCAGAAATACATATTGATTGAGGTGGACAAATACATGTGATAATCATCAAGTGTGAATGAATACAATCAGGAGTTATTTACTTCACAACAGTAAAGGCCCAAACAAACTTTAAAGAACTAGTGACGACAGAGAAGACTGTTGCGTCGGCTCACGTTGGCCTAAAAAGTCGCATTTGGACACATCGCAAAGACTACAGCTGACGGGCAAACTGGCTACTTCCTGCGCCTGCGTGAGAGAAAATAACTCTAAATAACAGCAGGTGGCGGCAGTCTGTATTCGTCATTAGAAAAGTGTCGCTCACCGACGGCTCGACATTAACCGACGGCCGATGATCCGCTTGTTGTGTCACGGCCTTATGACTGCTGACTGACAGGCTGCGTAGCTGACAGCTGGCATCATTCAAGACATTTGTGGGACTCGCACTCAGCCGTTTTGAATGCTGAGCATCTGTGGCATATTCACTCACTTGGTTTATGATGATGTGAAGCAGGACTGTTACGGAAAAGAGCGAGAGAGCTCAGCTGATGCAGCGCTGAGTCCATCTTGTCTCAACAGTAGTGAGTTCTGCAGGAAGTCTGATGACCCAAACTAATATGGATCAGAAATACAGTGTATTGTATTCTAACCATCATGTACATGTTTCCCCTGAAACTAAATCTAATCCCATTAGACTAGATTTAAGAACACATTTTTCAGTCAAGTTGGTATATGTGTGTAGAGAAAGAGTCCTCCTCCCTGAGTTGTAATACAGTGTGTGAGTCGTATCTGTTTCTGTGGAGAGACATTTGGTGTCACACACTTGGGTTACACTCATAGTAATGAATTATGCTGTCAACGCTTTACTCACAGTTGGGACACGACAAAGCACTCGACACATCCCCCATTTTTCCACGTGTACTGTGTATTAACATCACACAAAATGTCTCAAAGAGAATTGTATTATGTGTCTTTAGTGCAGGGCACCGTATTTGACCCCTTTTATTTGGTGACAAGGATTTCACGGTCCAATAAGTTCCATCTAGCATCTCTAAATCGTGAGGTTACAGAACAAAAAGCTTCATAAAGTGCTTTCGGCTATAGTGAGCAAACCAGGTGAAAAGGGAGAATTTGCATTTATCTAACCTTGGATGTAGATACACTCCAGGGAGACTGTGGCAAGTAAATGTCCTATTACAACAAGTTAACTGTCCTCCTTTTCACCTCTTTCATCATTATGTCGGCCAAGCGTAATATGTGGAGATACAATGTGTTCAGTCGTGTGTGGTGTGCATGCATGTGTGTCTGTGTGTGTGTGTGTGTGTGTGTGTCTGTTGCTCTGTATGTCTGTCCACAGCTAATCCCGGTTACTACTGGACCTGTCAGCCTAATATTTTGTGTTCTCATTTATGACTGTATGCTGAAGGACCTCGCATGGTTTAGGTTATTCACAATTTTTGAAAAAAACTTTTTATTAAGTGTTTTATACCATTATTGACTGCTGCCTCCTTACTCCTCTTAAACGGCAACATCTACTTCGGTAGCAAAATACATTTCCAGCAATTGGCTGGGCTAGAAACAAAGCCTTACCTAGTCTGTTGCCACATTTTGGAGGCGCTCAAAAACTGACATGCTTAGAAAAGTTTGGTCTCATTTTGAACCAGAGCATCTGCAGATTAATTCCACAGCATATATGTTATGATCCACTAAAGTTAGGCTTGATACAAGATGAATAAATCCCTGTTTTTGTTACTTTTGCCGCCATCTTGACTGTAAGAGAGCCAGTAGGAACAATTGAGTGAGATTCAACTCTTAGAAAGAGAGGGAGACAAACCTGGCCTGCACTCCTGAGTTCACTTTTGGAGTTTCCAGGAATACATTTCAGGTGTTCACATATTGAGCAGCTTGTTCAATTGAGGATGCCTGTTTTTGCAACATGGTGCTGAGTTTGAATATAGACACACTCTCAAACTTAAAAAACGTTAAACAAAGCAGGCTCTTTCTCCACCTCTGATTTTCTGAAATGACAAAGACAAATATAGAAGTACAAATAATTAATATATTACTCAAATTAAAAAACTGTACACTGCACATATGCTGTGCATATTTTAAGAAGTCTTATAACTACAAAGTGAAGCATCTCTTGACAATGATTGTGTTGTTGTGTGCTGAGAAGTGTTTGCTCCATGCAGGCTGATAGACCCTGAGGGAGTTCAGAAGGATTCCACAGAGCCAGAGAGGTATCACAACTAGACATAGATGCAGAACTGCGGCATTTAGTTTCACCTCTTGGGACCAAACCTAAAAGTTAGTGGCCCTATTTATGAGTCGCGAATAAAGCTGCTTCCTCTGAGAAGCTCACCTCAGGCTTGTGTGTGCGTTGCAATGTTGCCATGTTAATCGACCTTTTTGGGAATTGTTGTACCATTGCACCGTAGTTAAAGTGAATTAAGGTAGCTCTATATACAACTTGTACCCGTAAGGTAGAGTCTTTACTTGGTTAGATTAATGGCTTCTTCTCCTTCCAATGATACCCTTTCCCAACTGTGATAACGCAAGGCTGGATAGCTAACTGGGCAAAGTGGGTGACTGCTTTATTACCTAAAATTGAGGCTCTGTTGGAAGATGATCTATGTGTCCATATCTAGTTTTAAAACCTTAATGATTTCTGTATTGTGTTCTCCTGTTTTATTGTCATAAATTAATGTGTTTAATCAAATTACTGAACTGTAAACCAAGTCGAATGCCACCTTTGAAAAACTGTACACATTCCATAGAGAGAGGGGAGAGGTCCAGTTTTGCTTGGGGACCCTTAGCGGTAGAATGTATGATGTCCTTTTCATTAGTACAGTAGCAGGTATGCACTAAACATCTGCAATATCTAATTATGCAGATGCAATGTGCGTAACATATATTTTTAAACGTAGCTGGGTTATTATTATTATAGGGGGTTCGAATAACCATGTGCTTTTTGCCAGGGACCCATCAGGTATCGTACAAGGTGCTTGACTCTGGCACAGAACATCTGCCCTGTTGGTCCCACTGTCTTGGATTGTCACACATACTTAATAATGTCCAACACTGGACAGTCCCTGCAAAGGATCCCTATAGATCCAGATAAAAGGCAGGACATTGGCACAACTCCAACAACAAGAAAGCGGTATATAGAGGAGTTGTAGAAGGAGTAGTTGGTACTCCTTTTACATAAGAATAACGAGGGGGAGGGGGGTCATAAGAAGGAAGAATGTTGCATTTCTGCTATCTTGATGTAGGTCACGTACACAGTACTGCATTTGTCATAAGTGACAGCTCTATTAATCATGGCAGTGTTAATGCCCAATGGCTTTGCTCTGCAGGTGGGTTGTCCCTCTGGATGCCAGGCCTCCAACCTCGGTGTTCTACCCATGTTCCTTCTCATCTTATCCCTCAGTGCTTTGCCGCTCTGAAAGGCCTCTCCTTGCATGCCCTCTGTCGACATCCAATTCTCATCTCTTTCTTTTTCCAGCTCCAATCCCCTCTTTTCCCTGCCCTTGGAACTTTTCTTTAAAATTGAAGTCCTGCTCTGACTTTCCCACTAAAAAGCTGACTCTCTTGCCTCTTGTGAAGAAACATCTCAGGTTCCTCTGACTCTTGCGTCTTATCATTTTGCCTCTCATCTCTTTTCTACTGTCCAACCACTGTATTTCTTTACAAACTTCTTCCACCCTATTACTCTTCCTCTTTTCCCCAGACGATGGCTCTGGTTTTTAGGATACTCAGCAGGACCTGCATCAGCAATCAGCCAGTTACCACTGAAAGCACTGACATGTTCTGGTTCCCAGGTGTCTTCACCAACCTTGTTCCAGTCACACACCTGTCTCTTCATTCGATCTATTCCTTTCTGTGTAGAGGGTTGTTAGTACAAGCCTTGAGGGAGAAGGATGTTAAAGGGAGATGCCTGTATAACTGTCTCTTTGATTGGCTGATAGTTTGCCGGTATACTCCTGTATGCAGGTATATGGGATATGGTAAGAAGGAACTTCACAGAACTTCCTTCACACCCTTCGAGGGCTGTGTATTAGTACTCGATACCTTTAGGTATCAACTGAAATAACCCATGGGTATGGTTTAGGGTTAGGTTTGGGGTAGGGTTAGGGTTAGGGTTTCATGGGTATATATATATATATATATATATATATATAAGAAAACACTGTGGTAGTAGCTAGTGGAACCAGATAAGGTTTAGCACAGCAATAGTTACTGGAGATTACTTAGATTTATATTATTATGGAAAGACCAAGAGCATTGCAGCCATACATGTAAAAAGTCAGGGTCAATGGGGCCAGTTTAAAGCAGTGGTGGGCAGAACAGTAATGTGATTACTTTTTCGAGTAACACATATACAGTATAGAGTTGGTGAATAGTTGATATCAGTTTGGTCTATCTCTGTTTAGTGGAGAGACTGATTTGGTACATGTTAGCTTTGTGCACGGACTGCAGGTTGGGGGAAAGTGGCTAGCCACTACCAAAAGAGGAGACATACCAAGTCAATGCACTTACAATATGTTGTGTGCTCTTAGCTGGCATGCCAAGGTTACCCACTGATAAGCCTGCAATCAGGAATCACCTTCTTCAGAGTTGGAGGGTGTGTGAACCCTGCAGCTGCACTGGGGGTAACATTAAGCTAACTGGTGATGGTCAGGCAATGCTTCCAGAACATAGGTTATAATTAAGAGCGCGATTAATCTGCGTTAATTTTTTTGTCCCGTTATTTTTTCTGTGATTAATTAATCGGAATTAACGCGCTAGTTGGACAGACCTAGTTATAATACATCTTGTTTTCTAGTAATACGTGTGTTAAAGGCAGAAGATGTGTGGCGGCTGTAGAGCATTTGGTATTTAGCATTAATTTTTCAATAAATTACGAGTAAGTGATAATATCAATCAAGTAACTTTCCCAACACCGACGATGGCTCTATTAAGACAATCAAACCAGCACAGTGTGTAGGCTATGTTAGCATTTTAATATTTGACGCTAACACTTTGGTAACCAAGCCTTCCCTAGGTCCGTCTCTTCTGTTTGTACATATTTGTGTGTGTGTGTGTGTGTGTGTGTGTGTGTGTGTGTGTGTGTGTGTGTGTGTGTGTATTTGTGTGTGTGTGGAGATGGAGGTGCCCATCATCGCTGCTGATAGTGTTACATATTTCAGTCAGATACCACAGTCATATATCTAGGTGCATTTGAGACCCGAGATAAGGAGGGATTTATGAAGGCAGCCCTCTGCTAAGTCAAGGTGAACACTAGAGATATGATGCTTCTGTGTGAATGTGTAGCAGTGTGTGTGCGATTCAGTGTTTGAGTGAGAGAGTACAAACTTATGATAGAATTGTACTATCACCATAACCATGCATGTCTGAATGGGGGTAGGTTTATGTGTGTGTGTGTGTGTGTGTGTGTGTGTGTGTGTGTGTGTGTGTGTGTGTGTGTGTGTGTGTGTGTGTGTGTGTGTGTGTGTGTGTGTGTGTGCTCACCACTGATGTAGTAGTCTCAATGTAACTATTCCCTCTGTGGAGGATTTGATGTCTTATGGTGCTTGAAATCCGTTCTTGCAATATCTCAATATCATTTTATTACTTCATTCATTCTTTTTTTCCCACTATTTTAATCCTTTTCATGGTCACATGGCCTGAAGCTTTTCTCAAAATGCAATTGGCCAGAGGACTAAGAAGAAGCACTCACAATTCTCAAAACTGTCATATCATTAAAAGACATTGCTCCCATTATATAGAATTTGATTTCTTAATCTAAAGTGCAACTTCACGTTTACTAAAATCTGCTCCAGAACCTAAACTGTTTTGGGGGAATGGAAAAGGCTTCAAATGTCCAATTGTGTTGCACAACAGGAGCAAGCTGTGTGTCCCTGGAAAACCCTTTTTAATTGTTAGTACTGTCTATTTCATCATTTCTGAGGTAAGATTAATGAAGCTTGTTTATCCATCTGTCACTTCTTATTTATAGATAGGAGTATGATTAGACAGTGCATTACTGCTAACATTTCTTTTTTATATATGTCAGTTGCCAACTTTAATTTATTTGTCTTCAAATAAGCTCCATCTTCTCTCACCATGCTCTCCAATGATCATGATCATGGGCTCTGGGCACAAATGTACACTCTCAGAACAGGACCTGGCTGAACAATAGCTCAGAGAGAAGTCACTTACACTTACAATATATTATCTTCTATTGCAATTATGTTGATTGTTTTGGTTAATGATGTGAACTACAGTCTATTTATTTCTCTCCAATGATACAATGTACACCATGTAAATGTATCTGTAGAGAAATATGCTCTATCTAAACCTTATCCTTTCTCTGGCCTTCTGTAAGTCATCAGTCCAACTCTTCTCATCTCTTTCTTAAACATTTTCCTTTTACACATTTACCAACTTTATAAGGTGATAATATGTCCATGTTGTGTTAACAGATTGCTGCACTGCCCTCAAGTGGCCACAAATAACAGTTAATGCAGGTGACTATATGCAGGACAATAGTGAACTTTGGTGTGTTTGTATTTGGTTTCAGAGCTGTCTAAACATCATGTTAATCAATAAATTAATTCCGTCATGGCCCTTTATATATACATAGGTCCCCAAATTGTCATAGATATAAAAAAATACAAAATAATAATATGATTTGAATGATAATGAATTTATTCAGTCTTTAGGATTTCTTGTGAACAGACTAATTTAGTAAGTTAAGCTTAAAAACATAAGCTCTTGTTCAAAAAAACAACAACACCTGTCACAGTGAGAAGTGACCCTGGAGGTCCGAGACTCTCCTTCCTAGAGTTGTGGTCCATTTTATTGGGTCATGTAGGTTTTGAGAACATTTTAATCAATGCTGGAGTTGGAGAAAGTTATTATTTTTGGGAAAGTTGGATAGGTGTTAACAGAAAAGTAGGTTTTGGAGAATAGTATTGAGACATCGCTGCAGAGGATAGTGTTGTTTGGTGATGTGTGTCACTCCCTATTGTGTTTCTTTCTCGCCCAGCCAACCCATCCGCTGGCACATTCCTAACTGAGGAGGATCGGGCTGCACAAAACACGGCGACTCCTGCCCCCTCGCATTTTGTTATTTCATTGAAGAGCCTTTCTTCTTTTTGGCTTTTCTTTCAGGTCTCTCGAATACCCATGTCTTCCCTGTCACATAAGTTTCTTCTCTGTCCCTATGAACTTTTCCCCCCCGCCAAAAGAACTCTAAAGCCTTTATCTACTTTATTCAACACTCAATCATCATCACATGGCACTCAATGCCGAGAACTGGGACAGAGAAAGATAAAAGAGGGGAGCGCAAATGTGTTATTCTATTACATTGTTTTTTGGTACATCAGCTTAAATTCCTAAAATGTGGCTATAAGTTGGGTTTTTCTAATAAAGTTAGCCATATGATGTTATTAGTTTATGTACATTATATAAAAAAACAGTTTTCACAGTTGTTATCCACCTCTCTTTTGACCACAGAAAAGCTCAGAACGTTATCTGTTATCTTCCACTGCACTTTGTGATTATGTTCAATTATACTTAGTGTCAGTCAAGTGACACCAACCTTAAGTAAGGCAAGTCTCCAGCAGCAAAACTGTCTTCAAAAACAATACGGTTTAATTGTCACATTCATGTCTTTTTATGGGGCATGTTTGTCACAACAAAAAAGTTCATATCTTGTTTGGGTTGACACCTGGTTGAACTACAGAAGTAAATAGACTGCAGCACTTCATGAGAACAGTATTTTCCTTTAGCTATCCCATGAGCAAAGACTGTGTCTGCTTGCAGGTCCCTAATTAACACCATTTCCTGTGTCACATTGGGTAAATTCTGACATTGGTGCGTACAGTATATTTGCGTATCGCATTATGGATTTTTTTAACCTTCTGTACTATCCTAAAAAATATTCAAACTCCTGGTGATTCCAGTGATAAAAGACCATTTTCCTGCATGGGGATAAGGAAAGAACATTGCCACCATGGGAGCATTGCATAATTGGGATACATTCTCACACACACTGAGCTTCTTCACAAAGTTGGCCAATGCTTTATGTTCTAAATAGGGGGAAAAAGGTACCTTTGTGCATTCTCTATACTGTTTATGTCTGACTGTGGTGACACTAATGACCCCTGTTAACAATGTCCATGCTTCCAGCCCATATTGACTCCCGGCCCATTAGAACACATTGTAACTGCTCTCTCTCTCTCTTCATGGCTCTCTGGTTCATTTAACATTGTTCTTTCTTTCTAGATATGTATATACACAGACACACAAATACACATGAATCATTAAAGCAGTGCACACAATGTTATGAACATCTATAATCTTGTAAAAAATTGCCCGTTCTCTTATATTTATCTTCTCATTTTCCGCTCCATGAGTTGACTGCATAAATGTAAACATGTTTTCTTGTGTTTATGAAACACAACATAAACTACTTTGTCTTACCCTTTATGAACAGGCTTTTTATCATTACTATAAATGTCAATACCAATTGAGAATTTCCTTGCAGCTGTTTTCTTGCAAAAAAAACAACATTCAGTCAATTTCAATTAGCAATTGTATTGACAACTGTATATCAAGGAAAGTACATAAATTCATTATTTTGTTGAAAGTACATCATGTACTATCAATACATATATCAAATCTTCTTTTAAAAGTGTATTTTAATACAAGAAGCTTCATATGAGGTCCTGATTAACCCAAGATTATTTTTTTGTCTTAGGTTTTTGACTAAAATGTCAATTAACTTTTACGTTTTTTATTTGTCATATGTAGGTTAACACAGGGTCAACGGTACAATGACATGTGTGCGAGAGAGACAGCATGTCAGCTCAGCAGTCAAAAATAATAATATATATATATAAAATATTTTAAAATAGGAGTACTGTATACAATTTAGTATTATATACAATTTGAGTTAAAACAATAATAACAAAAAACGTATGTACATATATGAAAGATCACTGTAGATCACTCCATTGCAAATTCTGATTTGTTTTATGGTGCGTTTTTTTTGCCAATGGGAATGTTAAAACTATTTTGCGTCATTTATATGCGGTGCTTGCAAAGACTGAATCGAAAGAGAGGCTGCGTACTATGCAAAGACATTAATCGAGCATTCATGAGCTTTTATAAAAAAGTTTCAGCAGGCGAGCTGTTAATATTTCATACACTAGCACAGAGTTCTCTAGCTGGATGCAGAGTTTGATATTCATGAAGTCGCCAGCTCCGAGTGAAATGGTTTTACACAATAAGATTGTGGGGTGAAGATACGGTGGCACTTCCCAGAAAAACAATGTGGGAGCAGTAAAGGTCAGCGAGATAACTGAAACTCTACCCTTAAGGTGTAGTTAACTTCCCCAACGCATGCCTTGACCTTAACCTTAATGTTAACTTAGGTTTAATTAGTCAGAGTTCTTTATCAACCCTTCTTTTTTTCCTTTAGTAGTAGAGAGCACTCAGTATATTGCAGATCACAACAACCACCGCAGTAATGTTTGTTTGAATCAATACAAACTCACTCTTGTTTAGCCCCTAGTCTAGACCACAAGGTGCCACCTGCTCATCAGGAGCGATGAACATTCATGTGTACTCTCACATAGCTCCAGGTGGCTTTGGGGCCATTGCAGGGGCCATGGATCAAACTATCGAATTTATATATTACACTGATATATAAATACCACAACGTCTCTCTTCACTTTTGCCCAGCAGCTAGGAAGCATGGCACATGAACTTGGGTATTAATAAGTATTTTTGCAGTGTTTATTCATAGGCAAACTTTAACCTACGCTGAACATGTACTGCCGCGAGACGGCTTCACTGCTAACCTTTCCCTCTGCTCTGAGCGCCAACAATTGTCTTCCCTGAGCACAGCCACCTCTCTATCTATCTCTCTCTCTCTCTCTCTCTCTCTCTCTCTCTCTCTCTCTCTCTCTCTCAACCACACACTCGCTATGCCAAGATGTGATGTGTACGCCACATGCACTGCCTTAATCAGCCACGATCATATGCATCACTGTTGATGAAAAATACTGTAGATGAAATACAACTGGCTCACACAGAGGTGTGCAAATGTGGAAAGGAACATTTCCTAATCCCAGTTGTTGATCCCTTGCTGCCCCTTTCTGATATTTAAGAGTCGGCAGTCAATGACGGTATAAATCAGTCAATAAAATAGGATTTTTCAAAAAGAATCACCAAAAGCAATGAGCTCAAAACATATTAGGCTGATGAGTTTAGTAATATGCATGATTAGCTGTGGACAGACAGACGGCCAGATACACACAAACACACACACACACACACACACACACACACACACACACACACACACACACACACACACACACACACACACACACACACACACACATGACCGAACACATGATCCAGCCCGCAGGCTCAAGCCTGGCACAGATAATTACACATGGAGACAATTTCAGCATATTGTGTAAATAGATGTAATGTAGCCCATCATATTGATGCTAAAATAAAAGACTAATGAGCCCCAACTGCAACAGCCATGGAAGACTTTGAACTTACAAAACAATGGATCCACCCACAAGAGACTGATTGTGGTAAGCATTGGCAGCCCGTGGCAGTTTCGCTGTATTAGTCTGGCAGTTAAAAGTCAACTCATTTTGTTTATTTCATCTAATCAAGCAACCTTGAAAGTATCAATCCTCTAACTGACCCTCGCATACATGATAATTGCCATTGCCGTTTCCATCCAGTTAACTGCACCGCTAGCCAGCTGCCTCCAGCCCCTGACAGTAATGCCAACCACCAACATAAACCTCCCCCGCCACCATCAGAGCTCATCACGGGGCATCAACACCAGATTGAGTCTACACCATTAGTTCAGTCGCTAAACTAGTCTCCCCTGATTGAAATAAAAGTGTTTTGGCTTACATTTAAAGATACGTTTACATTTTCTAACAATACTCAGAAGCCTACATGAAAAGTTATTTAATCGCTGTAATTGTTCTTTAGCCATAATTCTAGGAATCAGGTGCTTATCTTCTAAAGTACACAGTGTTATTGTATAAAATGTTTCTCATTGTGTTAATATCCCTATTCTGCAGCTCAATCGGGAAACGCATTAAGCTAAAAAAGACTTTATTATACAGTATAATTAAATTAGCAATCTATCTCAGACTTTTATTGCCTGATATTAGCTTCAGCTAAATTTATGAATGCATTTTTGCACAAAAAAATAAGGACTGTAGATTTTGTCCCCCCATCATTTACAGTGAAATTGCTTTTGGAAGGGATCTCTTCATGGCCATTATGTACTAGAAATATTTGCATATCTTTATTTCTTGGTGCACAAAGCCTTTAAATCAACAACATCACATCCCAATTATTGTAATCTGCATCCATTTCAATATGTATGTATTAATGTTAGTAGTTAGAAAGCCCATGTCCCCATCCTCAACCTCATTTGAGGCCGTGCATGACGTTTTACTGTGACATCTCTGATTTATTATTTATCTACTATCTCTGTTAGCACACATTCAATCTTAGTTATTCTTCCTTCCTCTTAAAATCGGTGGTTAAATCTGTCTCGCCTGTCATCACTATGGACAGGTGTAGAAAAAGAGGCACTGAACGCTGTAATGACTTTGAGATTATGCGTACGTATTATTAGCAAGCAAACAGTAACACAATTATGAGCTAGCAAAACAAAAGATTTCTCTATTTGCAGTACTTGCTATCTCTCACACACATTTTCTTCTCTCCTGATCTGTCTCTGTTCTTCTTGCCAGTTAGGTACTGTTTGAATGATCACATTCCCTGGCATGAGAGTGCTATGTAATTAACCTATGAGATTCCTGCTGTGGCAATGTGCATCCTGCCTGCCTCAGTGGCCTCCTCTGGTGGATTATTACTGCCATCTTCTGGCCAAACAAAAACCTGAGTTTCACCACAGTGAGAGGAAGATGTGACAGAGGAAGCCGTCGACCATTTCACCCCCCCAAAGTATTCCTGAGATGACACTGCCAACAGGTGACCATGCAAAGTGATCCCACTGTCTATCTTACAACTCTTCAGAGGTGATTATGGTCTGACGTTAAGCCCTTTCTTAACTTTAACCAGAAAAGGGGAAAGCCCAGGGTTATATAAATGCTGCTTTTTGTTATATAACTCTGCATAAAAGACTCCTAAAGCAAGCGAGCACCCAGTGCTAAATGTCTCGTAGTAAATGATAAAAAACATGAATCTGTAAACGTTACATCTTTAGGATGCTGCTCAGTTGCTGCTCCACCCGCGGCACTATACTGTTTGTGTTTCTTCCACTTTCTTCTCTTTGTTTTTGGGGCTGCTTGAAGGACAACTGCTCATTTTGCATGTCAGGATTAGATTTTCTGCTTCAAAACAAACTGAACACAGTAGGCATATATACCAGAGTGAAATATGGGCTTTTGTAGGGAGGTTTGCAGGTTGATGTCATTGCAGCAGTGACTTTAGGAGGGCTATTTTTGCTCTAGCTGTAAAAAATCAGTCAATCAGTCATTCTTCGGAAGCCCTCTCAATTCTCTGCGGCCCCAAGACAGTGCCCTGCCTTGATTGTCCATAACATGCACATATCAACCTTTTTCTTTGGCTATTCTTATTTCACTGATGCATAACAGAGACGCTCTCTTTTTTACTCACACCCCTCTGTTCAGCTGAGTATTATCCCAGCAAGGGATCAACGTGTAGTGTTCAGTTAAACAATAATCATCCCTGTTAAAAGGTTTATTGTGTCTTTATAGACCCTACGTTTTCCCTTTCTTGGTAGACAGGTGTATTAGTATCAATTTCTCTCTCATTATGTGTGTAGTAGGTGCTTACTAAGGCTAATTATACATCGAAGCTGCGTTGAAGGAGTTTTATATTGGAAGCCTGATGTAAAAACACTGTAATTATAGATAATGTGGCTGCAATTAGGTACTTCTTAATGAAGAGACTTTAAATGAGATGTTGCTTGGTTGAGAGCAGGAGCCAGACAGGACGGAGAGACTTTTTGAACTTACTTTAATGTATTGTCCTCACTTACAAAAGGGTCTGTTTGGCCCATAAGAGCTTGCAGCAACAATCTGTAATGTGAAGAAGAGGGGCGTCTTTGTTGTTCACTCATCAATGCAACCTCACAGTGCAGGCTAATCGATCCAGCGGCTGCTGCGTCGTGCTTTGCCACATTTCACACCTGGGATGAGCTTCGTGATGAGCAGAATACCTCGGTCTCATTTCAACTTTTGCAGATAAATCCTGAACACCGCCAACATTATTCTGCACTCCTGTGACTGAAAGGCGTGAGGCTTTTGTGGTATATATATATGTTTCCCACATGGCTATATCACCGCTGCGTAACGAGTGAACCTGAATCACACTCTTTCTTCAAAGAAAACCCCCGTGGGATCAGATCCTAGAGAGGGTGATACGGCTGATGTTTTTCAGCAGTGACTTCGCTCTATGTTAATTCATTTATTCCCCTGCTCCACCTCATCTTCCGCTGCGTACCTCTGTCTTCTTCCTCATCAAAGCGAGGGGATATGATTTAGCCAACCTCCTTGCTGTGTTTGATATTCTCACTCTGCTCTGCACTCATGAAACTGGGCTTTGATCAGTACACGATTGTCCGTGTCATGCGTGACATTCATTGTCTTGGCCTATCACATTCGCCACCGCCGTTGAGTCCACTGCACAATTCAAAGACTTCGGTCCTTGAAGTTTAAGCTTTCTTTCGCTCTCCAACAAACTAGAACTACTTTGTCATATTTCCGCTCTTTCAACGCTGTATTTGTTGTGTATTAATTCAGAATGAAAGTTGTGAAGCAAAATGTAGCGAATCTTAAAGGTTAAAGTGTCAAGTGGAGCCATGTGTTTGAACACAAAAAGATAAGATGCACAGCAGTTTCCAACTATAATTACAGAAAACAACATTATCATAGGATAATAAACGAGGAAAAATAGACATTGCTGCGTTTTGGAACCATATGACTTCTCCCTCTGTACTTTTTTTATACCATTTTGTACTTGTGGCAACAGTGCTCAGTGTAGTGGATCTCAAGCTGTGTAAAATCCGATGGAGAATATCAGATTGAATGCTAGCCCATGCCTTTGAAGCTGAAGGGCCTTATCATTCCAGTCACATTCTGCTTTGTTGTCTGCTTGTTGCTCAGGTCGGCTTTTAACTTGTACTGTAGGTTGATGGAAATTCACGAGAGGCATGAAGGACATGGGTTGACATTTGTATACTTTAAAGGATATGCTCTGCCTAAATGTTGTTGTTTTGCTCCCTGCAGACTTAGAAAGAGACATAGACGTGTGACCAGACTTCAGCCCATCCACTAACGCCCTTTGAAAGCCCTCCCTTGGCAGACATGGAAATGCTTTTAGTAGAACACATTATTCAGACTTTGGTGCCCCCTGTCTGCTGCCACCAGCGTCGCACTGTTCCTCTCCTGCCCTATGCTGCTCTGTTTGTCTGCTCAGGCTGTCTAAACACCTGCTCCCAGAACCCTTACAAATATGTTTACAAATCGACAGAGCCAAGTGGGTGTCACTGGGCTGAGAAAGCTGATTTAGACCCACCGAGCAGTCCCGAACCATCCACAGACCACAGAGCCTTTTCACAAGTCTGTTTTTGTGAGATGTCCCTTTCACCTGAGCAGCAGAAAGACTCGCGGCCAAAACAAAATGAAAGGGTGAAAGTCAGGCTCCTGCTCGGCCGACGCTCAGCTTATAAAAGGATGAAATATCGCTTCATTCTTTCGATATTCTGTCTGCAAACAGTTGCAGTGCCTTCAACCTTCACGGGGGAAAGCCTCAATGTGTGCTTTTTCTTTACAGATGACAGCGGGCCTGAAAGTGATTTGATGCAGGCAGTTTGGCAGTTTGCTGAAGGAAACAGGAGGGAGAGGGAGGGAGAGTCAGGAGAATTAGAATGTATTTCAGGTCTGAGGCTAGTGGTGCATTGCTGCAACTCGTATCTCAGGGAAGGAGGGAGTTTAAAGGGGGGTGTGTTATTGGAGGAGGTTTTTTGCAGCGAACTGTTGCTAGGAAACACTTGTGGCATCTCTACTCCTTCTCGTTGAAATGCCAGAGCCAACTGACGGAGAAGCCGGAGTGAAATGTCATTCCTATTCTCTCAGGAGTTTGAAGAATGTGGCGCGTGTTTCTATTTAAGTAGCCATGTTTGTCAAAGGGTTCTCAAAGAGTCATCACAAGCCTTTCTTTCACTCCGAGAGTGTTTAGGATGCAGGCAGGTAGCCTGGCTGGAGCTTCTAGCGCTTCGTTCTCCTCTTCTGTTTATCTAGCTCTCTGTCTTTCTTTCTTCATCTTCGTGTTTTTTTTTTTTTTATCCCCATCTCCGTCTGTCTTTCAAGTTTTCTCTGCCTATTTTCTCTCTCCCCCTCCCCTACCTTCCTTCCTTCACTCACTCACTCACTCACTCACTCACTCACTCACTCACTCACTCACTCACTCACTCTCCATCTCTTATTATTCTTCCCCTATTCTCCGTCTTTTATTGGACTCTCTCGCTCCCTAATTCCCTTTCTCCTTTTCAAATTCCAAGCCATACGGGCCATCAGTGTAATCCTTCGCCCAGATATTTGATTATCAAAGCTGTCTGGCTGCAAAAGGCTCAACTCTCCACCGACCACTATTGAGCCCATTCCCCGTACACTCAGTACATTGTAATTCAGAGAGAGTAACCGGCTCTGAATTAGAATAAAAGCATTTAAATTCTGCAGTGACCTCATCTGCACCACAATACATCAGTAGAGCAAGATACACTTGGACATACAGATGAAGGGAAATATGAATAAGGGAACGAAAATCAAATAACCCTTCATTTCTGGACACTGAAATTAATTAAAAAAGGAACAAAAGTGGCGATGTTTGAGTTGCTCATAATTACTAACTTCTATAATACTTGAATCATCTTTATGTTCATGCCCGCTAAGACGAGTTTGCTCTTCGTCGGCTATTTTGTAAGTAAATATGTAGAATCTCTGAAATAAAGAGACATTTATATGGGCTTTCACATTGTTTTATGAACCGAATCAGAAAACAATATCCTTCACATAGTTTCCCTGAAGGTTACAAGGATGGTAATCCAATTCAAAGTGCTGGATTACCATCCACATAACCTTGAAGAAATCTGATTCTCGGCCATGTATGTGCTGCACAAAGCACACTCTTAAATACCCTCCACCCACGTGCTTTACTGCATTCATTCATGTACCTACTTTGCACCCTTCCACTGGGAGGGGATCACATTCATAC
Source organism: Cottoperca gobio (assembly GCF_900634415.1). Lineage (NCBI taxonomy): Eukaryota > Metazoa > Chordata > Actinopteri > Perciformes > Bovichtidae > Cottoperca > Cottoperca gobio. The sequence continues at coordinate 18,263,564 of NC_041368.1, forward strand.
CATTGATTGACTTCCATTGCATTATGTGAGGCCTTAAAGCTAATTATCTCATAATAAGTGCCAGGCTCATGCATGGAGAATAATGAATTTTTTTTTTTTTGTCTCCTGGATAAGCCAGGATTTGACAGCGTGAGGGCACACAGCGGTGAGACTTGACACAACAATCCTACGCCTGCTGACTGCACTGCACATACTAATGAGTATGTATGGAAGGGTGCCATGAACGGAGTCCCAGTCTTTATTGCATGTTTACTGTACAGTTGCTGCAGTAAAAATGTCAACTCATATACTGCATTTTTGGACTGGCACAAAGATTGATGCTATAATTATGTATTGCCGCTTTGTAGCAGTTGATATTATACTAACTGCCTGACATGCATGTGAACATAATCCAGGCAGTAACTACATTACACGGCACCAATGAAATTGGGAAAACAAACAAGTGTATAAACACATTTTCCAGAAAGGGTTGCAATATAACTGTAATAAAATGTCCCTCTCAGTCAAATGAACATGCATGATAAAATCTATAACCCCCTAAAAGTATTATGAACAGTGATTCTTCTGAAGAGCGTCCTTTAACTATAAGTATATTAACAAAAGTGCAATATGCTTAAAGAAAAAGAAACAAATACATAATAATCTTTGTCAAAAAAAATGATGATTGAGACTTACTGAAGCAAAGTAAATCAATGATATGTCATATGAGGCTGTGATAGTGCATGATCTATCATTTTGTGATGTGAAAAATATTGCAAAGTAAAGAAAAAACAAGAGACCAGCCGTGACGCCTAACCAGGCTCATTGCATTCAGTACGGGGGGCCAATGGCCTGTTCCCACTTCTTTATCTTCTACTAAAATTCAAATTGAATTTTGATCTCAGCACATCAGTAAAGTTTTGTGACGCCATCTTGGCCCCGGGGCTTAAAGTAGCGGAGTAAAGTAGGGGGACCAATGGCCCTTTCGCCCCCCCCTTTACCCGGACCACGCCCATCTTCGATCTCTGCCTTCATTTCTATCTCAACTATACATCTGTGAAGTTTCCTGACTGCATCTTGCACGGTTGCGACGTTACAAAATCTGTCCAAAGACAGACACACAGAAAAATAAAACACCTAGCAAAGTACTCAAACCCTCTGCAGCTCTGCAGGACCACGACGACACGCACACACAGACTCCCAAGGTGAAAGCAATACCAGCGTCACTGTCGCAGCTGGTATCGAGATTAAAATGAAACGTGTCAATGCTGTTGCTCAGTTGGTATTAACTCTTCTCAAATGGATATTTGTTCAAGCCATACTTCCAGCTGCTTTTTCTCAGAGGCCAATAACTAGCCCCGTGTAACTTCCAGTATGGCAACAAAAGTCAATAAAGTCAGCCTTTTCCAGGAAGTAAATGGATGTGTTTTCTAAAGGCCAATATCAATATTGACAGTGGGGGAACGTCCTGTGGCCCAGGGACTACAGCTTCCACAGCGGGCTGGTTTTCCAACAGTCGCTGCTTTGTGTTTTTGCCCACTGCGCCGGCCACCACACTACACCTTCTCTGTAAGACTTGTACTTATAGTTACCTTTTCTCTCCATAATAAGAGCAGTATTCAGTCAGAAATGCTTATTTAGTATATTTCTGTGTATTTCAGATAGATATAAACTGAGTCAGTGTGCAAGATTACGTTACATATCTGATTCTTAGTGTGACATTTGTTTGTATTAATAACTCTAATATGCATATTTGCAAGCTGCTTTATATGAGAATGACACCAATGGGGCACTTAGCTGACTAGATGGAATAAGTTTTTTAATTTTTCTGAAGATTTTTGAGGTTCTGACCTGATGATAGGAAAGCTGTTGAGATTATGTCTCATTGCAGCGCTGCTAGTATGCTGCAAGTAGCCTACTGTATGCTAAATGTACACCATACAAGTTTTAACATGCATCATAACTGCCTGGATTATTTATGTAAAGTTACAGTATTAAATTAATATTAAACACAGGCACAAACATGCATGTATAGGCAAACATTTTGCCATCCCAGTGTTCACTAATAAGATTCCTATTACAGAAGCAATAGATGGTGTATAAATATCCGCCTACCCCTGGAGATTACCATGAACGGTGCCCTATTAGGAGACTGTAAACTTCTGTAAACATAAACCTTGAGGGTTTCTCGGGCCTTTTGCTGGAGTGACTGTGTGTCGGCGCAAGTGGATGAGACATTTAAAGCATGATTGAATGCTTAATGCAACATTACATAATTGCATTTTACTGCAAAGCTTAAGGCACACTCTGAATCTGAGCAACATCAAAATGAGACAGCCATCTTGTTGCAGAGATAAAATGAGTAATGCCACACAGAGGAAGCAACTCTCACTCTCCACTTTCCATGAGAGAGGTACCCAGAAGTATGTATGTCAAGTGAAGTTAATAGACACATGACAGCCAATCAGAACAGAGATTTATGTGTGTCTCTGTTTGCATTAATGCGTTGAGATTAGATTAGATTAACTGTTGATGCTCTCTGACTGAAAATCCCTTCTTTTGGTTACTTTAAAATTGTGTCAAATCAGCAAGATGGAACGATTATAACAATGCACACTTAATAAGTGCAAGGATAGTAGTGTGTGTTGTCTGACAGAGTAAGGAGTTGAAAGTTTCAACATCTTGGTTAAAGAAAAGTCAGACTGTTTTGAATTCAGTGGATATGCCTCTAAATGCCATAACAACCATGCCAAACACCCTAGCAACCATTTACCTGGTCAAAAAATCTGAACATTAAATTTGAATTAAATTAAAGTATGTAACACCCTAGCAGCCCCACAATGGAGCAACCACCCCAGCAATGCGCTAACAACACCAGTACCCCTACTCCAAGCAACAGGCACACTTACATTTTTGTCTCAGAACATTTCTAATTTTAGTTCACATGCTGAGGAAAATTGCTTTTCTGTGACACAGCCTGCGATCCTGCCTGACATTCTCCCCGTCATTAAGGCTTTCTGGTGATAAGCAGCTTCTTTCAATCACTGAGCCCAGCATGTGTTCCTGTGCCGGGGCAGCGGGATTGAAATATTTTCTGTGCCTCTGAGGTTAATAGAGTTAATGAAGATCAAAGACTCATGTCTGAGCAGGATGATTAGTATTCTGTCAGAATAAAAACACCCTATGAATAACTGAACTTTGACTCTGTCTGTCTTTATGGACAAGTAACACAGTTCCCAGAGTGCCCAGGCGGTGAGCTAAGACGTAATAAAATTCTTTGTTAAGAATGTTATGTGTTATGACGTGGTTATGAATAACCACGTCTAACAAAAGTTCTTTATAGAAATAATCAAAAGCAATTTCTATGAAGTCATTAAAGCTTTTCCAGCTTTCTTTATTACATCTCAGGGTTTTTTATGAGTTTTAAAGCAATCCGCAGTTAGTGTGACTGCTGTGAATTTATCAAATTTACTTCAGCATCAGGACATTTTGGGGAGTAGTAATTTAGTTGTCTTTCTTTTTTATTTCTTGTGATTTGGTTGTTGAGATTTAAAGTGAATCCACTTACAATCTAAATGAACGTGTGATGACTGTAAATAGATAGAAGTAGATAGATGCTTGGATTCAACTGAATTATTATTTTGGAGGCTGTAGTTTGTGGTGCTGCTGATTTGCATTGTTTTGTAACTGGCAAGTGTTTCTATTACTTTGTCCAAAGTTACTTTGGCCTCTCTGTATGATACAGTTCAACAGCACTGCAAACTGCTGAGTGTAGATTTGAACACGGACAGTAAAATCATCTCAGTGTCTCTTAGATCTTTAGCTCAGATTCTCTCTGATAAGTATTTACCATACACTGTTTTGAGTGATGATTTCTACGGGGCAAAACTCTCATTGTTAACCCTCCCCCCTAACTCTCTGAGCACCTTTCATCTCTGCTTAAGACGTCATGTTAGGTTGTGCTTTAGAACATGAAAAGAGGAAAGTTGAAGAAATTCAAAGCCCTGAGAAGAATGCTGACTAACATCAAGGTGAAGAGAAATTCCACAACAGCAAATGACGGAAGTTCTTCCTTGGAGCCACAGCATTGGGTCTTCACCCAATGCTGTGGCTCCAAGGAAGAACTTCAAGAAGACAGGAAGTGAGACATCTCCCATAGGACCAAAGGGGGACATCAGCTGCACGAGACTGGGAGGCATCTGTCAGCCTAACCGATACATCTGCCCAGGGAGATACCTGAAAGACAAGTGCTCAGGGGCCAAGACGCGGCAGTGTTGTATGCCAGGTATAGTGACACGGTTAAACATGAATGCAAACACATAGCAGCACATATGCAAAAACTACAAAGGTTAACGCTTGGTGAGAGATGAGCTACTTCAGACACTTCTTTCACAAACATCCGCACAAACACACTGCTGTTGCTTTGTCAAGGAGGCTCAAAAGGTTTGTGCACGATTCTTTCCTGTCTGAGTCATGACAGTGTGTTATTGTGGGTAAGAGGCTAAATCAATGTCTGACATACCACGTACATTAAAGCAGCAATAAATTACATTTGATTAGTGTCTTTCTGCTGTAATTGGCCTTGTTTCCATAAGAATAGAACATAAGGTGACTCAGAGGATGTTAAAGTTGCTGTTTTTTTTCCAGATATAATTTGTATGCTTGGCCTTTTAGAATGAAATACAGCAACCTTTAAATATGCTTTATTTTGGGAGGAAAAGTATTGGACTAACAGTTTCTAATACTAGGTTGTTTTTTTAACCTGTCTCTGTAGTTGGAGCCTGGCGTGTCCTTTGTGCTGGTCACCACAACAACAGCGTGAGGGCATGCCATGTGCACAGCTGTGGAGCTTTCAACTCCCACAGGTGATTCTTCCTGATCAAATTCTCAAACTTAAACTTATTCTCTCAAACTGTTCCCTCCGTGCTTTCTGACATGTGTTGCTGCGTGATCAATCTGGTTATGAGGCAGACATGACAACAGTATCTTCGCTTTAGTAATCATTTCAGATGATGTCATTTTGTGGCACTAATCCCGTTTACTAATCAAATCTGTAATCATGATTTATACTAAAGGGACAAGAAAGTCCAAATGTATGTAAAAGATCAGTCCAGCTTTCTCTGGGTGTGCTAGGCAGACATGTACTGCATCCAATGAGGGACATTAGAAATGATTTCCTTGAAATATGACTATTAGAAACAGGCCTTCAGCAATGTGTACGTTCTGTAATTCCAATAATTCCTGCCGCTCCTCTTACAGAGGTAATGACCTACATAAAGCAGTGGACCTGGTGTGTGATGACTATGGTATTGTCAACGCTCCGTTCTCAGGCTCTTTGGCCGGTCCAGTGAGTCGGAAAGAGCCTGCTGGGAATCAGTATGATGGGGTCAAACTTCTAAATGATGGTAAGGAGGACAACATGTCAACGCAGGACTTGAAAGTGAGTGCAGCAAGCAAAGATAAACTTCTGGAGATTTTTAATCAGCATTTAAATTGATAAGATTCAGTCTTTGAAATAGTTCAAATATATATCAACCAGAATGTTAGAGTCAAGACTTTTGTGTACATCCGTCTATTAAATAAAATAAAAGCAAACAGCTCCTTCTTAATAAATGATGACTGTATAATAAACAACAAGACTGTGTAATCTACTGTACAGCCATGCTAGCAGCTGTGTGAGGCTGTAATGGTCATTGTAAAAAGCCCATGATGCTGCTTGATAAAAGTCAGGCGATCGCCAGCTAGAAAAGATAGAGGAAAAGTCAAGGGCTCACTAAGGTAAATTGGAGTCATACTAAGAATATTTGTACCAAATTTCACGGCAATCCATCAAATAGTTGTTGAGATATTTTAGTCGAGACTAAAGTGGTGGACCAACCGACTGAACTGACATCGTCATCTTTAGTGCCATGTCTTTGTTGCCTCTAACACCAGGACCCAGCTGTATGTGAAACCCCATCAAAGGCTGTTTATGAGTAATGACCCCCACTTATGGGCATCATTACAGAACAAAGCAGTGCATCAGCATTTGTGTGTTTTTTGTGTCGATAGTGCCTGGGAGAAGAGCGCACACATGCCTTGGCAATGTACAGTATAGTCCGTGTAAATGTGAGTGAGTTTATTTTGAGAGCATCCTGAGCTGATAAGGCACTGGTGTGATGAGTAAACATCATTAGTCCTCATTCTGCCTCTACCCCTAATTGAACTGTAGGCTATTATCAGAACAACACATGTACTGTCAGCTCCTTTCATCTCGGGGTAAAGCACAGACATGATTAGACATCACAGAGACACATTACCTCGCCATGGTACCCACATTAATGCTGAGACACTGATCATTAGGAGCTTGGAGGATTTAATGATGTTGCAGACTAGCCTACTTTTAGGTTGTTTGTTTCTAAGTTGGCAGCGTGCTTGTTTTTGTCTCCAGAATGGAGAAAGGGAGATGGTTAGACCTGAGCCTATGTTGATCCATTTGGATTTATAAATGAGCAATTATAAGCCAGCTATCTCCATTTTTCATATTTGGTGGGTGGTCTAGGAACATTTTCATCAACACGGGTGTGCTATACATCTGTACACATTACATACAATGCATTAAGAGGGGTTTATGGCTTTTAGGAAACAGTTGCCCACGGAGAGGGGATGCTAACGTTTTTTCTTTGCTTTTTCTCCAACAAGCACAAATATTATTATTATTATTATTATTATTATTATTATTATTATTATTATTATTATTATTATTATTATTATTATTATTATTATTATTATCATAAAAACAGCTTTCTACTTTCTCACAAATGTACCCAATAAAGGCAAAGGAATGAGAACCAGATTTTACAGGGATACATTTGCCAAAAATATTGTTAGTTGTTTCAGTAAAATGAATTGAGTCACTCTTGGCATTAGTACTTTCTTCAACAGGTCCATTCAGATGATAACATATCAATAATATCCACAAAACTATCTTTTTTTGTTCCTATCTTATCCAGTGCACTGCGTTAAGATCTTGGGCCCGGTGGTTCAGGGAGAAGCCTTGGGCTATCTGTTGCCGTTGCAGGAACGCTTCTGCGGCATCACGTCACACCTGGAGCTGCAAATACGTGACGGCACTGACCATTCAACGTTCATATGATCTCTAACCCAGGATGCCAATAAGACACAAACTCCCGTGAAAAACTTATTTGTAAAAATGTTGGGGGGGGGGGGGTCTCCAAAATATTGATAATATGCTATATTTGCCGTGCATTTCTATTTTTTTTCTGTATATTCATCACCATGGGTCATGCATAGAATTAGGCCATTATTGATCTATGATTCATGCATCACCATCAAAACTTGGAATCAAAAACTTCACTCACTTTCACTTTCTAAACCGCACTCTGCGCACCGAATCAATATTATTTATCCCCGGAAGTGAGTTCCCCTGAAAACCACGCTGTAGTTTACACACCGCCCTAACCTCTCATCTATTATGGCGTCTTTACCTTTGTCACATTTCATATACGACCTCAACTCATTCAAATTACCCTTGAGCCTTCTTCACCTCTGAATATCATCTTTCATGCTACCGGTTCCACTTTTTGAAAACCATTAATATTTGACCCCGTGACCCTGCAGATAGAATCCCTGATGGCTAAGGATGATTATGACATTTTGTCTTAGTTCTAACGTTTTTCATTTGATAGCTCTGGCACTTAAATGTTCATACCACATTTAAAATATGTCCCATGATGCAACAGTACCAATTCTTCATCCTCTCTATAGTATACAGCCATACAAGACTTTGGTCTCTCTAATCACAGCATTTCAAAACCAGTGTCTCACATTATTGTTTCCCCCTAATGACAATAATTTAAGTACATCATTCTTGTAAGTTCATGATGGCCGTGCATCTTTTGTGTGACTGATGATCATTTATCTCCATTTCTATTTTTTTTTTGCCTTTTTGTATATTTTTGTATCATCATTTTTGTCAATGTCATGTTTATTTTTTTGTAAAGTTAACTGATAAAACTACATATTTCTAATAACTATGCCTCTTGCATACTTTTCTTCTTTTCCATTGGTATAAAAAAAATATTCATCCCTCAACATGGACTCATATTACCCTATTTACGTAACCTCTTTATATTTGAATGATGCAATAAATTTAATTTCTGCTTTTGATTGAAATGGTTATATTTCCAATAACCCAGTTGGAAGTAAAAATAAGGATGTGACCATTTTAAATTGGGGAGTCACATATTGTCATGACATTGTCTGGATACTACAGCTAATCAGCTGTATCGGGCAGAACTGCCACATATACAGAATCAATGTAATGATTAGAACACACCAAAAGATGGAGCTATTTTGCAACAAAACTGTCAGTTAAATCTCAAACTTGACCATTAGTCTTTTTTAAACCTGTAAACATTAGATCAATTTAGCAATGATTTTGAGTTAGTTACAAAACAATTACAGTTACGTCTAAAACAGTAAATTGCAGTTTTACACTGTGATATTAATAGTTAGGAAACAATGACAACTTTCTACTTACAAAGCACTTTTCTGGAACAAAATTAGCACTTTCCCAGTTGAATCCATCACAGCTTTAATCATCTCATGACTGATAGACAGACATTAACCACATGCACATATACATATTATATAATGTGTGGCCGTCTCAGTGAGCCAAGCTTAAGACTTCCTCCCTTACACTCCAATTTGAATAAATAGCAATTACGAATTAATTAATTAAATTAAATTAAATTAGTATTACTATAGCAACTGAGCAGAGAACACTGCGGTAGTCAGGGCCAGATCATGGCACCGTAAAGGCCCTGGGCACATGTTTTTTGGGGGCCCCCCTTACCTTCCAATTAAAATATATTAACAAGCTAAATCATATAGGCAGCTGACAGGGATAGGTTACGGTAAGGCTAGATCTATGAAGAACTGGTTAACTCACACTAGAAGCACACTGAGGCCCCGGGACCCCTGCGGTTAGCTCATGCTTTAAGCGCGGAGGGGCACAAGGACCCTCACACTGAAAGTGCTGAGGGGCCCTGGAGCCATAGTGGTGAGCTCAACATCAACATGTATCACTACACTGAACGCACAGGACACTCCTCTTCTGTTTACACATCTTCAACATATATAAATATGAAAGTAGAGATACAATTAAGTACATTTATGTACAGTATATTAAGTACGCGTTGCCTAGGTGCCCTTGAGCAATGCTGTGTTTAAGTGCTGCCTCATAGATTTTTTATCAATCATTGTCTATGCTTCATTTTCCTTTCCCCATTTAAACAAAGGTGTATGTTGTGGACATTAACACAGTTTGGTTTGGATCAATATGTCTACACGCAGTAAGGTGTGTCCTGCTTTAAGTTCATGGATTGAAGTTGAACCCACAGATTGAACTCGAGGCTGAGTGATCTGCAGCCTTGTGGTTTGCTCCTGCTCTGACGCTTGAGGGGTTGGTCCAGGGACCATAACGAAGCGTGCAGTTGCTCGAAAGGGAGTGGGCGAGCTGGGATAGGCTGGGAGTTTGGTTGGAGCCGTCGACGGGACGGGACAAGGCACAAGAAGTGTGTGTGTGGTGGGGGGAACGAAGAACCGACCGACTATTAACTTCTGGCTCCCGAGCGGCTGAATGTTGGACAGGACATTTGACGTACACAGCTTTACGGGTGGAAACAATAGCATTTGTTGCATTCAGAGGTCACGGATCTGAGCGGCGCGGATGACAAAGAAGCGTGGCCGTGCAAACTTTCTCAACCGGGTTTGATCGCTCGCAAAAACCCAACCGGGAATTCTGTTTTTCTTTCTAACGGAGGAGTAAAGAAGAGGACATCATGCCACGGCGCACCGTGCTAGAAGTAACAGTGCAAGATGTCCAGAAACGGAGAAATCCGAACAAACACTACGTAAGACTACTTTATTATCACAACAAAACCGCTTTGCTGCTTACAGGTGATCAACAGATCGAGGTTATTTTGCAGCTCTTCTCCTTTTCCTGTCGGGTAAAGTAAAAACAAAGAGAGTATCAGATTACAGTTTACCAAACCAGCCGAGATGAACTGTTGTTGAGACTCTTTGGACTCCTCATGGTTTTATAATGAATACTGTTCGCACCACAATCAGTGGAGAAACAGATTGTATTTAGATCCCAACAACACATAAGATAAGACAATAAACAGTGAAGTTTGACAGCCTTAAAAAGTCTAGCTGAAGTTGTTCCTGGGTGTTTTTCAGATTCACATCTTACTAAATAATGTTGAGGTTATTCACAGTTTGTTTGGGTCTGAGATTTAACCAGCAACAAGAGGAATTGTGGTCTGTTGTTGTTTTGGGTAACGTTATAAGGTCATGTGACATTTGACCATCTCTGACTATGACAACCAGCAATTCAGTACCACATGTGTATATATATATATATGGATATAGGCATTGTACTAGTTCTACCACAGTCTTCAGTCTTAACTAAACCTTTTGTAGTGCTTCTCATATGCCCTGCTGCCACGTGTGTGCCATCAGAAAAAATGTTAATAGGCAAATCAATCTAGTCCACAAAACATCCAGACTAATCCCCATGAGTTTAAATAGAGCATCAGCTTTGTTATGCCTCAGGCTCTCCAATTTACTCAGAAAAACATACTTACAGGCACTGGTAAATCAGGAAGTATGACTAACAGAGTTTCTAAGGTCATCATATCCAACACAAGGCAATGTTTGAACAAGGGCAGGGCCTAAACATTACAAACCATATGCCATGTGGCATTAGTAGTTTTATTACTTTAGGTTTTTAGTACAGTAGGCTTTAATGTACAGTTTTATTTTATGTCTTTTTTAGGGTTTTACTTCAATTGGAATGGGCTGCTTTAAGCTGCATTATTGATAATGAGACCATTTACACAGAATAGCTCTGGTTCTGCACTGCTAAGTTAATGGAGATATTTAAAGTGATAATATCCCAATGTCAGGTGATAATGCTATGATCTTCTCATTAACAGTTTCCCTCTATTTAGCATACAGTATTTGTGCCGATTTAAGGAATCTGTTAAAGTCTTAAAAGTGAAGCCATTGCGGAAATGCCTTTTCTAATGAGCGGCAGAGGGGCGGCTGGTTTCAATAAGAACTCTGATTGTATAGAAGCCTATGAGAAAATAACCCTACTTCTCACTTGATTTATTACCTCAGTAAACATGTTCCTAATTAGTTTATGCTTACAATCACAGTCTCATTCAGTACAGCATGATGTTCATTTTGTAAATGATGGTCCCATTTGGAGTAAAATAGATGATAAAGCAGCGTAGGGCGCGGCTACCTTGTGATTGACAGGTTACTACCACGTTGTTGTTGTTGACCGGTCGGTGTTTGTCTTACAACTTTAACCCTTTTTAAGAGTATATTATCAGTTCATGAAAGTTAATTATAACATTTTGGTTGCCTAAAATGTCTTATTTTGTGTCCGGTTGTACTCCAAACAAACAAGATGGCAACTGCCAAAACGCCAAGATCGAGTCTTTCAAACCGTAGTCCATAAACCGATAGGTGAAGTCACAGTGAATATGTCCAGAGAAGAAGATATGTGGATTATATTTCCAGTTTCAACAATCATTCCTCACTGGTACAGCAAAGTTGTGTGGGAGACAAGAATGTATAAAAGACAAAGCTTGCTTTCTGCCATTCCTAAACAATGGAGCTTTTATCATTCTGGAGGATAAATGTATGTGGGAGAATTTGTCTGCAAAAGTGCTCACAGTCAGTTTAAAGTAACACGTATGACATCATATGATCTAGAGCGCCAACAGTGAGAGCCACTGCCAAGGCCATAGCAGGTGTTAGTGTTAGTTCCGTGTACATGGTGTGTGCCTTTTTTGTGTGTGCTTTATGCATTTGTTGGTTTGCACCCATATAATGTGTGAAAATGATGCCTGGGTTAAAGGACCGACAGACCTTCTACCGCTGTGGGTGTTAGTGGTCAAGGACACAGAGTTCTCGAGGTCCCGTGTCTTCTCCATCTGTCCGTTTGCTCTCCGGTGCAGCCCATGTTGTTTTGTGCTTCTGGTACTTTCTCCTACACATGCAGGCCGGACACCTTAAGTCTTCCAGAAACCTGGGGGTGCGGTTAAGTGCACAAAAAGCAGCTTATAGCTGTTCTGTTCATCAGACTTGAACCTATCCTGTATGAAGGAAAAACACAAGCACATTCCTCAGAGACAGTATTAGTGTTTCATTGACCAGAGAAGCTTTTATCGTTTAAAGTTCTAGCCTTCTCTTTCTTCACAGACCCTGCTGGTCTACATAGCTCCTGTATCTGACTCTAGTGCCCTGAAAGAGAGAGCAAGGCCAAGAAGGTCTGGGAGTGGGGCCAACAGCATTCAGCCAGACACAGCGAGCCACCACAGAGTTTCCGATCACCTCCCTGCTTCTCCCCTTTTCTTCTTTAGAGAACAAAATTAAGAACTGTGTCTGTTCCCTGTAGACTGCAATGATTAGGCTGGATGCTTTTGGTCGGATGCTGAGTTTGACCTATTTTACTGTTGTTAATAATGTGAGGCTGATGGACTTCGCAGTTGCACATGCACACAAAATGACATTGTTCAACTTAACTTAGTGCCACAAAGGTAACAACAATTAAACTCTTGGACTGATGTTTCCTTTGTTGCTTTGGCTGCACAGTTCTTAATGGCAGTGCCTGCCACGACAATGTTCCTCAAATAATTGCAATTTTAAAAAGACCGCAAAGTCGAATCTGCTGGATAATGACTTCCTCTTCAGCGGGAAGTGACGCAAATGGACTAGGAAATTAAATCATCGGATATCCCTATTGCGTTCATGTGAACGGATGATGACAGTGACTGCTGCCTGATGTTGCCTGACAAGCGTGCTCTCTGCTTTTCCTCGCGTTACCCTCTCTAGGAGTCACAGCACTGCCAATTACTGGCACCATGAGTCAGAAGGGGATGCCCCAGGGGGTTTGATTTATCAAGTGGTTGACAATAATAGCGTTTGTTGGTTTGTTGGCTTAAATGTTCCACTTATTTTTGTCTTTTGTATTTTCAGGTTTACATCATCAAAGTGTCCTGGAGCGATGGCAGTACAGAAATCATTTTCAGACGCTACAGCAAGTTCTTTGACCTCCAGGTGAGTAAGTGTGCGCTGGTGTATCTGTGTGGTTGTGTGTCTTGGTATGTGACAGGGGGGCAAGGAGTGTGACAAGTTATAGCTTTTCCACCAGTGAAGACTAGCATAGTCATCACTGTCCCCATGTAGACCTAGTGCTTGTAGCCAAGCTCACCCTGCTCCACCCATTTGACACTGGTAATTATATTGTGCGAGAGGAGTCGGAAAATGTCCCAATGAAGTTAATAGAGGACAGTGATGAATGTGTCGACCGCACTGATGACCACAGCAATGTCTGAATCATTCTCCAACGTCATGCTGGCAGTGTGTGTTGCACAAGGAGGGAATCTCATTAGTATCCTAGTTTCCCCTTCGTCTTTCGAAGGTAATGGATCTGAGGCCCTGGCCACGTCGGAGCTTAGTGAACATGGATTCCAGGAAACCCAGAAAGGCAACCGCTTTTAATGAGCACATAGTCAATATAGGCAAAGCAGACTGTCAACACTAATTGGATTAAATTGCTTTTAATTGATTAGGATGGTCAAAGCAAGAGCAATGAAATCAAGAATTACAATGCCTCACCAAGGTTTTTCTGAGGCTGTAAGTGTCATGGTAACCAGACGAATATAAACTATGTTATTACTAAATTCATTAGTTTGACTTAAGCCTTCAGAAGAACAGTGTTAATTATAAATCGCCTCATATCACACTCATGATTGTTTTTTAAGTGTAGCATTGTTCTGTTGTTGAAGTCATGCCAAAGTAAAAGTGCATGTCTAGCTATGTAGTGTAATAAACACAGATTGGCTAAAAACATTATGGTCTGTTATCTGCTCTTTACTGATAATGCCCAATCAATACCCACTGTTGAACTACTGTCAATCAGTAAGACCTGTGCCGACACTCGACTCGTCTTACACAAGCACAGACACTTCTTTTTCGTTAGTATTTGTGCCAATATAAACCCTCGTAATTAAAGTTTTCCTAAAAGAAATGGCTAACCTAACAGGGTAGTAGGAGACCTGTGTATTGGAGATCTTGTATATCAGTGCACAAGTGCTAGAAATGATCCAATAATGCTACTTGGGGCTATATATGTGTGTGTATGTGTTCTTCTGGAATAATCACTGTATGACCAATTAACAATTCTGGAATTTTGGACTGGAATTGAGGCAGAATGGTTGGTGGAGCATTTGTCATTGGCTTCTGTAGCTCTTCTCAATTGAATATATAGAATTCAGAGTATTTATTTACGTTTTGAAAATTGCAACTAAAGTAAATTAGGCTTTGGGAAAGATTCACAGTGTTGGTGATTCAATACATTTGATTTCATCATCCAACCATAGCACTGCTTTTTAGACTTTGTGAGTGATGTGACTAAGTGAGAGGAGGAGATTGGGAAATCTTCAAATATCAATGAGAGGGGAGTTTTTTTTTTCATGAGGACTGGAAAATGAGTTTTGAAATCCAGAAATCTAAGCAGCAGATAAAGAATTGATGTATCAAAACGGATCAATGCCATTAATGTGCTAGGAAGCACAACTTCTCTCCTGTTCCCTCTTTTAAAACATCTACATGCACCTATATTGATAAAGAGTTAACTGTCATCACTTTCAACATTATCAGTCCATGTTTATTTCATCCATAGTACCAGCACAAATGACTAGTTGCACTAGGCCTAATAAAGACCTACAGTATCGGATCAATGGCATTGAACCAGATGAGCATATGTGAGATATTTTCAGCAGGGACTTTCCCCGCTGGTGTTCAGCCTGCCATGCTATGCAGCTACTTCCTGGTGTGTTGACAGCCTGTAGGTGGGCTCTCACTGGTGAGGGAGATGTAGATAAAGCCAGCTGGAGAGATTACAAGCCGATCTCTTATCACCTGTTAGATTTGGCATGACATATTATAAGCCACCTTGAGGCTGTGGTATTTCTTACAGAAAGGTTGGAATGCTAAAAATCTCAACAGCTCCACCATGATAAAGGAATTATACATGTCTGTATGTGTCAGCATTGTTTGTAGAATTTATTTGAAACATGTTTATAATCTTTTTACACTGTGGACTAGGGTGAGGAATAAGGCAGCAGTTTGACATAATCAGACGTCATCCCAGGTGCGTGGCCAGGATAGGGACTTACAGCTGAGTCATTCAGCTTCTCTCTTCACCATTTCCTTATATCCTGCTATCCTCCTTGCGTTTTTTCCCGTCATCTCTGGTCATCTCTAAATCGGTGGCTAGATGCTGGAGTCATGTCTTGTGATTTTAGGAGAAGTTTATATGAACAGAGAAAAGAGGATGCTGTAAAATATAAATTAAAAAAATGCACATGAAGTTTCACTCGTCATACCAAAAGCCTCAGAGCCAGCAGGAAGTGTGATTCACCACATCCCGTCAACACAGCTGGACCAAGCAGCTGATATTAAACCATGCTGCAACATCTTTGACCACAGCCTGTGCTTATTCACTCAGTCTGAATTCAATAGGATTTCTGCTATTGCTAAGAGAGTCTGTATCCTGTCTTGTATTTTCCAGATCTGCTTGGTTGTTTAAATCCACTTGTGTATTTTATATTTGGATGGCACATTATCAGATACTTTTCTATAAACTGCTAGAATTCAGACCAAGTTGGGTCGTGCAGACAGTGATCTTTTCACCGTGTTAAAAAATAGGCTGGAAGCAGACGTGTTTAAATGTATGCTCACCCAAGATAATTCTGCTACTGCTCCCCCACCTTTTTCCTGCAACACCCACATCCAAATCTTTACGTAGCTGCTCCCCCTGAAATAGCATCAGGGAGTTTAGTGTCCGTGTCTGCATACTGGTGAATGACTCCATGGTGAGACAGAATTATTGCCTACACTTACATGTATGTAATACAAAGTATGTGTTTAGTCTTGCAAGCTGTTTTTAATATTGAGAGATTGAATTGAACAAATAGCATTTTAACATAACACCTGTGAAGTTCTTTCCTCTCAGTTTCAGTGTGTTCAATTGTGAACAGAAATAAACTGAGCTGTTGCTTCAGAAAGATGGAAAGTGCAGAGGTTTATTTTGCCATGGGATCATCAATTTTATTTCCATGTCACTAAGAACAGTTTCCATGCTGCACACGTGTCCACTCAACTTCACAAGCTCGGTCTTCCAGCCTCCCCAGACGCTTTGGATACAGAATACACTTTTACTTTAAAGCTATAGCAATAAGTTGCTACTTGCTTATTCAGAGCTGCACAGCTGTCACATATTTTCCATCTGCAGTAATCAAGTAACACAACTTTTTAAAGGGGGGCAGGTTATTTAGCTTAGAGCGATAGGATTGCCTGTTGTACCCATTCCACCAAGGAGCAACAATGTGCTCATTTCCTTCTTGTACACAGTCATTTCCAACTATTTCACAATAAAATATACTTTATTTGTCCTTAAGCAGTGCAGTTTGTTCCAGGAACAATAACTCAAAGCATGTGTTTTTACTAAGGAAAAGCTGAAAGATGGGTACACGATACTGAAGTTCTGTTCACAGTATTTCTGTTGGATCTAGATGGAGTTGACTGAATATTGTGAAAGAAAACATCGACGGTCTTAAGTCAGAAAATATTAAGTGTGACGTCAAAAAGGATTTTATCCACTGAAATGCTCTTTGATAGATGAGGATTAAGTATTGCTGAGACTGTATTCTTCTTGATTCAGAGAAATTGATACAAAATACCAAAACATCCAAAGCTAAACATCATCATGCACTCATTTCATTTCACTCTTTATTCATATGCGTTTGTTTATGACAGCTGTGGATGGATGTGGTTTCTCAGTAGCTAACCTAGTCCAGGCTAACAGAGAGCTAAGTGTGAGATGGGAGATCTGTTTAGTTTTTCACCCTAACCATTGGCTGTCATTGAGCTATCTTGTTTAAGATTGGACAGCAAGATTTGCAGTTGTCTGGCAAAAGACTAGCCTTGATCTTCTGAGATTGAGAAGTTGTCCTTCACATCTTGTGATGGACTGGTGACCTGTCCAGGGTGTACCCTGCCGCTTGTGCAGGGCATGCTGGGATAGACTCTAGACCAGGCGACTAAGAATATAAGAAGTTGGTATAGAAAATCAATGGACGGATGGAAAATTTGACTTGGCGCTAGAGAGATAAGGAGTCCAGAAATAGTGTATCTAACTATAAAGCAGGGAATCGCTGTCTGTATGAAAGTGGTTCTGTCCCTCTCATATTTCAACTGTTCATCTGATCTACTTCACAGTTGGCGGGTGTATTGCTGGGGACCAAGGGGAGTGTTTAGTAAAATATGGTGCAATTTGGACATGTGACATGTTTACTATTAATCAACACAATAAAACAATCAAACAACGCTCTGTGCAGTATCGGGGGCGAGGCTTCCGGGCTCTGCTGACCGAGTCGAGCATGTCGTCTGCAGCGGCCTTTACATGCCACGGCTAGTTAACTGCAGTTCACTTTTGGTACTGGATGCTGGATAACAAAGGTCACATGTTACTTGTTCACTTCCCGAGTCAACAAGCATGTGCGGATGGCCATGAAGCACTCTGCCGCTCTGCCATTGCAACTCAGATTGTGTACGTTTTTGCCATACTATTTTATAACGTTACCGTTGGCAAATTATACAATTGCATATACAATGATAAAATATGTTATTCATATTGCCCACCCCTATTAAGAACATTTTCCAATTGAAGATCTAGGTTCAAGCCACTGTATTTACTGAAGTGTACTTGAGAAACACTGAGCCAAAACCAGACCCTTGGGTGCTGTTGTTTATCTGACCTTCGGCTGTGACCTCTCTGTAAAAGGGGAATGGCCCACCGGGGACTAACTGGAAGTCAAATTATTTAGACCATATCTAGAATGAACACACTTAGCACCGATATCATCCTTGAGTCCCCAGAAATTGGCTATTGTGTTTACTATATGCTAACATTAGCATTTAGTATTAATGAAAGTAAGGAAACCTGTCTGTTAGCATTAAACAGGGACAATGAGGGACTCATATTAAAGCTAAATAAACATTATTTATCCATATATCCATTAACTATACCTGTTTACGTTTGCCACTGATGATTTATTTGTGCTCACTACTTCATAGGTGGACTAATAATTTAGCCTTCTACAAATGTGAGGTGCTGAGTAACAGTATGGTGGTCTGCAAAGGGTTAAAAATGACCTCATGCATGAATGTACAGTGGACTGAGTGAAATCATCAGAGGACTACTGAGATAGGCATGTTGCAAAGAAAGCAGCTATTGTTCTCTGGCCTTCATACTCATTTAATAGAGCCTTGTGTTTCTTAGATCTTCTTTACTATGCCTTTATTTGAAGATTGATGATGTGGTTTCAGCGGATATGGACTAGACAAATTATAGCCCCTTGGAAGATTACATTTGTCTCTGAATCAGCAAGACGTTGCTGTGTGTGTGTGTGTGTGTGTGTGTGTGTGTGTATATACAATAACAAGTCTTTAAAGGTTTACAGCATTACTGGGCATATTAACAGACTAGTAGTGTAATATGTTGACAATGGAAAGGTTTTTCCTTCTTCCTTAAATAAAACATCGCAGCACAATTAAGGGCATTATCATATTGGGTACAATTGTACCATGTCAAGAACGACTTTCTCTCTCTCTCTCTCTCTCTCTCTCTCTCTCTCTCTCTCCTGCCTTCCTGCTTTATCTCCCATGGCTGTGCAGTTCAGAGGTTTGAGATTGGCATGTGTTGCGCTAATATGTATATTTAGGAGGAAACCGGCAGCGTTGAGGAATGCCTTTGCAACTCACGCCGTCCGGTACGCACGGTAAATCAGTCCACGTCCATGGCCCAGTTCCCTGATGTGAAAGCCTCTAAGAGACAGTGTGTTGTAAACAGATTTTGTTACAGTTTATGTTCAAAGTGTATTCACTTTTTCCATTATTTCATTTCCCTGGCATATGCGTTGCTGAATGTTGTCTTTCTATTTCGGGGAATGGGTCCATGAGCCAGTGGTACCGTCAAGTCGGTTAGTTGTGAAAGTTGTTACATCGCACTTAAGGTTTGAATTTGACTTTTGACAGTTCCAAATATCCTGACAGCATTGGCATAAGTACAGAGATGTAGTACATATCTAGAGCTGATGAGTTCATGGACTGATCAAATAATTTTGATAAGGTTTTCCTGTGATCAGTGTGTGATGTCCATAAATGACTATCGTACGAATGTGCCATGCTTTTCCTTCAGAAATGAACTCAGCAGGATATCATTTCAAATAACATACTTCAGAGTAGCCTTGGAAAGTCATGTGGAGCTTGACTATGGCCTGTCATCCTGCCTGGAGAGCATGAATATTTGATGTTGGGCACATGATGTAACTGGTATTTTGAAGGGACGTCTTTACTCTCTCCAGATGCCTTTTCTTGTTTGAGTGGCTCTGATTACAGAGTAGATAAAAGGTTTAGAGTAGACACAGAGACTGGGTGTGTCTGCACTCACAGCCAGACACATGGGAACAATTACAGTGTGTGGGGTATTTGCTCTTCTGCGTCTGTCTCTGTCTGCCCGTCTCTTTGCTTACGCTGTCTCTCTTATACTGTGTCAATGATGAAGCATCTGACTCTTAAGACAAACGGATTGTTGCTCTGTGAGTCTGGTACTCCTTTTTTTGTCCTTTTCTATATAAAAGACTGAGTGAACTGATTCACCTCTTTCCTTGTCCTGCTTTACTAGACAAAAGGGATTCATGGCTCACTTTTCTGCCCCCTTTTATTTCATTGTTGTTTGTCTAACGGGAAATCATGACTTTAACTTTATAGTGCTAGGTTTTTAGCAGTTATAGCCAAAGAGAAGTACTTTTAAGTGCAATCTTATCTGGCTTGATGCAGTGTTAAACATGACCTTGTTGTTTTCTACAGTCAAATCCAGTACTAATTAATGAGCTCTTTGGTTGGTTTGAGTTTCTCCAGTTTATTGAGATGTAATTAATACCAAATCAAAACCTAATCAAAGGCCCTTTTTGAGATGAGAGTGTGTGTTGAATTAATAAAACGTCAATTAAGAATTTGATTCCTGATTCCAAAGCCAGTATCTTTTTCTTGGCATGCTTGACGATTTGAGGCTTGTGAAGTTTATCAGAGGGTTTAACGATTACGTCAAAATGAGGTTGTTGAACTTCCTTGTATATGGAATACAAATGGATATTTAGAAGAAGAAGATATGAGGAGGAGTTAGTGAAGAAATAAAGTGAAGCAGAGAAAACCCAGGCCAATGGGGGTGTATATTGAAAATCTATAAATATATATTGTTTCTGACTGGTTCTTCAATCCAGATGTGAGTACTTATCCAGGAACTGCCAGACGTTTGGTTATAGTGCCACTGTGGCACTTGGTCAGGATCACAGTGGCAAGCTGTCATACAGTTATTCCTTCTGTCCTAGAAATAGAACAGTATCTAGTTCTATCTACATCAGGGATTTGAGGCTGTTTAACCTTTTTATGCCACTCATTGTTTTATGGCAACAACGCCTCTGTGGCACCTGACCAGATTGAGAGTCCATAAAAAGTAATAGAAAATACTATTTGGCACAGGTCTCTGCCTTTCCCATAACGCCTTATATTACACCTCCCCTGTCTCTGTGTTAGCGATGGCTCAATGCAACTTATTGTTTCTTTCAGATTTACCACAGGACATTTTGTGGCAGCTTTACTCACAAATGATTACACTGGAAAAACAACCCAGTAAGATGACATTTAATAGCAGTATCAGGACAGTATTGTATCCCAACTACGAGCTTCAATTAATTATATCAGCTCATATCAAAAAGTATACTCTTGTGAATAGATGAAGTGTTGCACCCTATAACTCACATCCTCTACCCAGTGATGCGTATGGTCCACGTCTCATTACGCACACATGTTGAATTCCAGAGTAGGGTGATCAGGGAGGCCGATGAGTGATTTGATCTTTTGACTCGGTTGTGTTTTATGTTGACATCAAGCTTGATGCTTCAAATACGGGAAGTGGGATCACCAAACCAAAGACAAAATCTGCCTTACACATCAAGAGTCTATATTTTTGTTGAAACATCTAAGCCCAAAAATGACAAATTATGGCTACATTGACATATAAACTCACTGTGAGCCTTTTGAGAGTAAAAGTGCCAAAGCACCAACTCTAGAACATTCCTGTTTTGTATTGCCAGTGTTGCATATTCTAGAAATGAGTGTCTCGTACACGTCAAGGTACAGTGACATTTAAAGTGGGGGGGGGGGGGGGGGGGAGATTCGTTTTGACCCTTAAATGTCTCTGGAGCAATGCCTTGATATATATACTGTATCATTTAATCAGGTTGACATTGAACTGAAATGGTATTAATCTCATTATGTGAAAGCCCTGACATAAAAGCCTAACTGCATCTGCAGACCTTCTTAATCCAGAGTAATGTTTTTCTTAGTTAAGAGCAGAAGATCATTCATTGTGGTGTTGCCCTGATTTCAGTTGAATGTTGACTAACTTCAACTGAGAAAGCATTGGATTAAAGTTTCAGTAACTGTGTGTCCTGTTTTGATAAGTGAATGCGGTTTGATTATAAGAAACTACACCGTAAAAAGAAATCACTTCACTACTTGCTTTGTTTTTGAAGTATTGGATTCTGTTATGTCCCAACACAAACATTAAATTGAGTCAAGTATTTTTATTCCTGTCCTTAAATCTTCTTGGTTGGAGGTTTTATGTGATTGTTTACCTCCAGCCAAGGATCCATTAGTGGAAACAATGTGCAGATCCACTGTCAACAAAGTGCATTAGACAAAGAGAGGGCATACTTTGAGTTCATTGGGTAATATGGCCAGGTGTCATTGTATGACACCATGACTCAGCTGCATGGAGGATGGATGATCTGCAGAGACACCTGCACAAACACACATTTAAACATATATACTGTATGTAAACAACCATATACATTGATAACACACTGATTTCATTAAGAGTCAGTGACCAAAGTAATGGAACCATAACCTATAGTTCAATGTGACCGAGGGAGAACGGCAAAAAGTGTTGACATGGAAACAAAAAGATTGACTCTTAAAGACAGTGAGTTTTAACGAGAAAGAGAAAGTGGTGAACCACTGCTCTATGGCCTTTTTCAAAATCATGAAAACAGAAATGTTCCACTATGTCAGTGGTGCCTTGCTGCTAACGTCCCCTTTGCTGCAACAACGTATAAAGTAGAGGGGAAAAACCATACCATCTGCTCCTAAAGACATTCCTAATCATTTGCAGACCTTCCTTTATTGGCCCAGTTCCTTGTAGGAACTGCTGATTTGTAAAAATGTGAACCTTTCCTCTGACAGCCTGAGCTATCCTTTTGTGGGTAATACAAAGGCCATGTTAATGTCTATGCGTGAGTGTAAATATTTTATGTGCTAATAAGTCTTAATTAATTGTCGTGTTTCAGATGGAATTGCTGGACAAATTCCCGGTGGAAGGAGGCCAGAAAGACCCCAAGCGCAGGATCATTCCATTCCTACCAGGTAAGAGTTTAACACCCACCCGGGGCCCTTTCACACCCGGATACATGGCATGCTCACAAACAAATGAGGCTTGTTGATAAACAGAAGAACTATTTTGATATTAAATTAAGTAATATCAAGAAAATCGGAAACATTCACTGCTTCCGGCTTCTAAAATGTAAGCATAATGCTGCTTTCTCCTATTTCTATCAATATCAACTCTGTATTTCCTCCTCGCAGTATTGTTGTGTCTTCGTCTCATCGCTGCTCCCGTTGACTTCTCCATCACACATATTTGCACGCAATGGGTTCAAATGTGGACAATAGTGACTCACTGTGAATGAACAGGGAGAAGCAGAATATTTTGCACACAATAGAACCAACCAGAACAATCTGCTGCATGATGGACCATAACCTCACTGTTTGTGTGACTCCAAAGAAACTCCTAACCCTAACCCTTTGTATTTAAACATTCAGCTGACTCGACTGATCTCTAAGCATAAAGCCTGTAGACATTATAGACAATTATATAGAGTAATGGCACTTTGGGTGATACATCAAATATCTGCCATTTTCAAATAAGAGAACTCTAACTGTGATCATAACATTAAATGGTTACAATGCATAACATTCATTATGAGTCGTTTTCTTGGCTTAGCTGCACCAATGTCCCGGCTGAATCATCTTGTGTAAACCCTGACCGAAATAATGGTTTTCTTGCTTTTCGTTTCCATTACTCTCTTACAAGTACAAGAGGCAATGAAGTTTGTTTGGAATAAATGCTTTGGGTGTGCTCCTCCAACTTTTTTACATAGTTTGAGATTTAGATCCTGCTGAAAGTAATCCTTTATGAGAGTTTGGAAGAAAGCCTCACCCAAAGACCCCACCCACATCTCCCCTACCAGGCGAGCGGGGGATAGGATTTTCATTTTTTTTTTTTTTTTTGTGGCTGTGTAGGTCTGGAACTCATTGAGAGAATACACACACAAAAACACACACTCTCAGACTGTCTGATGGACTCTTGAGTAGGAGGAGGGGAAGAGGGAAGACGGGTAGAAAACAACTGCTTTTCATACCATCACAGCTATCCCCTTTTACAGTCAGATAAAGCAAACTCACCATTGATACGATTACCAATTCTCATGTTCATTAGACTGTATCTTCTTCCTTTCTGTTTTTACCTTTTTAGACCCTGAAATTCTAAAAATTTTTCTAGAGAAGTTTTGTCTACTTCTAGTGAAGCTGAGTGTTTGTAGAGTCTTTCACGTCTCCTGTTTTCTGTGGAAGAAAATGAGCAATAAAATGCCCCAGAGGAAGGCATCAAATCCCCAAGTGCTCTTGTGGAGCTTCCAACACACCACAAGTTAAACACTCAGAAACCTCTAGGAAGGCCACTGTGAAACAGTTTGCTTTTGTGGCACATTGTGCAACAGACATGATTTCTGCTCACGGGGGAGTGACCATTACTAGTCTCAGATCCCAAACACCTCTCTGAGAAAGGATTCCAATCTAATATGTGCAGGATTTTCCTGACAGCCAAGTAAAGTCTTTCACTTACAAAGCAAAAATCTGGACTGCGGGCTGAAACCAACCTAACAAGGCACGGAAGTGTTTTTCTCTTCTCGGACTGGGTTGTTCAAGGCCCCGAGCTGTTTTTACTCCTTTGGTATCTCCACATCAGCAGATTGGCTTGTCTGCATGTGTGGAGAGTGCAGAATTTCTGTGGCTTTTACACACCAAAACCTTGGCTTCTATACTTTCATCCTTTGCTGTTTAAACTACATGATTACAATGGGGGGGAAAAACAAGATATCAAGATAATATTTACTAGCAGTATCAGGGTAATATTACCTCTAAGAGGAAGTAACAAAAAATCCAAAACTTATCAAAGCCTTTAACTTATTTTTTCATACCATAGCTCGACTCATTTGTTATCTCAAGAGAGAATGGCATTTGCAGAGTATCTCTAGGCCATTTGTCATCTGAAAATGTCTCAAGGTGCTACATTCTTTTTGATAGGTTCATACATAACATTTAGATTAAAGTGATGATCTGTTTACCCTAGAGCCCTGAGCGATGCTCTTTTATTAAGGCGGTGTCAGCAGGTCATCCTTTGAAGAAGAGCTGATACCAATTATCTAAAGTTGGGTTTGTTAAACTATGAGTCAAAACCCAAGATGGAATGTGTCTATGTTTGTCTTAGGGCCCCTGCATGGTAAAAGAGGTTCTGTTATTTTATGAACTCTGATCCCACAAGTAGACTATGAATATGAATACGTTTCTTCATAATGATATATCTACACTACATTCTTTTTCAGCTAATCTGTTTGGTTGGGGATCTTTCTGCATGCCACAGTAGGAGGCACAGTATGTTGGGCAGGTCAAATATGTTTCTGTTGGTAGGAATAACACATCCCCCAGTCGGTCCTCTACGAAAGGCAGACAAACTGAACGGTAAACAACGACCTGGTTGCTTTTGCCTCATTCATAGCATGTTCATCTCTTGTCTGCATGGGAAAGCAATCACTGCTGTGTACTTTAATATGATGCACCTGTAGCAGACTTGTCTTTCTTATGGAGTTATGTCTGCCCTTAGTCAGCGACTAAGAACACACACAGCTGCTTCTTAGAAGCACCGCACATGCCTTGTTGCCAGTGTCTTTGAACAGATCAGACACTGCGACAAATGCATATACATTGAAAGGTTAAAACAATAAAGTTAAAGGATAACTTATTTTCATTGTTGTCCTCTTTCCAGGAAGACAAATATGGCAAAAAGGAAGACAGAGACAGCTTGCTCCTACAAAGCTTTGCAATCGACTCAAAGTCAAGTTTCAAATCTTGTTTTAAGACGTCTCAACTCATTCCAAACAAGTCAAGTCAAGTTTCAGGTTCTTATAGAAAGTATCATATTCAGTTGTATGTTTTGTGACAGGCCATTCCCCCCCACTCTACTTCTCAAATCAAGTCTGTAGGGAGTCAAGTATCAGAGCAGTCAAGTCCAAGACAACGGACTGCATGTCCTCAATGTTGTGACTAAAGTCTGTCTAGAGTCCTTGTTTTAAGTCCGAGGCTTTGGTGTTATGTAAAGGTTTTAGCTACTCATAATCCCTCTGAATAGCCATCATGGGGTTAATAAACACGAGGAGTTAATCCAGTGATTAAGAGGTGAACGCTGAGGACAGCTTTCTGTATGTGAGGTGTGTAACAAAGACCTTCTCTGTCTGTCTCTTGTGTCCATCTAACCCCCTCACTCTCCCCATGAAACAAAAGTTGTTTGATACCCTTGGTCACTGCTGGCTCTGAGATTTGCCATAAAGTCTGCCCTAGCTTAGCCATGGCTCCAAGGCAGCAGCTTTCCTTCCCTCCCTCCTTAAACACCCTCCCCCCCCAAAAAAAACAAGCCCTTTTCTCGGCTGCACCCATGAGCTGCCCTGCATACAGAGTGGGCAGTGTTGAGTCATTGCTTCTCTCCTGACCCCTAAGAGCTTTGGAAAACCGTCAAGAAAGCTTTCTGTTTGAGGAGTGAAGAGGAAGAAGGACAGAGGGAGCAAGAGGAAGAAGGACAGAGGGAGCAAGAGGAGGAGTAGTAGGAGCAGTACTGTAGGCATCGAGGAGTTTACTTTCCAATCTCTTTTATTTTTTGTGCGCTGTCCAGACAGTGTTTTCTTTCGGCGGTTCTTGCAAGATGTTGCCAACTCCTTTAGAGATCTGGAAAGTCTTCGCTCATTCTTCATCTAGTTAATCTCCTGTTTTAATATTCTCCCTCACGTAGTACTATACAGTTGTTTGCTGTACAAATGTGGTGAGAAATTAAGGCTGGTTAGGTCGTGCAGACCATGTCGTCAAGAACAAAATAGTCAAACTGTAATGCTCATGTACCAAATTGTAAAGTTAATACAAGTTAAGTTGAGTGTTAACGTGTAACTATTGGTGTCAAAGTAAAGATAACTTCTATCGAAAGGGTTTGTCATGTTGTGAGCAGTCCAACCAAATATATTGTCCTCATTTCAGGCAGAGCTAAAAATATAAACCTATTTTTAATGTATAAGTGGATTATCATTAGGATCCATTCTCTGGGGAACTTCACTTTCTTACCAAATTTCACGACAATCGAGTCAAATTAAAATTGTGGCGCCAAAGCAAAAGTTAGGAACTCTCATAAGTCGCTAGGATTCATCCGCTAGGGAACAGGAATGTCTGTTCAAAAAGCTGAATCATCGAAAAGACATTTTCTGTGAATAATTAGAAGCTTCAAAGCCACGAGAACAGGAGCCACAGGAACAAGCATTGTTTTGAAGATAACGTTCCTCACAAAATTGAGCCACCAGCCAGTTATAGTTTATGCTTGAGGTTAGATTAATCCCGAAACAAATCAGGTTTCTTAACTCACTGTCAGCATTTACAGTCTCGCTCATTGATATTGTAATAAGCTCCACTCTCACAGTGATGTTGCCAGATACACGTCCATTAACATTCTAAAGGACGCATTAAACTCTCCATTGATGCGTCCGGACCATTGAGACCATGAACTCGAGTCAAGTTGCACATTTGTGATGAAGCTTTTACATAATTTCTGTATCATTGCATTTTCTTTTTGTGTTACATTTAATTTGTATTTTGTATTGTAAATAATCCTTTTTAATTTTTATTTTTTTATACATTTTACAATATATTAAACAATTATTAGAACCATTTAACATCAAACACGAGTTTAACACTGCAATTTGTTGTTTTTCCTTGGACTCACTCAAATGACCATCTGTGTGTATGTATGAATATGATTTCCTGTGGTTTTTGTCACGCACCTGAGTCAGCTAGTCTGTTGCCATCCGAGATGGGTTGGTTGGATCGAGTACAGATATTGTGTGTTGGTCATGTGTGGTTATTGTGTAAACTGTGTGCATCCATCCACTCTGCAGTCTCCACCTCATTACACATTCTCTCTTTTTTTTTTTTTTTTTAGCATTTCCCTCCATGTATGTTTATTCTATATTCTTTATTCTATAACACATGGGGATAAATAGTCATAAGCAGATACTGTGATAATCACCAGCAGTCTCTGTGTACCTGTATCTGTCGATTCATCAATATGTCATTCACACACACACACACACACACACACACACACACACACACACACACACACACACACACACACACACACACACACACACACACACACACACACACACACACACAAAACAAACATTTGTGGTTTTGAGCTGTGTGGGTCCAGGAAGCAGAAAGGCATTTTTAGTAACATGGGGGAAAGGGTGGAGCTGTGAGGGAGGGGGGGGGGGGAGGGGTTGACTGCTCAGTGGCGATCTCCTTTGAGATAAATTCATGTTTCAGCAAGTCTGCTTTAAATATTCTCTAAACAAATACCATAACCCCTTGATGGAGGTGATACAGTAACTTCTCAAACCACGTCTCGTTTTGTGTTCAGGGTCTTGTTACAGCCTTGACTTCCTGCCCGGTTTATATGTTTGCATTACAGCTGTCTCGCTGAATTTATTGGAGAAACTTCAGCAGCTAAATTGAGGAGAAAATAGATGCTGGCTCAGATATTTCCTGCATACTGTCAAGTTCTAAGAGTGTTTTAAGAGGCCTATTTGAAACCTTTTCTTGTTATTGTTATGGCGACGCAGCTCGACTGTGCCTGTGGTTATTTGGGCTTAGAGATAAGAGCAGGGGAATAGCATTTAAACTGTCAAGCACACATAATTTGTTTTCCCAAAATCATTTATTCATGACTTGAAAAGGCCAGCTATTCACCTAGCTCCTTACCCACCTCATTGTGCTGTCAGTGTAATTGATGACACGACTGTATTGTGTCTGCATGCTAATTTAACGATGTTTTGTACAAGCCGCTGTGTTCTTATTGTCCCTCAATGGACCTATTTTAATTTAAGTTAATCTAGACAAAAAGCACATTCCAAAATGTAATTTGGTAATATTGTTTTCATGCATGTAACACACACATGCATGCTTATTATAAAGGATAATAATTCGATTTTTTTTCTGCCATAGAATACCTGTAGCAACACTGATATCTGATTTATAAGTTCGGCTTTTCTGACTTCTAAGTCTGTTTTTTCCTGCTTTGTTACAGGGAAGATCCTGTTTAGGAGGAGCCATATCAGAGATGTGGCCATGAAAAGACTACGGCCCATCAACGAGTACTGCAGGGTGAGTGTTGATCATACTTTACTTTGACGTTAAAATCTCCTATGATCATATACTGTATGTTCTAATTCATGAAAGCTGCACTAACCAGTGAGCATTTATATCTTCAGCACAAAGTACTAAAATCCAGGTAGAAAGTACAGCGGTCAGGATAAAAAAAAAAAAATATCCCACCCACAATGTGACAACTGACTCATGAACAGGAAAATGGAAAATAATCTTTGCATGCCCTCTGTGTGTATAAATGAGCAACACTGGTCACATTTAGGATTACACTGAGCAACCCGACCATCTGACTTTCAGAATATCTTATCTATGGTTGACTACAGGTCTTTGATTTACAAATTTGGGACATTGTAGTCACAAAATCACAAACCCTGTCAGATGTTCCAATTGGCACATGTGGTTATAATCATTAAAGTCAAGCCCACAGTCACAATACAAGATTTGCATAACCACCATATTTCTTGAATTACATTGTCCCCAGAACAGGTGTGTGAATAATGCTATTGCCCTTGCCTTGAAAATGTGCACTGTGCGGTGTGCGCTATGCTCCCTAGAGCAAGCCTTTGTGACAGCAGGCATACACCCTGCTGAGGTGAGCTAAAAGCTCCCCAGGTGCTCTGCAGCTGACTCTGCCCTCCCTGCTCAAAGAGAATTTCTCTCATGGGATACATACTGTATGGGCAAAAAATTGGTTTCTGCGAATATGATGTCCTTTTACCTCCCAAATGTACAGTAAAGCTCCCAGATCCCTCTGGACAAGATGTTTAAACATGTACTTTATGTTGTTAAGTTGCTGTCAGTGATGGGAGAAAGACACGATGAACTCCACTTTAGAGTGCGTAGTGTGTTTTGTGGTGTCTGTCTTACCATTTTAAAAATACAGCCGCTCTTTCCACCGGTCAAAACGGAGATATTGTAAAAACCTGTGCATTACATGGCTTTAATTTATTTTTACCGTAGACATTAATCACTTGTAACTGTACATTCTCAGGCTCAACTGTAGCAGAACTGCAACCATAAAACTGCCAATAGCCAACAACTAATTGCTACAATTTGACAGAAATGTAACCACAGCAACCTAAATGAATAAACTGTGATTGATGTTCAGCTTCTTAGCAACAATAAATTCAAATAAATTCAAAGCAATAGTTTTACAATTTGAATGTCTCTAAATTAGGATGCCAACTATTTGTCTGCAGTAACCAAAGAGTGAGTTTGTTTTGCCACCACGTGGGTCATTAGTTTTTTATGATCAGACATCTCCAAACAGATATATTGGCCATAAAGTCACAGGATTTAGCTTTTGCTCTGTTATTCAGAAATATCAGGCAGGGTGAGCTGTTGTTGCATCTCATGTTATGGTGGTAACTATCTGCAGAGGGCTGTGCCAAAGGCAAAGAGCTCGCTGGTGCTGAGCTTGCTCCAGTCAGCACATCCACAGCCCATAGGTTGTGTCATTTTACAGGCTTGCCTGAGGGCCTCTAACCCAAACACACAACTCCATCTGTCTCGGTGAGAGAGTAAATGTAGTTCACACTCAGCCCTTACGCATGCCTTCTTGTATTTTCAACTGTATTATTTTATCACTTCTCTTCTACATAAAGAGCCTCATGAAACCATCATTGTACACATTCGTTCCTGATATGGTGCCGATGGGTCTTTTGACACTTCTGAATAAAAACAACAAAGCCTCAGTCAAGATCATTCCTTTTGTATGATAAACAATGTTGATGACTGGAGGGACTAGTAAATATACAGCTCTACTCCACCTAGTGTCTTCTGGGGTTAAAGGAATGTACAGCTGGTGTAGGCAACATCTTTAAACACTTATGTGAAAAATAAGAGTTTGGGGGAGGAATGGGTAAAGTTGTTGGTTCATGTCTATGGGTGTGGATTTTTATGGGAATAGCTGAAGTCGAAGTTTTTATTATGGAAATGTTTGAAAAGTTAAAGATTGTTTGTTGGGTTGACTTCCACGTTTTGTCAAAATTGTTTAGGGTTTAGTGATGTTGACATTTTCATTTTTTAAATCCGATTCATGAATCGTACCTGATGAAGTTCCACCGATTTGCAACTTTGTAACAAAATAAAGTGAACAACACTTGTGATTCTGCACTGAGTGCCAGAGTTCTGATTTCGTATTTGTTGGCCTGTCTTTAAGATTGTACGTTATGCAAGAACTTTGAGGAATTACGTCCTCAAATATACTTAAGCGGTGCATGTGAGAGGATTATGTGGGGGTGGAAATGAATACAATCCTGTCACACTGCTTTACAAATCCAACAGTGGAAGGTCACAACTCGCCATATAAAGGTGAATATGATTTAAAACATGATAGCATCCTACGATAGCATCATGGCAGGTCGGATCTCAGAATGCAGTGTTGGCAGGGAATTCTGGGTAACTTCAGAAACAAATCTGAACTTGACTAAGCATAAAAAAAATGGCTTTTTCATCCACCCCCACATGCACCCAGGTTGACAACGTGAAACTTCATGTTTTTCTTGGGGAAGTGCTGAGTCAGCCCTTCTGTTGTACAGCTGAGGCTTTAACCTGACTCATATGGAATTTCCCTGGTTGTAAAGTCTTATGTATTTATTCAAGTCAGGAAACACAGTCGGAGAGAAGAAAGAAAGAAAGAACTTGGAATCAGATTGTTTGCATAAACCACGAGTAAGACTGCTGAGCTAGGATGACTAGGAAGGTCACACAGCTTGATGAAACGTGTTACACATAATAAAAGTATTAAAGTAGTTTCCACTCCAATTTTATTTATCAGTCTTCAAATGTTTTGAAAAAAATGTTCTGTTGGTAAAAGCAACACGATTATGTGCATAAATAATACCTCTAAATGTCCCTTTTTATGCAGCCTCATGCAAATGCTCCATGAAATGTATTCACAGATGGCCCTTTTTCATTTTTCAAAACATTTTTAGTGAATGATAAGATGTAGCAGATGTAAAAATATAACATCCCAACTGAGGATCACCATTTGCTGTATGCATCTACATGTGAAACGTTACTGTGCACAGATACACTCACAATGTACTGTACCTTTTTTTTTTTTTTTTTTTTTTATTGGAGTGCAGAAATAGATCTCTCATTTCCATTACCTATTTCTTTTCTTGGAGCAAACACACACACTCACACACACACACACACACACACGCAGGCACATACAATTACCTTAATGCTGCCTGCTGTAAAGAACACCCATAAAGTCCATTTGCTGTAATGTACCCTGAGTCTCCCTCCAGTCTCCTCCCTGGGGAGAATTGTAATGAGAGGACGTGCCACAGGCTGACACGAGGAGAGGAATAAATCCAAGGAGAGGATAGCTAGTTCAGGATGCACTCTGACCTCAGGCACAGTGCAACGTTGTGGGCTGCAGGACAGGTCACCCATAAAAGCTCTTGAATCAGCTACTTAGCTTCAGAGTCTGGTGGTATCGATGAAGCTACTGTAAACAATGAATCAACAAACATGTGCGCACACTCTGTAGGACTGTAGCTAATGGACAACACTAGTTATTCTTGTCCATGGCAGTAATCCCATTCCCTTCAACACAAGCTGTTTGCATGCAAGTATGGTCATAAGCATGACCAGGCAAATGTGGCACATGGGACAAGGGCACCTTGGTCTTTGGCTACCATTCCATATCTGTCAGTCATGATGTTATATCAGTGTGTGTCAGAGAGTGCGAGAGGTAGACGGAGACTCTGCTCTCTTTTAAGGACAGAATTGAAACACTTAGGAGTATTAAAATCAGAGGTATAGGCCAGCAGAGGAACCTTGATGGATGGCACTGAGCTTTGCCTGCCAGCAAAAGGAGAAGGAGAGGCTTAGCTCCCCTGCTGTAGGAGAGATGGTCACCACGGGGTCGTTGACGGGAGTTCTTCTGTCTTCTGGTTTGGAACAAAAAGCTGTAGAGGTGATTATCTGTTTCACTGCTGCCCTTTTGTGGTTTGGTTGAAAGAGTGGGATAAATAGATAAAACACAGACTCGGTAGAGGACAAAAATGAAAGGGCTAAAAACAGAGAGTGTGGGACGCCATGACCAGACGTGTGTGCAAGAGAGGGATCACAGCAATAAAGAGAACACTGAATGTGGCTGTTTGTCTTTCATCTTCAGTCTTGTTGTCAGGGCTCATCTGTCTGCGGCTAGTGATCCTCCACAGAGGGAGGAAGCTAGGCGAGACGGATCAATGAACTGAAAGCCAGAGAAGAACCAGCTCGTGTGATTTGAAAAACACTGCAGAAAGACAACGGAAAAAGACTTAGTTTTACTAATTATTGGGGTACTTTTTATTAACAATAAATATAAGAAACTAGAGGGCACACATTGCCCAGGCTGCACAATCTCCTATAGGTGGAGGAAATGTTTTTAATCTTCATTTTGAGTCAGAGTCATATAGCCGTTGTCCATACACAAAATGCTTTCAAATATGTGCATATGTCACATGTCAAGTGCACAATATGTTCATCATTATTGCAGCTAATGTAAAATGAGCCATGCCTAAAATATGTACGAAGCAAAAAACTGTGGCATATTAATACGAAAATACTTGGAGAGTAAGTGGAGAGAAAAAAAATCAAAAGGAAAAAAAAAAAGGTAGTTGATGGGGCAGACGGGTTAATTTGTTTGACACATGAACATTAGATAAAAACAAGTTTCTTCCTGCCTTTTGTACACCGTAGCACAGTAGAGTAGAGTCTGGGAGAGCCCCTTAAACACTGTCTTTAGTAATTGCTTGCTCTGTGACTTTACGGAGGCCAGACACTCACGAACACTATATTTAACCTCTGGTTGACTTCTGCATGCACTGAAGTGATTGTACTTGTCAGTGTATGTGATTACTTAAGTTTTCTGCTGTCTTTTGTGCCTGCAGGCCCTCATTCAGCTGCCAGTCTACATCTCCCAGTGCGAGGAGGTCAGAGTGTTTTTTGAGACCAGACCTGAAGACCTCAACCCACCCAAGGAGTAAGCACCGCACACACACATACACACACACACACACACAACCGTCAAGCTCACATACAATGGAAAACACCCGTCATTGTTCCCCTGACTGATGTCATGTCACATCCTGCCAACATTCACCCCCAGCCTTCCGGTAATGAGCATTCATTACATCCTCTAATGGATATGACTTCATATCGTTGCAATACTTCCTGTTGGACTTTTAAAAACACACTTAATGGGTCCATTTTTTTTTTTTGTTCAATGCTGAGTTAGCATTTCAGCATGTAGCTGCAGGTCAGTTCAGCCACCAGGCTCCAGACAGCTGAGGCTGCATGATTTGCTCTGAGGGCGTGTAGACCTGCTCTGACTGTCTCTTGTAAATCTCACTCGACACATTAGCGGCATTTCCAGCGCTGACGGATTATATTTTGGAAAAAAACGAAGACATCAGCGGGCAATGAATGCCAGCATCCAACACACACAAGCACGCGTTGACACGCACGTAACTTCACACACAGGCCTCGATTACAAATGTGTTGTTACAGCACCTTCAGGGCAGTGGAGGTTACGGCTGGCTGGTTTTATAGAGACCGTAATGCGGGGCTCACATTTTGACCCTGGAGATGGTTTTTACACCAACAGCTGTCAGCTGAGTTATTAGTTTTAACCTCTCCGTCATCACATACTGATGTGAAGCACCGGGCGTTGAGAAGTTGCCTCAGTCGGCAGGAAATTGAGTTGATAAATCCTGTGATGTATGCCGGGAGTGCATGTAGGGACAGCGGTAAGCCAGCGTGTGGAGAGAATGGGGAGTTTTCATTTCCAGGACTTGATTGCACAATTTGGGTCATTGAAATAAGAGACTCTCTCTAAGTCCAAATCCAAACACTACAAACTTCCATTCATTGTGCACTGATATGTGGGAGAAATGTACTTTGTCATGTTGTACTACTGCTACTAGCTAAATGTTTTTAATGAATGAAACTTAATGAATTGTTTTCTAAGATGTCACCTGAGCTGAAAAATCTAGCCACATGCTGCTATTTTTTTTTAATGCACATTTATTCCTTCGTTAGCATGGAGACGCTAAAGACACATACTCACTCTTCCGTTATCAAAATGGCCTTAAACAAGGGACTGTCTGTGGCGCGGCTCGCTTCAGGCGGCCACAGTCTTGCACCTGCCGAGTGCAGGTGTGAGTGTGTGTCTTTGTCCCCCGCAGTCACCTTGACATTTAAACTGCTGCTGCTACTGCTACTGCTGGGCGAGTGAAATTGTAAAATGTTGCTCCACTTTTCCATCCATTTTTAATACTGTAGCTCCTGCTGCATTGTGTGTGTGGATATTTAGTGATTTTTTTATATCATCTTTAATTTCAGCCCTTCACTCACTGTGTAGCGAGATTTTCCAAATCTACACATTGTGGATTTACATTTTATATGAATACTTTTTTCTATTGTAAAGTTTAGTGCCCTATATTTCCATTCATATCCTTGGTAATTAGGTAATATCTATGAGGAGTGACTTAAACTGAGCGAGCAGCTGGGGGGGGGGGGTTCTTGCTCAAGGACAATTAACAGGACACATTGCTGTTATGGAGATTGAATATGAAATGGGTGCTTGCACCAGCCTGCCATATTGTCATCCATAATGTAGATGGATTTCATGTCACTTTGACGTTTGCTTTATAGTGCAGTCTGGTGGTTTACTGAGTTTTCTCTATTGCGCAGACACGTAGAACGTGTCACTCGGCAGAGATGCTTCTCTAATCCCAACATGTTTACTATCGTGACAACCATAACTCTCTGTAACTCTACTTCTGTGTGTGATCAATATAAAACTACTTTCTTCACACTTGAGTATTTTTGAGAAAGAAAATCAATTTAAAACCAGACTAAAGGCTCTGCACATTATACA
This sequence comes from Cottoperca gobio, assembly GCF_900634415.1. Taxonomy (NCBI): domain Eukaryota; kingdom Metazoa; phylum Chordata; class Actinopteri; order Perciformes; family Bovichtidae; genus Cottoperca; species Cottoperca gobio. Next base: position 18,299,232 of record NC_041368.1, read on the forward strand.
TGGATATATGATGCCAGTATCTCCACTCTTAGCTTTAACACTGAGGCTCTGAAAGACAGAATGACATCAGACCCGGTGGTGGGCCGTCAGATCTGAATTGTTCTTACACCACTGGTAGTATAAAACAGTGCAAGACAGTCCAGTCAGTATGCAGTCAAGAAGAGTTAATGTCTGTGTCCGTTTTTATAGGGTAAACATTTCTCTCTCTAGTAGCTGTTTACTAGTTGTATGATTAAAATCAGAGGAGGTTGCCAAGGACACTTGCCTCCTCACTTGCACTACAAAACCCCAAGCATGTGTTGGGAGAGGTAGGAAGGAGGGGGAGCATTTGCTGGAGGCGGATGAATATAGGAAAGACCTTGGTTCGTCTTTATTGAAATTGGATTACTGCTTTCTGCTAGTGCAGCCTGTTGTTTGGCTGACTGACAACAGGGCTGGTGTACAGACACAGCAGCCACTGTGCGAGGAGATTTATCGTGGCCTATAAATCTACTGCACCGAGAGGGACATCTTAGACTTTCCCGTTAAGAGCAGCCGAGTAAGAGGAGAGGAAACGGAGTAATTCAATGTAAAGAGGAAGTAGAGGGTCAGAGAAGCAGATCAGGCGGGTGAGAAGGGAAGGAGTCGAGAGGAAGTGTTGTGACATAGATGAGGCAAGGAAAGGAAAAAGGAAAGTAGGGGAAGAAAACAGAATAAGATGGTGGTTCAAGATGGAGAGAATGAAGGGGAGGTCATATACAACAAGGAGAGAGGGAGGAGTTGAGGTGAAGCGAGGAGGTGTAGGGGATAGATGGAGAGGGATTATGAGAGGATGGATTTAATTGACCATTTAAATCAATATTGTATTAGTCCTCTGTGATGCGCACCTGTTTACTCTTAGGTCTGGGTCCAGGTGTAGAAACGTGATAGCTTTTATTATAATGGGCCTGCTGCAAAAATCAGAGCCCAGAGTTAATATAGCCATAATAATGTCCTGTAGGGAGGTTAAAATAAATCGCACCGCCTCGTTTCTGTAACAACAAACCTGTAAAGTGTGTTCTCACGACTCCACCGCACTTCTAATGTGTTCTCCCGTTCATCATGTGGCTGCCATATGACTCAACCATGCTAGCTTGATGTGAGTGTTCCCATGACGGTTGAAATTAAAGTTGGCCCCATGCTTTTTTCATAACCAGCCTTAGAGTAACAACAACAATGATGGGAGATTTGATAAACTAATTACAGTCAAATAATCATATTAGGCAAACGATCCAGGTCTGTGGCTACGTCCGGCGCATTACCTAACCCTGCTTTCACCTTTTGGTTCAAAACGAGCGAACAAAGCACACACACACACACACACACACACACACACACACACACACATTCCCTGCTCTATAATGATCCGGATCATCGGTGTTGCTTTGGTTGGCCAGACTAGGGATTTCTTTTTATAGTATATTAATGGACACGCTTATGAGTATAGATTTGTTGTAGTTAAGCCGCTGTAATTAACAGCTCTGCCGATCGAACAGTGCTTTATCTGGCTGAGAGCATTCATCGAAAAATGATCAAGGGAGATGAAGGATCGAGTTAGGTGGACATGGAAGAAGTGGTATGGGGGGAAAAAGGTAGGAAGGTAATGGAAGGCCATTAAGTAAGAGAGTAGTATTGAGATAACAAAGAGGGAGAGACGGACGGAGTGAGATGCTAAGCATTAGCCACCATTGACTTTTCAGAGCATCTGGACATTGACTCAGAGCCTGACTGCTGCTGTGGAGTGATGGTCTATCTATCTGGCTAATGTCTAAACCAGACACAGTAAATTATTGAATTTAAAATCAGACTACATTTCAGAGATCGGCTATCTAGAGGCTTTTTATTCTCATCCGCCTGCTTCGGAGAGAGATGCAGGGAGTGCTATGTTCTTCTCATGCGTCTATACTCTTGTAGCATATTAATAGATCCAGTAGGTAACAATTATGTTAACAATTATTATTCATTCTTTGCTCGAGTAATCAGTTCAAGTGTTGTACTGTGACAGCATGATAAATATCTGATCAAATTAAATCAATTCACAGTTTATTTGAAAAGCTTCATTAGTGCAAAGTTAATAACTGAACACATTAATAGTAAAGGAAATGAATTATTAAGGCTGCTGTCCGATCTTTTTTTGTTTTAAGAATTTGTGTGACATCAATGAGATGATGTTAATTGTTATGCATATTGATAATAGTATTTGTAGGTCAGGGATATCGCGTTAGCTCTGCAGTGATTTGACATGTCCTGGTAGTAATGTAATGTTTTCCTCTCTTTATCAGGGAACCCATTGGAAAGAAGAAATCAGGTAAGACGCATCTTCTATTTGTGCATTTGGGTTATATGACCTCGGCTAAGGTTATATTTAGTCTTTGGAGTGGAGATGACTTCTCATTAGGAATACAAGTCTACAATCCATCTGTAGTGCACAGTATAATATGACATTATCTCCATCTAGTGGTCAAAGAGTTTTACACAGAGATGCCAGCAAGCCCGAACGTTCAACAAAGACACGTTCTGTCAATACTCACATGTTTGGAATGTTGTCCTTATAGAAACCACCTTTTGGCCATTGTTTTTACTGTTTCCTTTCATATTTTCTCTTCTCTCTCTATTCATCTAATATTCCTAAATTGCATCCATGTCATTTTTTTTTGCCATTTTCTTCTCAATTCATTTTCCTTGCCATTAGGGATTGTGGAGAGAGCGACTACTTTCCTAAAGCGAGGTAGTAAACACTGTGTGTAAACACCCCAGCAGTTTGCTAGTGACCTGTCCCGTCCCGTCCCGTCCCCTCTCCTCCCCCTCCCCTCCCCTGGCCTGGGCAGGTGGGATGTGGCTCTGTTAAAAGCTTGGGGCTTGCATTGGTTCCCCATACAATATAGTTGGTGATCGTCAAACACTGTGTGGCTCATTTCTTGGTTGTATTTAAGTGTATTTTGTTGGGACACATAAGAACAGAGTGAAGATAATTTAGGAGATCGAGGGCATGTAAATAAATCTTCAGTGCAAAGCTCTATAGGGAGAAGTATTGTCACTGGTTGAGTTGGTTGTAATAAGTTGAAACCAAAGAGCCCTTTTCGAAAGACATGTTATAAACTAATGATTTTAAAAGTTACTTAAGTTAGTTTGTCAGTCCAGAAAGTTTACACTCTCTTCAGTAAACTCTCTTACTGATCTGCTTTTGGCAAGAATTATATTCATGTTTTTAAATGCCGAATGTATTTTGCTGAAGTCCTTTTTGCTTCAATTTAAACTCAACCTGTGTCCCTCCAGTTCTGCTTTTAGACACTTTTGCAATACTGATATTCAAATTTCTGATTGACAGAATTGTAAAAATCTGTTGCATATTAATTAAATTGAATTAAACCCTTTTGTCTAGCTTGCAGGTGCTCACTGAAGGATGTTCATTTGGTATTTTAAGCTCTTTTCAAGAACCATACAATTTAGAATTAGACCAAATCTGTATTTCTCAGATTCACACACACACACACACACACACACACACAAAATGTGTCCATCAGCACCTTCAGTGTTCACACGATGTATCAACCAAAACTTATTTTGTTTCCAATTGTCCATCTACCAGGGACACATTTTAAAGAACATGAATCCAGAGAAATGAGCCGTAGTGATATAAATATGTGCTACTGGTTGTATTGTGAGCCCTCGTCTGTCCAAGTAGATTTGACCCAGGCTTTGTTGGTGCTAACATTGGTGGCGGCTCCTAATGGTGTGAGTTTGTTTCCGTGTAAGTCACAGCCATGTTGATGATTGACTTAACCCTCTCTACACTACATGCCTTTCACTCCTATTCTCTAAATTTCCTATTATTCCTCTGTTCCGTTTCCATCCCTTCATCTCTCCAATCACATCCTCTGCTGTCTGTGTCTGGTGTCTGGGTGAATCTCCATGCTCTCGATAAGCCTCCACTCGCTCTTGCACAAATGTTGACTTTGAAATTATTCTTGGTACTCATAAAAAATGAGTTGTTCAGTAATATGCATGTGTAGCTGTTTTGAAAAGCTTAAATTGGCTTTTCAGTAAAGTGTGTCTAAAATCTGACATTTTAAAAGGTCATATTCACTTCAGTCAGTGAGATGCAAGAAACTTTTAAAGGTCAATATCTCAAAGCCACACGGATTCAATCTTATGATTCCAAACTTTATGGACATTCATTTGATATCACATTAAGAAATATTACCAAAGATCCTCCCTGAAAAGCTGAGGGTATTGAGTGGAGGCTTTTTTACATTGTTGAGATGTCATCCTTATCCCGCCTGACAAAGGAGCAGAAAGGAAAGAAAGAGCTAAATGATTCTCTGTTCTGATTCGTTCCCCTTAACAGGAGATTCCACCTCAGCAGACCCTCTCTTCCTGGACCAGTATGTGGCAGTTACAGACTATGAGAAGCAGGAGAGCTCTGAGGTCAGCCTGCATGTGGGTCAGGTGGTCGAGGTCATTGAGAAAAATGAGTCTGGTAAGTTCTTCCCAGCATACAATAAACTCTTTCATTATTTAGAAGTTTAGATCGGGCAAAGGTTTCTGGCTGAAGTAGAAAAACAGAAACAGACTTACTCTCTCAAACTTCTGCATCAGATCTGTTTGGACCATTTTCTTTTTCTTTAGCCAAGTTTCTAGAAAGTCCAAATTTGAGCTACATTTGTGTGGAAATTTGACTTGTGTGTAATAAGTATTTAGCAGATTATTTCCCTGTTAGACTAAATTATAAAACCACAAAGATCCATCATACATTTTAACAATAAAATATTGAAATATATAGTACTGAATCTACATATCTTGTATGTCAATGTGTTTTTGTTCTTCTCATTTAGGGTGGTGGTTTGTTAGCTCAGATGATGCTCAGGGCTGGGTCCCTGCCACCTGCCTTGAGGCACAGGATGACCCTGATGACTTCTCTCTTCCAGGAGAAGAAGGTACATAAACCTTTCCATCTTGGTGCTAATGTTTCAGATTCTATTTTCTAAAGTAAAAGTTTTGGAGTTAAAGAAGCATTTACTCTCAAACCTACCTGTATGTGTAAGTTATTTCTTACCCTTTGAATTATAAATGCTAGTAGAAGTTCAACATTATATATTTTATGCCCTTTTTGACAAAAATGTTTTGTTCTGTTTTCTTTCCGTCGTCTTCTAAAGTGCAACTCACGCCACACTTAGCACCACTTCATGGACACGCACCATTTCACTCCTGTAGCACACACCAGATATGAATAGAAGCAGTAGTCAATGTTCAGTAACGAGCAGATCTGGGGAGCAAATGTGAGAAAATTGCTTCTTTTCTGGAGAGTTGATGTTTGTTTACACGAATACACTGCCAGTGTGTGGGCGAGAGGTGCACATTATGTGCTGCTGGTGTGTGTTTGCCTTTTAAGAACAGCAACACATGATATATTCAAGCAGTATATTAATAGGTGAAACTGGGAAAAATAAAAACTTGAACAAAATGCCATTTGGGGCCATACTAAAATTATTGACTATTTCATGTCTTTTCCCTCCACAGAAAAAATCCATCTGTGGCATAAATTATGTAGAGATTCCATTAAAAAAAAAAAAGCCCAAAGTAGATGTTGGAAGAATTATGTTGTAATGATACAGTACAGCACATGGTAGGGGACCGATTAAGCAAAGATGGGTAACAAGCCAATATGCAAATTACAGACCATATTTTAAGTCTTAGACGTACATAGTCTGTGTTGGGTTGGTCAATCCTCAGAGCCCTGGAGTTACTCATTTTAACATCCAAGTTTACTGACATGTAAATGATACCTATTTAATGAAATAGTCCCAAAACAATGATCAGGATCAACATCACTGAAAGATCTTTTTTAAAGAAACAAGTTATACATTTAGTTACTTTCTATTGCAGCAGCATGGTACAGGAGTGTCTCCAACATACTGGTATGGACAGACTGGAAAAGTGAATCAAAGGGAAATAAACATTCTGTATAGCATGGATGGAACCGGTGACACTTTCAAAAACCAAGAAGGATTGTTTGTCAGTAAATGGGCCATTACTGAAAATGCTTTCATTTAGGATGAAACTTTTTCCAGATGGTTTATGTAATGTTCACTTCCTATTTTGCCCCACTTACTGTGCTGGGATGTCAGTACCTCGGAGATTCTGGTCACTGCCAAGGCACGTGGGTCGTCGCAGAACTTTAGGGGATCTATTCAGCACAGGTTTTGGGCAAGGTGGAGCGCACGTCTTTCTTCTCCCCCTATTCTAAATGTGTGTGTGTGTGTGTGTGTGTGTGTGTGTGTGTGTGTGTGTGTGTGTGTGTGTGTGTGCACATGCATACACAACTGTGTGCATGTTTGTTTGTTGATGTGATTGCATGAAATGTTTGGTGCATGAGAGATCCGAGCATGTCAATTAAATCCTTGCATGGAAAGTGGATTGTGAATTTTTTCTATCTGATTAAAAAGAAAGTCTATTAACCAACATAAAACACTTTAAGATCTGTAATATTACATAGAATATCTATAATATATATTAATGATAATAATAGTAGAAATGTTTGTGCTGTTTGTTGTCGATATTTGTGGAGGATGTGTGTTTTGTGTGTTGCACTTGTGTGTGTATCTTTGTTCTCCCTCCACAAGATGCTGCTCAAGCCTTGCCTCATTTAAATCAGTTAGCTAAAGTAGAACCAATGCATTTCTGTACCAATTACAGCATCTCACCCTAAATTACATAGGGGAGAGTGTCATTTCAATAAAAGGTTGCAGACAATTCCACTGCATACCAATACCAACACGTTTATATGATTTCTTTTTTTTTTGTTTTTTTACTAGAGTTAAAGCTTGAAACACTACAAGCTGTTGTAATCCAAGTGTGCCACTGTGTGCCTCGTCTCCCATGCCGTTACCCTACATCAGCATTTATTTGTGCTTCCCCTATTGTGAACCTATACACAGTCATCTTCAAAACTGAATTATGCTATTTGACAATATTGTCTTTTCATGACTCCAGAAGAGAAGCATTCAGTGATTTACCCGTACTCGGCCAGGGACCAAGATGAGATCGACCTGGAGAGAGGCATGATCGTCGAGGTGATTCAGAAGAACCTGGAGGGCTGGTGGAAGATCAGGTAATAAAATCAATGATGGATGACCAAAGAGACAAGTTAATGTGTTTTTAAAAACATGAATTGACATCAGATCTTGGTTAATAATGAGGAAAATAAATACTTAAGTGACGGACCTCAAGGTAGAGACTGCCCATAAAGTCAACCCAGTGTTCTCACCTGAAGCCATTGATTGTACATCTCTCCTCCTCTCAGGTACGAGGGCCGTGAGGGCTGGGCCCCGGCCTCCTACCTGAAGAAGACTGACATCCAGGGCCAGAAGCAGTCAGCGGGCGCTGCTGCTCATGCCAGTACGAATGACCTAGATGGGTTTTCTAATCAGAACCAACAAAACAATGCAGCCAAAGAGAACCGAGACAACAGCCAAAAAGAAAACAGACTCTCGTTTTTTTCCGACAAAACTAGTAAGTGAATTTATATTAATTCACTCTTTATATATTTTGCTGCTGCATCGCTTAATATCTTCCAAAGCTGCGACAAAACAATTGATTACTGTATTTTTCCTCCACAGAAGTGGGAGCAAGACACAGACCTCCTCCACGCAGAGATCTTACCATCGTAAGAGATCCATTCAAAATCTTAATTTGACACAATGAGGACTTCTATTATATTGAAAAATAGCTCAATTAAACTTTATCTGTCTCTCTCACGTTCCACAGCCACGTGGTACAAACCTACCCAAGCCGCCCATTGCTCCCCAGGTTGAAGAAGAGTTCTACACCATATCAGACTTCCAGACCACGATCCCTGATGGTATAAGCTTTCAAGCCGGAATCAAAGTTGAGGTGGGTCAGGCACTTCCTAAAGTTGTATACTGTGTATGTATATACATTTTGTCTTGTCATTTAAAGTGATTTAGTAAATTTAAATTACTTTTTTTTACCTACCAGGTGATTGAGAAGAATAATGGTGGTTGGTGGTACATCCAGATAGACGAGAAAGAGGGCTGGGCCCCTGCCACCTTTATTGACAAGTACAAGAAGACCAGTACTGCCCTGCGACCTAATTTCCTTGCCCCTCTGCCCAATGAGATGGAGAAGCTTAGACTGGAAGATGGTGGTTCTTCAAATATTTCAGGCACAGATGGCAGCTGGTCTAAGCCTTTACCAGATGAGCCAACCACAGCCCCTGACTCCTGCGCCCGGCCTAAACTGAGAGATTGGAAGGCCAGTGCCAGCAAGGTGGCCCCTACCTTCACTGGGCCTTTACCTCCTGCCCCAGCCGCCCCTCCAGTTGAGGAGAAACCAGCTCTGCCACCTCGAAGGGAGTCCATTAATAAGAGCTTTGAATTGGAGGTGTCGGAGAAACCGAGGTCTGATCATTCCAAACCTATGCCTCCAAAACCCCCAGCTCCTGGGGTCATCTTGCCGCTGGTTACACCCAAAGCAGCCCCCTTCAAACTGGACAAACCACCAGAGACCAAGAAAGAAGATAAGAGCAAAGCTCTCCACCTTCGGAATGAGATGGGTCTTGAATGTGGCCACAAGATCTCTGCCAAGGAGGTGAAGAAGTTTAATCTGAAGCCCGTACCTAAACAGCCACCGAAACCCAAATCAGAGACGCAGGAGGAGAAGCTAGAAGCAGCTGGCCCAGCTGTGTTTATGAAGCCCAAGCCAATGATCCGACCTAAACCTGTTCCCTCTGCCAAGCCAGATCCTCCGGCAGAGAACAAACTAGACATCACCAACCTGAGAAGCAAGCTGAGGCCGCCAAAACCTGCTGATCCTGGCTCCGAGGCAAACCATCAGAATGGCACCTCAACAGCAGCAGTAAATAGTTCCCATCCCAGTGCACCCCCTAGCTCTCCCCCCATCCACATCCCTACTCTCAACAATGGTAAGCACTGTGACGAGCCAAAACTCCCCCCAAAGCACTTTAATGGTCATAGCCAGGAGAGTTCATCACCCCCTGCAAAACCAGCAGTGCCTCCCCACAAGGAACCCCCACAGAGACCCCCGACCATGGTTCCAAGGAGACCTCCTCCTCCAAAGAAGACCGACCCGTCCAGCCCGACCGAGCTCAAGCCTCCTCATGTTCTGAGAGAAGTCCTGGATATTTCCAAAGGACCACCACCCCTCAGCAGACCGCCTCCCCCTAAACCCAAAGGGTTTGTTCCAGCCCCTCCAAATAAAGAGAAAGAAGAGCCCAAAATTAATAAAGTCCCAGTTCCTCCCAAGCCCCAGTTGAAGAGTGAGAAGCCCGGCCCGCCCAAGGACAAGCTTCCACCTTTACTCATGGAGCCCAGTAAGGATGAGCTGTATCTAGCTGTGGCGGACTTTGAAGGGGATGACCAAACATCCAGCTTCAAGGTGGGTACGGTGTTCGAGGTGATGGAAAAAAACAGCAGCGGCTGGTGGTTCTGTAAGAACGTAGAACAAGAAGTTGAGCGCTGGATCCCCTCAAATTACCTGAGCAAGAAACCTTAGTGTGAATGTGCTCTCAAAACCATCGCCATATGATTAAATACAAACTAATGATTTAAATGAACAAAATATCACTACTTAGTAGCTAATAAGCAGTTATTTTATTTATAGGTACCTATTGTTATTGTTTTAGTTTTTTTTAAAGTGACGCATTTGTTATGTTGCATTTTGATAAGAATATTCTATCTAAACTGAACCAGCAATAACACATGACCTTGTTGGGACTTGTGATGTTTACGATTTTTTGTTTTAATCTCAATTTTTACATGAAAGTGATTTGCTTTTGTTGCCATACGCTAGTCGCAGCCTGTGTCAGTCTTGCCATTACTTAGGCTAGACGCTAGAACAGCAGTAAATCTCCACCCATGCCTTCTATGATATTGTGCCTCTATATTATATGCAAAGTGCTTCAGTGCTTAATAGACCTGTATGCAACTGTAGACGTAGTCCTTGTTGTTTGACTAAAAATCCAATCACAGGAGGAAAAAAGCAAAATGTTCAAATCCAGCAGTAGACAAAAAAATAATTCTAAATCCCTGATACAAAGACTGCACATGAACTCACCGGGGGAGTTCAATGACTACATCTGGGTTTTTAAGTGCGAATGAAAGAGATGTCTTTGCCAAGTAAAATTTCTGTTTGTTATACGAGAAACATGCATATAAGTTTTTGTGCTATTGTAATGCTTTACTTCGTTGACTTGTAACAGATGTGCACTTTTCCCGTCATTTCATATGAGATCATTTTAAGGTTTGCACACGCTGAAGGAAGGGGAACAATGCCACCGTGCATTTTATTTCTTTGTTTTATGTGTTATTACTTGTGTTTTTTTATACTCACTGTATCTCACTATATCCACCAATGTAAAGATGAGGCTAGAACATCAAAACTGACAAGTTTAAAAGAAGCTCTCTGTCAAAGAATTTTACAATAATCATTTTATCTCAGACCCAAAAAATAAGAAGTGTGAAATGTGACTTCTGCATATCTGTACCAGATGTCTGACCTAAGAAATGACACATTGGTGATCTACAGTGATTTGTGCAATGATTTACAGTATTGTAAGTGTACAGTCTGTTCTTAACCGAAGTTTGGTGCTAACATAACAGCAAAGAATGACCATTGTATAAAAATAATGTTTTACATTAATGCTTGACTGGTCTCAAGCATGGTCAGTATAGCAAAATATTTTTTATTGTACAGAAATGAAATGCATATCTTAGCTGTTGTCACTTTTTCTTTGATGGTCATTGTGTAAGGTGTTTTACTCTGTACTGATGAAGGGATTGGAAGAAGAAAGAGCCAAGAAGGAATTTGATTGGTTGATTCATGGGATTTGCTATTTGAGAAAATACAGAGGGCTGTGTTTTTTGTTCTTTTTCCGTCAATATCTGAGAAAAAAAAAAATGCAACTTAAGAAAAGTATGTGAACTGGCTGCTACTTTCTCACCAGGTGGTCCAGAAACAATAGTCTACTTTACATGTTTATCAAGTATTAGGTTTGCTAAATAATTAAGCAAAATTAGAACATAAATGTTTATGGTTCTCTAAACAATCAAGACAAAGCTACAAGCTGTAACACTGCTTCTAGTCGCTATAAAGTTATTCCACTTCCCCCCCCCCCCCCCCCATGTTTTATACAGAAAGGATGGTATGTTACCAACTAGAGAGAAGACATTGTATAGTTGAGGTTTATTTTATGAGGAAGAAATGCAGGAAGGTACAGTACAGTGTAAGGCAAATGTATGGGTGGATGGTGTCATCATTTCAGTATTGTAATCCTATTTACTTTTTTTGCTATGTATTTTTCATTACATTACACAAGTCGCCTTTTGCTTAAGTCAATAAAAGTTTGATTTTTCAGTGTAGGTGTCATACTGTGTGTGAATTGGTAATTCAAAGATCCCAGGAAAAATGGTCGCTGCTGGAATGTTTCTGGGTTATTTCTTTCTTACCATTTGTTGAAGTAAAAAAAAAAGTATTTAATATATATTATATCAAATTTAGAAAATTGTACTTCCATGTCAGGTGGACAGAAACACAGTTCTCCCAGTCTGAAGGGTAGGGGACCCCACAGCGAACTTACCTTTAAGGTTATTTAGGAAAGGTATATGTTAATGTTCTGAGAACATTTTGGGAACTTTGGTTTTCCTAACATTCTCAGAATGTTCCACGAACCTCATTGCAAAGTTGTATTCCTTTATTCGTTGTAGCTTACCTAGCTTCTACACAAGGCAGCAGAAATAGTGCTAGTGCATTTTTGAAGTGTAAACCTTGCATCAGCTCCCAGCCATCACGCATTCAATAACATATCCTCAATCCAGTTTGTCCTTCTCATGGAATTGAACACCGTGCTGCTTGTGTGTAGATTGATTGCACTGTTTACTGGAGGTTCAGTCAGTGGCATGTACTGGCAGTGAACTTCATACTATATTATGTATATCTTTTAAGGCATACTATACGATGACATTTTAAAAGCATACTATGCTGCGATTTATTTAATGACATACTATGATATGACATTTTAAGTGCACACTAAACTAGTACTTGTCACGACATGATTAACTAACTTTTATATAACGTGTTTTTGTGATATGTCTACATGTATCATAGCATGACATTTGAATGATATTCTATAATATGAAATGGCATACTATAATACATTTTATAAAACATTATGCTGGTACATTTATGAACATATTGAACTATGACTTAACAGCTATACTATGACATTTGTTATTTATGACAGCTATACTATGACATTTGTTATTTATGACATACTATACGATCACATATTTTAGGATATTGTTTTACATAATTTCAGATGTATCATAAAAACGGACTTTTATGAAATGTTATTGATATGACTTTTAATGACTGATTTATGGCATACTATACTATGACTCTATATACAATATTTTGTTATGACATACTTTACATTTCCTTTAGACAGGTAACTTATTTAAAATGTCCCACTCTTCTCTTCGTGTAGTCCTTCACTTGCTGGTGGCGTTACTGCCACTAATATAAGAAATAACCACTTTTAAGAAAATCTGCCTTTTTATTAAGAGTTATTTACAACAGTGGTTCCTTCTGATACAGTTTCATTCACACCCACAACCCCTCCATACAAATAATATCATGTAAACTGAGGCAGAGAGGAAGGCATACATGGAGCCACTAAACATGACAGAAAATGTAATTTTTACAACAAATTTAAATACTTTTGAGCGAATGTGTGAGAGGGGGAGAGAGATTAAGCTGTACCTGATGGCTGACCTGGTTCAATCTAAATCTGCAGGCCAAATTGCTTTAAAAAAATAAAATAAAACAAAACAAACAACACTTTCTCTCATTAAACAAGGCAACAACTACCTCAGCTGAAAACTGTAGGCTTTAGTTTAAGATTAAACATCGAGAGGCATTTCACAGCAGGCTGAATTGTTGCACTCCCTTAAAAATGATATGAAGAGTTATGTTCCAAAATGTGAAAAATTCAATGATTTGCTTCCTAATTACTAATGATTCTGAAGATTGAATAATATCTTAGCAATGCTGTTTCTTTCAAAAGGTTGTTACATCTATTTTTGGAGTTAAACTTCATATTATTCCCCCTCTCAGTGCAAAATTTAAGAAAAATAAACCTCTTTAAGCTTAGCAAAGACATACATGTAATATTGCACTTTGGTTAGCAGGCAGTGCATTTACTGCACACGGTATAACAATTATACACTTAATACAATTTTTTTTTTTGTTATTCAAAATTTAAATCCCCCATTTAATGTCCTCCATTTAACAACAGTATTTTTGCTTTGGCTTGGTCAGTTCACTTCCCATCCAGTGTGACTGAATATACAGTAAAAATACAACAGTACAAACAAACAAAAGTAATAATGGTCTTTCCTCGTCTGTTAAAACCTCGTTCTAAGTAATCATTTAAAAGAAACATTAAGTTCTGATAAGGATTGAGCCTCATCCCCCATTTCAAACAAGACACAAAAGAATAAGCATCAAGCACATGCTTCATATCAAGGGTGTTAAAAAAGAGAAAATATTTAAATTAGCATTTACAGTGATAACGCTTGATAAGGTGTTTGTGAAAATAAATAAAAGCAGACTTTAGCTGCTATATGACAGGCATCTGACTTACAGGTCAATGAGCAAGGCATACAGAAATTAAAACAAAAAAGTCCGTAAATGAATAGATTTTGGGTTTGTCTTTGGTCATGATATTTGGAAGACTGCACTGATCATTTAGCAAAAAGTGCTTACGTACTGGCTCACCAGTTTTCCTAAAAAACAAACGGTCTTCCTTCATTACGCAAAAATAAATTCCTCCCAAACAAATAGCTTTTTTTCAATATTTACTCATTAAGACTGATAATAAGTTTGGCATCTTCAGCTCACGGCCAAAATCATATTACAGTACCCTCATGTTTCACTGGTGAGCGATAAGAAGCGGACTTGAACAGAAATTAAATCACTGTAAGGGAGCAGATGCTATGTAATCGAGTCATGTGAAGCACATGAAGAGCATTTTCTATAAAAAAAAAAAAAAGGAAATCAACTTGGAACATTAGTTAAAACATAAATATTTACTAAAACATTAAAGGAACCTAATGGAGGGATAGGTATGCTGCCATTACAGACAAGGCAAATTAAAACTGAGGCAGCAGGCTATTAAAGCGCCTGTGTGTGTACGGGTGTGTTGGTGGCCAGGAGATATCGTGCAACGTCACAGCGGTTGTTTTTATGTGGTGGAAGAGTCTTGGTAAGGCATAAACTTGGTGACTTTATTGGGAGAACTTGGGTTTGGGCAATCGGAACTCTGACCCATCCTGAAGAAAGCCTCCTGCTCCCTTTTCTTCGTGTTGAGCTCCTCTTCAAGGAACTAGGAGGGTTTAGGGGAGAAGGGTGGAAACCAAAATATGTATGAGATTATCTGGCCAAGATTACATAGAGGGATGCACGCTTCATTTACACTCGTCTAATGCTGTACAGGTGGAATACTCCTATACCAACATGGGAACAACTATTAAAAGTGTGGACTATGTATAGTACAGTAATATGTAGCCCAAAAAATGGACAATACCAGAGATGTTTCGCAACAGACTAACTGTTTCCCCCTGCTCCCAGGCTTTATGCTAAGCTAAGCTAATAGCCTCCTGGCTCTAGTTCCGTACGTAATGCACAGGTAAGAGTGGTATCGATCTTCTCAGCCGAGTCTCAGCAAGAGAAGATGTTTCCCAAAATGTCCTAACTACTCGTTTAACTATTTTAGTTTTAAGATCAGCTGTGTTTTTAGATATACGTGTGTGTATATAAAACATCCTACAATGTTCTGACCTGTAGAAAGTCATTTAAGACTATCTGGTCACTTTGAGTCATAAGCACTTGAATATTTTCAGTACATGTGTGAGTATGAATGTGAATGACAGGAAATGACCGGTACCTTCTTTCTGGGTTTCAGCTGATCCCTCCAGTCCTTCAGCAGCAGGTTATGTTGCTCATCCAAATACTTGAGCCTTTGAGTCTCATTCTCAATCAACAGGTGACATTTTTCATTCTGAAGCACAAAACAAGCTCTTGTTAACAAATGCAGGCAGTTCATCGTGCTCATGTCGAGCAGCACATCCTATAGACTGAACAACTGGAATTGTGACACAAACCAGTAGATCTACATGTGTCGAAGGTGAGTAAGTGTTTCGTCTCGTTCACCTGTAGCTGCTGCAGCTCTCGGATGTTGCTGTCACACTCGCCGATCATCTCTCTCATCTGGTTCTCGTGTTTCTGCTGCTGATGCAGCCTCTCCGCCTTCTGCCGCCTATCCTCCTGCTGAGAAAACTACCCGACAAAGAGAGAGAGTCACTAAACAGCCGCCGTAATGCTTAAATACGGAGAGAGAAACCCATTCCTGCCCATACCTGTTTGATCTTCTCTCTGTCCTCTGAGGAGCTGCCCGTTGAGTTGATGCGGAGGCTCTTCTTGAACATGGCCATGCGGGTCTTGGCCTCGCCGCGCTGGATCTTAGGCAGCCGGTTCTTCTCCTGCTGCTGCCGACCTTTCAGAATCTCAATCATTCGCTGATTGTAGCACTGCATCTGTTCCTGCTCCTGTAGCGACACAGAACATAGACCAAATGTTAAATTAATGTCAAGGAATACGGGATATGTACTTGGACAGAGCTGAAGACCATGTGAAAAATTGACACAGGTTAATAGCTGGATCGCTAAACATAAAATGGAAGGTTGATTCCCGATTAAAGACTTTCATTTGACATTTACTTGCCACTTAAAGTTAAATGGGTGTAGAATGGTGGGTGCAAACCTATTGTAGTAACAGGTTGTAAAATCCACTGAGTCCACTTTACCTTCTCGTGTTTTTTGAGAAGCTGATGCCTCTGGAGGAAGTACTGGTCCTTCAGCTGCTGCTTCATTAACTGGTGTCTCTCGTAAAGGTTCTTCTCCTCCATTTCCCAGATCGTAGCTTCATGGTCTATTCAAAGCGAGGAGGTGAAAAGAAGTGATCAAGAGTTACTGAAACGCAACAACACTGTGTCATCTTACTACGTAAAGGGTGGGCTAATAATAATAATAATAATAATAAGCTTTATTTGTATAGCACCTTTCATACAAGAATTGCAGACCAAAGTGCTTCACAGCAAAAACAACAATTAGTACAAGGACAGAATAAGAGCATTTACAGTACAATAATCACAGTGTAGATGTAAATGAGTCTGAAGTAACATTATAAAAATAGCCAAATTAAAATAGTATAAAATAGATACAATTGCAGAATTAAATTAATATAGCATAATTAAAATTGTATAAAAATAGCTGAATTAAAATAGCAGATAAAATAGCAGCCTTTACACATTCTTTGACATTTTCATAATCCCTTTGTCTGTACTTTCATCTATATTTGTCTTGCAAATAATCCACATACTTTCTTCCTATCCCTGTTCTCTGCTTCCTTCTCCCATAACATCAACTGTCTTTTATGTTCTTCCATTGTTTTCAACGCTTCAGATTTAATCTTTCTCTTACTTACTTTTTCCTCTTGCTCTCTCAACCTTACTTTTAACTTTCTTACTTCCTCAACACTAAATGATCCTCCTTCAGGAAAACCAAGCTTAAAAATGTATGAAATCATTTAAATTAGTTTAAAGTGGCTAAGATAAAAATATATAAAATATCACCATTAAAAGGCTAAAGTAAAGAGATATAAAATATCACTATTAAAAGGCTAAAGTAAAGAGATATAAAATATCACTATTAAAAGGCTAAAGTAAAAATATATGTTTTTAGCTTACTTTTGAAGATATTGAGCGAGCTTGCCTGCCTAATGTCTGCAGGTAAAGTGTTCCATAGCTTTGGTGCATAATAAGGCTAAGAACAATGGGACAATGGGACTTTGATTTGAATTAACCCCTGTGCTTAACAGATAATGTACCTCTGATGAGCCGCTGTTTTTTGCTGAGGCAATCCCTCTCCATCTCTGCAATCTCTCGTTTGTTGCTGGTGATGATTCTGTTCAGCGTGGTGTCCAGGTGGTTCTTCTGAGCTGCCAAGAATTTATCTTCCTGAAAAATAAACACAGAAAGACGTGGATGGAGGGAAGGAAAGAATGTTTAAAAAAAAAAAGGAGCTTCAACTGTTGTAAGTTAAGTATTTACTCCACAAGAGAACACACTAATGTATGATTGGACTTGACCAAGCAACTTACGTCTTTTATCTTAAGTTCTTGGAAGGAATTCATCCTCTGCTTCAAGGATTCTTTACGCTGACTCCTGGGCAGCTTATCGACAGAGTGTTTAACCTAAATGTATTAAAAGATGGGGCATTTCAGCTATATCCAATGAGTTTGACACATGATTTAAAACACAAGCAAAAAGAAAGTGAAGACAGAAGAAAATGTGTTATTCATGACTTTATAGGCTGAAGACTGAATGCTTTCTTTGACCAGTGTTCCTTCACTTCCTCACATCATTACCTCCTTTTTCTTGTGTTTTAGCTGATCCTGGAACTTGTTGAGGTCGCGTTCCTGCTCCGCTTTGATGCGTTTGGTCTCTTCCTTGAGTTTAACATGGTGATCTCCCTCCATCTTCTCAATAGTCTGCTTCTGGTGCTTCTCCAGATTCTCCAGCTCTACATCGTAGTGCTTCTTCTTGGCCTGGGGATACGACATGAGGAAACAAGCACACTGTAAGCTTCAGTGAAAATAAAAACAGCCCTACAGCTTTTGTATCACACCACCAAAAGGTTAGCGATCACATTGTATATGATTAAGAATTAGATTACAAAGTATTGACTTTTTTTATGGCATCGTAAACTATGACATTTTTCACAACACTTTTAATGAAACACTAATATGACTTTACATTTTATTATTATTACAAATTACATTTTTTATGACGTACTATACTATGAAAATGTTATTACATACTATGACTTTTTTATGTTGTATACCATGACAAAGTACAAAATCCAAAAATAAATGTTTGCCCTTCTCCTGCCAATAGTCATACAAATAATTTGTTTTAACATAAATAGAGAAACTGTGACTCACATTCATCTCCTGGTCAAAACGTCTCTGCATTTGGTCTCTCTGTATTTCCAGTTTGGCGTTTAGACCAGACTGAGCGCGGTGCTCTTCCTTCTGCAGCAAACGGAGCTCACGTAGCTCCTGACGCCTAAAACGCACACAAACATTACTTTTCAGATATGGTGCAACTTTAGTTTAACAACTTCCCAGACAAGCACATGAAGTGAATACGAACATGTAAGTCAATACTGTTACTCAGAACCAATTCTTTTAAAAAAGGAGGTATAAGAAATAGCAGAAATGTCTATTTTTCTCTCTAGCTTCTACAGGTTCCTTGTAAAAAAATAGATCAAAGTCTTGTCACACATGTAATGTCATATTCCGACCACTAGATGGCATGAGTATTGCACCGGGAACTCCTTAGTGCACAAGATTTTAATAATTTAATATATATCTAATATAATACTCTATTGATCATTCTATTCAAAAATCTAGACTCACAAAACCAAATACAGCTAATCTAATCCTTCCCCTGATCTAAAACAAACATTTTATTTTTCTTTCAAACCATAGAATACATATAAAAAGAGACCAGTACCTAAATGAGTCTTTTTCCATAACAGTATTTGTAAACTCACATCTCAAGGGGCTAAATACCAAGAGCGCAAGATGCCTGAAATAGTATGTGTAGTAAAGGCAACAACCAACAGGCCACTTATCACTGTACAGATCTGTGAGCTGAGGAATAAACAGGCCGCTGAGTTCATGGATCTCATTCACAGAGAATGAAAACTGAATGTGTGCTACGTAGGCCGATTGGGGTCATTCACATACCTCAGGAATCTCATTTCCTCATCTTTCTTCTCATCATCCTTGATGATCGTGGAGGTGGTCACGCTCACCTCCACGCCGTCAATAACAAACTTCCTGGTTCGCTTTAGAGTCTTACTCGAAAAGTCCTGAGGGGGCAGACAGAGAGGAACAAAAAGGTCAAACAAAAAAAAAAGGATGACATGAGATTAAATCAGACCTTAAGTAAAAGACAAACATTTGCTTGCTTTTGAGTAACATGCATCACTATTAGTGACTGAGAGAGCACTGAAACTGTGACGGTGGTTACTCTAGTCGTTTAGTAGTCTAGAGACATGCCGGGGAAAAGGAGTATTGGGGTGAAACTACTTTCTACAGTTTCCATTTTCAAACTTCAGCCCCAACCGACACGCACTCAAGTGACATCACCTGAGGCACTTTATCAAATGTCATGCAGCTCCCTCTGGAGCCGCAAAAAGGCTTTATGCAACTTTTCCCACATATACAGTAGTATTCCCCAAGACCTTGATGTGTTACATGGGTTGAGTTCCCCTTTAAATATGCGTGCCTTTGTGACTCCCAATGTAGCTTTTTCATCTGGCGGAAGAAGAGGCAGCTCTGTGTGTGTGTGTGTGTGTGTGTGTGTGTGTGTGTGTGTGTGTGTGTGTGTGTGTGTGTTGACAAGGGCATTACTATTCCTGTCAATCTGGTTCTACTGTAACAAGCAGCAATATGTTCTGTCTGTCATTGTAATGGGGAGTGCCATGTAGGAAGTAACCTCATAAAGTAAAAATGACTCAATGTGACATTGGCTTCTTCAATGCTTCACAACAATGCTGGGTGAAATTCAGTACATTTGGTTGGTTTTCACATTAGGAATTGCAGTCTTGCACCTTCTGCTGGTTGAGAAACTTGCAATCAGTTGAACAATGTTCCTATTTTGGTTTCTAATGTCTCCTAGGAGATTTAAGGTTTTAACCAAAGACAAACAGTCTATTTCTGATCACGGGCCTCCCAAGAACAGGCCAGTGACCTTTTACTTTTGTCATCAGATCAAAGTTGAATAAACCCAGTCTAATTTAGGACGTATGAGCGAGATATGAGCCAATACAACTAGGAAAGTAATGATACGCACATGAAATGTCACTACATTTCCCTTGGGATCAATAAAGTATCTATCTATTCTATCATGAAATGTTTAATATCAGTCAGAGTGAGACGTCGCCTTATAATTGAACAGACACAACTGTTATGGCTAACAAAAGGCACATGTCCCCAATCTAAAATCAGCCTGAACACACAATATTTACAAGACTTGATATGGCAGGGTTTACTCTGCAAACACTGGGTAGCTTAAACCCTGGATGTAGTCATTTCCTGGTTTATAAATAGGTTGTATATAAAAAAAAAAAAAAGGAGTAGAGGATCCAAGAAGCAGGATTTCATTTGGGTTGTGCAAACTGCTGTCCACTGACAAAGCTTCCTCTTGAACCCTCTACAGCTGAGCACATATAATGAGGCTATTGCCATAGATGACAGCTACTGGATGCTACCTTTGCACAGTTCTGTACTGTTGATTCCCTTCCTACATAACAGACACATTTACAAGAGCAATAAATCTACGTGACTGTGTGATTGAGTGTGTTATGAAGTACACACTGGCACTGTAATCGGTGGACATGTGAGTCATTCTGTAGCTCAACTGCGTTGTTTGTGTTTGAGGCTATAACATCCCATCTCTTGTCATTCACAAAACACGCCTCTCTCCTGTGCACACAGATCAATTCATGAGCACATGCTCTCAATCATATACACTTATATACACACACAATGGGAGTGTCCTTCCTGTCCAAAAAAACAAAGATAGCCCATTCTCTCTCACTGCAGGCTGCCGCTACTGAATAATCTGTTCTGGAAAGTAATGCAACAAACAGACACGAATCCACGCGCAGTCAATAGGATTTCAATCATGGTCAGTCCATAAGCCTCCAGAAGCAGTAGAGTGACAATGAGCTGCATAGAAACTTCCATTCACGCTGGTGAATGCTGAACTGTGCCCACACAAAGGACACTGTTGGTGCCGATGAATGGAAAATGATGCATATGTTGCTTCAGAAAGGCTTAGTGATAAATGATTTGAAAGAAATGGTCTTCTCTCCCTTCAGCTTCCTAACTTCCCTCTCTCGCTGGGACTGTCAGGCTAAGCACATATTTGGTGATCGTTAAATCCTGTATTGATTATTGGAATTCTCCATTTTTTCCCCCTCCTTTGTTTTAAAGTCAAAACTGCATTGTTATGAGGCGACATTGTCATTTTTGGAGATTTAGTTGTCACATATACTATTCATATTCATAAATACATATTCAGCATAAATCATAACCAATTAAAAACAAAAAATCTTCAGCATTAACTACTATCATTCTCCATATCCTCCCTAAATGCAGTGTGTAGTGCAGGCCAAAAGGAAGACAGGCCATCCTTTCAGATGGTTAACACCCACACCCCAAAACACAACACAATGCTTTTTCAGTTCCTCTGTGGGTGTTGAGAAATAGGAGGGGTTTTCATACATTAGGCAGGGAGCTACCTCTTCTACGCTGCTCTATGTCACCTTAAAAGACATGTTCTCCACTGAGACACTTCAGAGAATCCGGCTGATTCAATGTAGAGAGAGTTTTGCTTTGTGTCGACTCACCCTTGCAGACATCGAGGTCCCCTTGGGGATGGACATGTCCATGCTCTCTGATGCCATGCTGCCTGAATAAGAGTATCGTTTGTTGAGAATCCCTCCATTGATATAAGGTGAGACAGCCTCGGCGTTGGGCTCAGAACGGGGTGTAGACAACGGGGTGAGAGCAGGAGAGTGAGAGGGAGTGGGCGTAGGAGTATCTGTTGGACTTGGGCTCGGCGTTGGAAAGCCGCCGTTAGCCAAACCGTTGCTCTCCGCCTCGGTCACCTGGATCTTGGGCACCTCTGGGTCCGTTGAGTCTATAATGATGTCAACATGTTCCTCAGATGCTTCGGGCTGGATGAGAGATGGCGGCTGTTCTGTCTCTGGGGTCTCCACAACAACCTGGAAATACATTTTAGTTTTATTAATAAAAAAAAAATCACAGTCAATACTTTAGGAATATCAATCAGTAGATACAATAATATCTCATTGTCTTTATCTACAACGAGCACCTTTTCCTCCGATGTGGGGGTACTTTTTCCATCCTCAATGCCAGAATCGGAGCTGGAGGTCTTGGTTGACGCCTCGCTTTCAGATTTCTCAGACTCGAGAATGACTTCGTCGGCCAGTTTGTCGCCCAACTCCTCCAGATCTTTTTGAAGGAGGTTCTGTCGTGGTAGGGGAACGGGGACCATCATGGCGATGCCTGGCTGCTCCTCTGTAGGTGTACCTGGCTCAGCCCCTTTCCTGGGTAGAGGTATTGGTGTGGTTGGGAGGGGTGTGGTTGGGGAGGGTGTGGTGGTGCTCGGGGTGTCCAGAGACTGGTCTCCTTCCATACTGGTTTGACTGGTCTGGCATGGTTCCTTTGCTGGAGACTGAGGAAAAGGGAAAAGGAAACTCCTATCATGTTTCAAACATTTGGGAGACCAGCAATGACTTAAGTCCAACTGAAGTCACATGTAGTCAACCCTGTTAGCAGTCAAAAATAATATCAAGGTGTTTTTTAATTCATTGTTAATAGTTATTATTGAAAAGAAAGAAAAAAGCAGGAAACATAATGTGGAATGTTGATCAAAGACTGATTGTGTTGTGTAGCAGGCTGCTTGTGACGCTGATGTTACCTGCTTCATGTAAGATTTAATTAGCAGTATTCTGTCAAACTAATACAAAACTAGGGCGACGCCATCATGAAACCAAAACATATTACATTACAGGTCATTTAGCAGACGCCCTTATCCAGAGCGACTTACAGTGAACTAAGTACAGGGACAGTCTCCCTGGAGCAACTCAGGGTTAAGTACCTTGCTCAGGGGCACAATGGTGGCAGCCCTGGTATTGAACCAGGCCTTCTCGTTTGGAAGGTGTACCACTAGCCCATCACCACCCACATATCAAATATAAATCTCTCCCTTTTCGTTTCTCAAAAGGGAACACAAAAGGACAAGTGATTTACAGAACACATATGTTGGAGATCATTTAACTTGTTTTTACTTTAATGTTTCTAATACTAAGTCCAGCCCAGGGGCCTTTACTGCATGTCATCCCCCCTCTCCCTCGCCGCTGCCTTTACTGTCTCTCTCCCTATCAAAATAAAGCAGAAAAAATAATCTTGAGAATGTCCCACCTTCAGTGAAGTAGCCTTCACCTTTGTTTTGGTAGGAATGCAGTCATTCCTGCTAAGTCTGCTACTTTTCACACGGTGGCTGAGATGGCTAGTAAATCACCAAGATTAGTGTGCGATTCCTGATGAGCACTTACAGCGGTGGTTAGTACTATTGAAAATTGAAAAATCCTGAATAAAATGACCAATAAAATATCACATCCTAGAAGCCGAGTGAAGAAATCTCAAAAAGCACTCAAGGATTGTGTTTAATTATTTGTAAGGCTCTTAAACTACCAAAGAATAAATAAATAACACTCACTAAATGTTTGACTAATATTCCCTGAACCAAAAAGGGAAAGTAAAGAGTTTCTGCATCAAGCACATACAGGCCATTTTCACAATTTGAAACCTAATTACAGATGGTTCCCTACGTGTGCTAGACATGGCAATTCTATGGTCTGTAATTATAAACACCATGTGTGTATGTGCACACAAGTATGTGCACAGACATTTGTCAAACTGAGCAATTCTGTTTTTTATTTTTCAAATACCTCTCCGCTGTCAAGAGGCAACAATACCATCAGACATCTTTAGGGTCGGTTTCAGCCTTTCTAATGTCTCAGCAAACATCTCTGTCTGGCTGTGTGTGATGTATAGGAAGAGATAAACGGTCAGATAACCGCTTGGCTGGCTTTCAGGGCCTTGCAACTGTATGTGCCAAATATATTGCAGTGTGTGTACTAGAGTGTCCTCGCTGGAAGAGATGAGAAAACAACGGGAATGATATCATAATTAACTAAACACAGGGATAAGAAATCTAATGTTTGGACCACATATTTACATATCAAAATATATATGTATTAAAAATAGCTCGATAGCAGTGAACTCATTTTAGTGATTATTCCTTTCCTTGAAAACACAAAAGCCCTGTAATCTAGTTGGATTTTTATCTGGCAGAAACTCCTGACACACAGGAAATGATGAGTTTCAGTTCTTAAGTTTAGTAAAGAGAAGGCAGGATAAAGTCAAACCGGATACATAAAGAAAATAGCAAAAACTCAAACTTTATCCAAACACCTCAAATGTTTGATTTACAAGATGGAGAGGGCAGTCATTTTCTACTTCCAAACTGCGCTGTTGCCAAGGTTTTACCCTAAATAAATGTGGATGTCCTCACACTAACTGTTGACATTAGGGGAGGAAGAGGATAAGAGAAAACGTCCATGTTCAACACATTTGTCTGGTCACAGCTTCCTGTTGGAGTATTTTTTTTTTTTTTAAAAGGTCTTTTCACCGCGTGTGTGTCCCTGGTGTACCGTAAAACGTCTGTCTTTAGTTAAGGGTCACATTACAGCAGCAGAACAATGTGAAATCTTTCATTATTTACTCCATCAGGAGGTTGTGAAGTGACATCGTTTCTATACGGGAGCGAGGACGAAGGCAGCACCTATATTTAACTACGTGTGGGTGTGGGTGAATGCCAGTATTCCGGTTTCTGTTCCTTTGTTTGTGCTGAAGGCAGGAGGTAAGCTGCACTCTCAGGCTACTTTATGTCACTTTCTAAATTGTATGCCTTCTGTGGATTTATGCAGAATGGACCTTTTAGTCTTTTGGCAGGAAGGACATGTTTACCGAAAAATGCAGTTCAGTGGGGTCAGCAAAGACTTCAAAAAGCAGGAGAAGTGTACGCTTAAAGGCAGAACAGGTTTGCTTTTCGAGGGGAACGGGTGCATGTGCTTTTGTGTTTCGGTGACACTAAAAAACGAAGACTCCAGTCAGATCACAACAGTTACTGTGTCTATCGTTGACCTTGTAAACCCAGATCACGTGTGCCCTTACAACCCAACCCATGGACTGCCCAGTCTCCTTTTGGAAACAAACAGTGACGGAGAAGAAAATGAAAGGACAGAAAGTAAAAAAAGTACCACAGTGAGCTCCATGGCGTCGTCCTCCTCGCCTTCCTCCCTATTGTCCTCTATTTCCTCCATGACTTCAGCTTTGGCCTCGGCCACCAGCTCCCGCAGCGGGCGGTTAGACGTCACCGATCTCACAAAAGGGTGCTGTGGACACATGGGATGGTTAATTAATTAGCAGTTAAAATACACAGAGTGACTGATACTTAAATAGCAAGACAACTTCTTGTTTACCCCCCCCTGTTGTATTTCATCTCATGCTTGTAACCACCACAAATATCCTTCGCACGGCATTAGGCTGTTGCCCGTACAAAGACGGAGACAGACTAAAAGAAAAGGCGGCTTGATGCGACCACACGATAAACACCGCTACAAGCATAAAACAATATGTGCTGGAGTGAAGCAGAACACATTATCCATAGATCTGAGTATCTTCAGACCATGAGACTATTGTGTGAGGGATGCAACAAGAAATAAGATAAGGAATAAGATTAGGCTGGATGCAGAGGAAACTAAAATTATGTTGAAAATAAAGTAATTGCAGTCAAATACATTAGGTTGCATAAGGGTCTGCAGAGGTGACAGACATTAGAGGCAAGACTACAGGAGACTTTCACTGCAAGTGAAATTCTATCTGCCACCTGCCAGTTCCTGAACAGCTACAACAAAAGTGTCTCTACAATACAACTCTCCCTTTAATGGCACACTGACGCAGCAGTTTAAGGGCACACTGATGTAGCAGTGGTCAATCATCACGTCCGTAATATAGCAAGCCATCTTTAGTTTTACAGCTGCTGGAGACGAAATGTGTGCAAACAGGGCAGTAATAAGTTGAGTGCAAGGAGAATAAAAAAAGCTAAATTAAATGTTGAGTGCAGCTGATCATCTATTATTCAGATGCTTTGCACCACCGTGTAATTTAATTGGAACAGCTGACAAAGGGAAAAAGCTACAAGTGGTGCTGGACCATGAAGTGTGCATTCAGGGTGTGTGTGTGTGTGTGTGTGTGTGTGTGTGTGTGCACATTTGTTGATCACAGTTGTCTGAGTGCAGGGGCTTGTCCTCGAGGACTGCATTAGGCTTCAGCTTTTAACTTCTCCGATGACTAACAACAGTCAGCTATTGTCTAGTGAGTCAGGGAGTATATAAATGCTGAGTGCCATGTAACCATGCATCACACCTCAGTGGTAATGAGATTACAAAGACAAGAGTATTAAATATATTAAAATCCATATACATACAAATGCAGTCGTTTTAAACTGGAGCAAATGTCCAATTTAAGACACAAAAGGGTCACAGTATTGTTAATATGTACCGTCCTGTCCAGCCTTCTTTATCTGATACAGCTTTATGATCCAGTGTTTCAACACAAGCACAGCACCTGATTTAGAAGAAAGCCACGCGGGTATAGTCAAGACACACAGTTCAACTGATTCAGGCTCCAACAGCCACACTACCACTTCCTGAGTGCACACAGACATGCCGAGTGATCAGCGACCAGGCTGTTAAAGCCATACAAACATGTGGTGTTACGTAGTGAGATGAACAAAACGCTGGGACTAACAGCATTTGCAGCCACACTGAATGCTCCAATACTACTTGGGAAAAAAAGATTTACAAGTGTGTGACGCTTGGAGGAGGGTGTGACAGTTGAGCTAGTGTTGCAAAAGGGCACATGCATTGAAGGGCAAAAGTAAATAAATAACCCAGTTTCTGTGCATAGGACATCTACTTTTTAACTAGGTCAACAGTTAAGAAAAAAAAAGGCATATTTAAAGACTTTAAGGCTCGAGATTCAGACAGACTTTGTTCAAAGTTTAAACAGAATCAACCAGAAGCACTAGATGAGAAAAAGCAGGAGAAGAAAACGAGGAAGCTTGCCCTTTAGAGAAACCGCATTATACAACAGACATCAGAATCAGGCACCAACGTTAGACTCAAGAGCCAACAATAGGGCGAATACTACCAATCCATTAATTGACTATTCCTTGCAGCTTTAGTACCATCCTTTATTTAATATAAATGCCTAAAATAGTAATATATATTCCCCAGATTTTGAAAGATGTTAGCTCAGTTACCACTACCGATCCAAGCCCACACTGAAGAAAATATTATCTGTGCATTTATTCTCCTTTCCCCTCAGGCACCATTACAAAAGCTGCTAGCAAACATCTGAGATTTGAGCTTCAGACTGTATATTGTAACAACTGAACTCAGACCTCTCAAGCTAAACCCAGTGTCCTTGAGGCAAGTGAAAGGGCAGAAAAGGCAAACAGTGTAGTATTGGTGCTCTGTTAAATGGAATAAAAACTTTTTTTTTACTGCCATTATGGCTCAAGATGTGGATCAGTGGAGCTTATGTCCCCCTCTTTTAGGTTTCACGTTGCTTTAGACACAAAGCGGCTGATTTTGGCTCTTACATGGATGGCTGGGCGTGAAAAGGTTAAACGTGAACAATATGGCCCATTAGGGGACCGGAGGTGGGGGCTGCATGAGGGGCAGAATGACTCGTGTAGCAATGACAGTATAGTGTGTGTATTTACTTCCGTATTTGTGTGGATACATTTGAGTTAAGACACATTTTTGGGAAAGTAAGAGCCTTTTGGTCAGTCTCACGTCTTCAAAGGGTGGTTCGGAGGTTAAGGCTTGTTTTTACGGTTACGGTTATGATTAAGTTTGGGGCAAAGGCTGGTGTTAGGTAGGTAGTAATTTTGGTCTCCATAAATAAAATTGACATGACTTTGATTTGGTCTGAGAAAAAATCCCTTACTCTGTATCATCCACAGACCTCACAAACACTGAATTGATATCTTCTTCTGTGATTTATCCAGAGAAACAGGGACATGTTTTAAAAAAAATAAATAAAAGATGTTATTGACGCTCAAACAAAACAGATCGTGCCATTAAAAGTATGCTAAATGAGCTATTAGCAGTTCCTGTTTACAATGTAACCATGGATGTACAGACAAGAACACTTGTGGTGATCAGGCAAGTTAAGGAGTTATACAAAATTATTTTTTTAAGATAAAGATTTCTAAGTTTTTTTTGTGAATGACAAAATTATATCCTTGGAAAGTATACGTTACTAAAAATATGTGCATTATGTCTGTCGGTTCAAATTTGACTGAGTCATGACTTGACGAAAAAGTAGAAATGTTAACCGCTGCAATCGGATACAATCAGTTACCTTAATGGCATCCATGAGTTGTGCATCACGGCCGCTTCTGTGACAAATTAAACTGCCCATGAAAATAACCAAACCAACCAACACTGTCCTGCACCTGTCCGGCGAGAACTAGAACAAAATGCAAGAAGGAATTTGGGTGAACTGAGCCTTTACTGTTAGAACCAGGTTGAGAGTAAAGTCAGGATAGTAGTTCGACTTATAGTTTATAGTTAGTGTTACGGTTCAGGGTTAAGGAATGCATGATGTCTCACAAGTACAGACGTATAAATGTGTGTGTGTGTGTGTGTGTGTGTTTGTGTCTGCACACGTCAATGTTGCGACATGACGACAAAGCCCTGGCTCAGAGATAAAATAGCCAAATACCATTCAAAGATAACTGACATACTTTACAGACACGTTATGAACAGAGAAGTATCCAATATGATACATGACAAAA
The DNA here is from genome assembly GCF_900634415.1 of Cottoperca gobio. NCBI lineage: Eukaryota > Metazoa > Chordata > Actinopteri > Perciformes > Bovichtidae > Cottoperca > Cottoperca gobio. Next base: position 18,327,946 of record NC_041368.1, read on the forward strand.
ACACTGCAGAAATCCCGACCATGAGGAACTATGTGGGAGGAGAACATTCGGTGTAATGAGTGCAAGTCATCCAGATGGTCTCCTGACAGCCACACAGCCACAGTGACTGATACTGTGTCATGTTGTTTTGTATACAGTCTTTACAAGCACACATGTGGGACAGATGCAAGGCAAGAGGGTCAAATCTGTTTAAAACTAATACCATCTTAGAAAAGCTTTGAGATTCTTCGTCACTCACACGTCACACAGTTTAGCATCTACACTCCAGACACTTATCTATGATTCATTAGAATCTCCATGTTCGCTTCCTGCACTACATCTGTTTTCTACATCCATACATTCCAATGAATAACGAAAGTCTGACCGAAAAATTTGAATCATACACTGTTGGTAACTTCCAGTAAACTGACTTCATTCAACATCTATTGCACGGCAGAATTTAATGCCATCATTGCACAATTATCCACAGTAAATACTATCTGACAGCCGTTAGGAGGGGCAGGCATGATAAACATCTAAAACCTCCAGCAAGGCACCAAAAACCGGACCGCGCCCGTCTCTTCCCCCCCCCCACTGGAGAGCACATGCAGAATTCCCAGTGGGCCCGGGTCGAGGATTTTCATCTTTGCCTCCCTCTAATTGGCTAGAGGTGGCCAGCTCAGGGTAATCCAGACATACTATTGGCTGAGGGTGGGAATGTAAATAACTGGCATTCCCTCAGCTGTGGGATACAGACAGGAAACTGTGGCTCTGAATTTTAATAGAAGCTGCGCTCGTGCTTTAATCCACACCCTGTTCACTTTTTCTCTCATTTTCCTCAGATAGTCATGTTTTACTGCCAGGCTGTGCTTCATTTACATGTGAACATTTGTCCTTTCGTGTCACTATCTTGAATTTATGTGCATTTACTGTTTGTTGGAGAACAAAGGGGATTTGTGGTCCTCATTTTGGATCCTTTTAAAATCTTTGGCACAAACAAACTCCATTGTTCTTAAAGATGAAAATGTTTTTAAAAAGCCCTCAGAGGGTGCTTCAAAAGTCCTGAATGTTTTCTCACCTTTCCTTTTTTTTTTTTTGCTTTGTTCTTTCACTTACATTTATGTCTTACTCCTTCTCTGCCTGCTCCATTTCTTGCCCACACCTTACATTCCTCTCCCACTCACATGCCAGTGCCCTCCACATGGGGCACCGCTCACTCTCCTGGCACAGATCAGTCCATTAAAGAAATTAAAATAGAAGATTAAAAGTCCAATTTGTGTGTGTGTGTGTGTGTGTGGTTGCAAGATAAGTACAGAGCTAAGCGCAATGTTCCTTCATATATCAAAGTGCAGCATTGTGCAACACTGGCTCGGTTGTAACTGCGCATCACATCAGGGCCTACCTCGGTGAGTTGTGCTACGGTCGGACGAGTCTCGGGGTTTTTGTCCAAAGATTTCTTCAGGAAATCTTTAAACTCCTGTGACCTTGAGTGAACACAACAAAACAGTATTAATCAAAAACAAGAAGTTTGAAGAAAGGAGGTGGAGGGAAGGGAAAAGGGAAAAAAGCAGAACATTTCCAGATATGTGATGTTGGTACATGTGGATCATCTTTGTGCACAGCTGTGCTTTGTAAAAACAAAGCCTTTCAACAGGAATGATGAGTGGGCTCCCCGTCCCAAATGTCCTCTCAGCACCTGATAACTTCACTTTTGCAGCTCTAAATTTGCAGCTATGGAACATTCAGACTCATAAAATTGATAAGAGGAAAAATTATAGTTTGGCACACATTTAAGTGCTGCGTTGTAGCTATAGTTTTGGAAAGGGCAAAATGGGCTACAGGCAGAGAGGGGTAGGTAAATTACAAGAAACTGAGAGTGCAAAAAAATTTGGTAATAGAATACAATTAGATGAGTCAGTGAAATCTAGACAGGAAGATATAAGCCCCTGCATTCTGTGCTGAAACCACTGAATTGCGCAAACAGTGTTGTAAATATTAATTTATTTTACTCTCTGGCTCACATGTCCCTGCTTTCTCTTCACAAGTTGTGATACATATTATAAGATGCATTCACTGACCGACTGTGCTCATCCTCACCATTTGTACGGCTGCTCCAGGGTGGGAGGCTCCGCCTTGGCGATCTTCAACAGCACCCTCATAGGGTTCAGCTCATGGTGCGGGGGTTCAATCTGGGCGAGCTCGATCAGAGTGATTCCCAGAGACCAGATATCAGCCTTGTAGTCGTACGGCGCGTCCTTCATCGTCTCACACATTACCACCTCCGGGGCCATCCTGAGACAGAGAAAGTTTAATTGAGGATGCAGTTTCTCAGACTAACAAGTTAAGGCATACTGCATAAATAAGAATAATGTGCTAATATCGATATAATCCTCAAGTGACCATGTGGGATTACTAAACCTAAGAAGCAGCTCGCAGGTATTGCAACAGACACTAAATTCTCCTAGGGTCCAAACTCTAAAAGTATTTTTTTATATGTATATATATATATATATAAAACTGATAAGAATCAAGTGACCGAGCTAATAAGTAACTCAACTAGTAAAGATTTTAACTATCATGTGGTAAAAATCAGATTTTCCAAAATAACATAACTAGTAATATAGAAATAAATCCAAACATGATGCAATAGTTTCTGATATCATAAAGATACACCTGTGGTATTTACAATGTTTTTATCTGAGCAGCGGCAGCTGGGGGGGGGGGGGGGGGGGGGGGCGGGGGGGTGCGTGTCCTCGAGTGTTCAATATTATTTTCAGGATTGTGCAAAAATGAGGCCAAGGTCATGTTTCCATTGAGCTTGAGAGGGTATACCTGATGGAAGATAACATGTTCTAGTCAATGGTTAACTGGCCGCAACATTATGGAGCAAGGTGCACTGTGGAGACCTCACAGGAAATCTAATTTGTTCAGGTATAGAGGAGAAACAATGCAACATTGAAGCATTGACTTTAGGTATAAGGTTGAGTGTGTGTGTGTGTGCTCTTGCAGGTATTGTGGAAGTGTTGTCGGTGGCAGGAAATGTGTTCCAAAAAAAAAAGCCATAATCTCCTATTTATACAGCTCATGTAGGGATGTTTGACACATCTACAGATTTTGCTATATGGTAAATATCATTTGAATAGCTCAGGTTGTACAAGTACATTGCAGATACTGTTCCAAATCAGTAAACAGGAATGTTATATTTTGGATTTAGAGGATGTTGCCTCAATGTGATGAAATATTTGAATTTGCCAGGCATTTAATTCACTGTGTTGAACATTTGTTTGTTCCTTTAAATGGTCTCTCAGATTAATTTCTAGAAGAAATAATAATACTACTAAGAAGAAGAAGAAGAATGAATGCTGCTCTGATGTAGAGTCTCACTCACCAGTATGGCGTTCCAATGAAAGAATCTCTTCTTTGCAAGGTTTTGGTGTTCTTCGCAGATACGCCAAAATCAGCTACAAGAACGAAGCGAGACAAAAGAAAAGATGGAGGTGAGATAGTTGAAAGAAGTTCCCTGGAGACATTTAAGAGGGAACGAAGAAAGTTTTTCTCCCCCTTGTAGTTGACAAATTGTTTGTAGCTTGTAAAGCTGTCATGACATTGAGACACAAAGCCAGAATCAGTGAATTTATAGCAGTTCAGTTTCCCAAACAAGCTGCCCCCCCATTTCCTGGCACGACCAGATTACAGGGGTGTTTAGCTGTTTTTCTCTGCAATTAAGAATATTATGTGTGGCACGCAGCAGGCCGACTGCTTCAATTGCCAACTGGCATGTTCTATTACGGGGACTTAAGTGACTGTCATGGTTTTTGCAGACTACAATTCAAATATCTTTGACCTCCCAGTCAAATGTATAATTTTAGGTCTGTTGCAGTCTAAACTTCATACAAAGAAAATAAATGCTGCTGCTGTTACACATTCATTTCCCGAAGGATGGTAACATGTTCTGCTAAAATCAGACCAATCGGGTCGACCGTATAAACCCAGTGTGAAACACACTTCAATGCATTCTGACAAAGCTGCTGTAAAACATGCCGAATCACTGGGTTTAACGTACACTATGTTCCCTTAAATAATCACCAAGGGTGTGTCTCTCAAGAATAATTATTATGATTATACGCAAAAATGTCTACCTTACCAACCTAACGTCTCCTATAATGTACCACGCAGAGATTTGACCTGGGAAAAATAAGACTAATGTGTTAAATCATGAGTATGAAACGCTCTGCACTTGTATGAAGCTCTTAAAACATACAATGGAGATCAAAAGTCACTATAGGGTTTCATAAAGATTTGCCAAAAAGGTCAGGTATCATAGGTAGATACAATACATTTGGCTGACCTCAGAGACAGATAATTGTTGCCTCGTTTGAATTAACATGTAGTTAGATAAATTCGGAGACTGTAGATGACTCGGTGTCATGGCTTAACGAGTTTAAAGAGGCAACTCCCAGTGATTACATCTAACTGTGGTGTCTTCGAGAGGAAAGGAAGGCAATGGATAAGGACAATAAGTACAATTCCAGCTTAGTGAGCAGAGAGAGATAAACATTTGGAATCAATGTAAGCTTAAAAAGTGCACCAGAATATAAAGCTCTTTGCAGCTTATAGTTACCAACTACTGAGTGTGTTGAGTTTGTTGGTCCTGACTGAGAGTACAGAAAGTAAAACATCATGCATGCAAAAGAGATCCAGCTATTTTTGTTTTTGTTTAAAGTTTCATGTCCGAGGATCCAAATGTCAGGTCGCCATTAAGAAAAAAAAAAAAGTGAGTTTTGTTATCCTGCACATAAAGCTCATCAAGACACCTTTTTTTCCTTTTCTGGAATCTGCACTTTAATCCAAAACATGTTGTCGAAAAAAGGGGTTGGATCCACAACTTCAGCTGTGCTATGTGAAGAATGTGCAGAACTCTTCAAAAAGCCAATAGATGAAAATATGCGAAGCTTCTGAGAATGCAATTTCCCCACACAATGCTCACTTATGTTCCTCCTGCTGCGCCGCATGAGAGGTATGGGGCCTCAAACTGTGTGTGTGTGTGTGTGTGTGTGTGTGAGAGAGAGACGGCATACATGCGTTTGCGTGTGTGTGTTCAACCCGTATGACAGCATGAAAACGGTTTTCTCTGTGAATGATGGGACGTAAAGAGAGACAGATAACTCTTAGCCTTAAAAAAATAGATCAAAATCCAACCCACAAATTTCAAATATGTTTAAAAACTTCACCTTCTGCTCCTCTCAGAACATACTGTAATGTATTTTCCAAACATTGTACACCTACTTGTGTGAGCTTGGACAAAATGGCACTTGGACACCGTGATGTCTGCACAATGAATAATGGTCAACGCATGAAATTGCTGAGTTAAAAGTCAACTTTGTACAAGCGCCTACAACTGGCACTATTTTAAAAGCAGAAATATCTAAACCCTCACCCAGTTTGATGTCCCCATCCAGCATGAGGAGGATGTTGCCGGCCTTCAGGTCCCTGTGGATGATCTTCATGCTGTGGAGGTAGGCTAGAGCTTCCAGCATCTGGCGACAAACCACCTTAATCTGCGGCTCCGTCAGCCCACGATCCAACTCTGATGAGGGCGGGAGAGGGGGAGGCAGGAGACAGGACACGGAGGGGTTAAACACGGCGGTATGGGAGAAGGGTGAGAACGAGAGTCGAATGGAAGAGAGAGTCGAGAAAATTAGCTGAGATGGTTTAAAAGCCATTGTGCACACCCTAGCAGATTCCACAGTCGGCGTACAGACGATCATGGCAAAACAAAGTCTTGAGAGCCGATGCGGTGTGTGTGAACGCCGCGAGAGAAAACAGAAAAAAGGTAAACCCGCGATGATATCAATGAAGTCTCTCAGATAGTGTTGCTGGATAAGTAATCCAGGATCAGAGAAGCTTTCACACATCCAAGCTAGTCCTGCCCTGGAGACTTTATTCTACCATGTCTGTGTTTGGTTAGCTGCAGTGGGGGTACAGACAGTTATGAGGATGCAGATTATCCAGTATAAACAGACCAGGGGGTTTTCCCACACCAGAGGACTCCACTATGTCTGACTGCTTTATAGAGCATCCAAGGCCAGACCGGTGGAGAACATACATGATCACGTTCGGAGCAACAGTCTTGTGATAAATTCTTTCTTCAATCGATGTAACTGGAGCTTTAAAAATAATAATTGCACTTCCTTAAAGTCACTGTGGAATGGACAGGTGTAGTCACAGCACCGCCGCTGCAGGTGTGGAACTTTAATCCCGTGACAGGGAGAAAAAAGGTGGCGTGCTTATGAAAACACACAGAGAGGCTTACCTAGCATTGTGGCATCCACAGCACCGCCGGGGCAGAACTCGATCATGATCTGGGGAATGGGAAGGGGAGACGGGGCGAGGTTAAAACTTGAGCCAGCTTTATGAATATACAGTGTAAACATACAATTCACAGCTGTGATCTCTTTTTTCGGGGATTTAAATGTAGCAACAGGAAGAGTAAGAGTAATTTAGGATAACATTGAATGAAGTGTGTAAAATGAGTTTAAAGTTAAATAACATGCGCATACCACTCCACTAATGATGCAGAGTGCAAAAGGTAAACACAAATTGGTAGTGCAACAGTCTCATTCACTCCTATTCACACCATGGTGTCAACAAGCAAAAGGAAGTGTAAAAAAAGAAAATGTTTTCCAAGCGTTATTGTTAGCGACCAAAGCAAAGTGTGGGAAGCTGTTATGTCATCGCTACCTGGAGAGCTCCCCCTGCTCTGCATTAGTCAAGCACACTTTGACATCTGTGGTGAAAGTAATAGAATACAAAACACTTTGCAAAGTGGACATCTGGATTGAGACTGGAGAGTGTGATAAACTGTCAGGCTGTAACGATACACTGCCAAACGTATAATACCAGTTCAGTAGAGAAGTAAAAACACACACACACACACACAGAGAGAGAGACAGAGAGAGAGACAGAAAGAGAGAGAGAGAGAGAGAGCGAGAGCGAGAAAAGATTCTGAGAACACACTCCCTAAATGGTATCTTGTTGGCCAACAGCAACTTCCAACAATTTCATTTCCTCTCCTTACATAGTCAGTCTCTCTCTGACACACACGCCTGTCAGAAAAACCTCTAAAAGTTTCAAAAGTGGGACCAAAGAAACACCACAGGATTACGTAACAATCCTGTGCAGAGCAGTTTATCTTGATCTTTTCCAAACAGTGAAAGATCAACCCTGGGTGCAGTTTTATGATGTCATTCTTATCTAATTATCGAGTCCTGCTTGCTTTGACAACAACGTCAAAGCGTCAACTTGGTACTGGACAGGGCGTGGAGTTTCAGTCCAGACAAAGTCACACAGAGAATTACAAAAGGTGCAAACAGCACAGGTACCGATGAATGCGAGGAGCTATACATGATCACTCTCTCACACACACTTTGTTTGAGATTGTATTTGTTATGCGTTATAAAATACTATTGGCTGATTATGGGATTTTTCAAACACATATTGATATTATGGGCCGCAAAAGTGCATTACCGGTTGAGCTATAGTTCATGTACACTTCTTTGAGGCCTTTTAAAATGAATACTTCCTGGTCTAATTAACTTTGTATTTTGGATTCTTGCAGAAATTATCAATGTGATGCATCAGAAGTTAAAATAGAGTCAATGCTGATGCAATAATATTGTAGTTGCAACTACATTTAGAGATGTATTACACATTTCAGTACAATATTCCTGCTCACCGCTAACCAAACACAAATGGTTTTTTTTTATCCCGTTTAAAAAAAAAAAACAACCCCCTGAATTAACTGAGCTGCCCTTCAGTAGTAACACACTGTAGTGCCCAAACTAGACCGCTGCACATTACACTGCTGCGTCACCAGCAACTGCTTTGTGTTTCCATCAGTGTCTCTGCAGGTTTGCTCTCCCTGCCTGAACATTTTTTGGATGGCGTGTTGTGCTGCGATGAAGAATGTACCCCGACTGGTTAAACTACACGCAGAGCATACCTGCTTCAGGATGATGAACGCGCCTCTTTTTTCTTTTTTCGAGACAAGCTGAACCAAGTCAGACAGTCTACCAAATCCAAATAACTTTAAAATAAGCGAAGCATGCATTGCTGACATTACAGTGTTCCTTGTATTCACAGCTCTGTGATTTCTCACCTCATTTTGTCAGAACTCTCAAAAGGCTATTTTCCAACAACGACCTATATTATAAGCCTATAAAACCTGACTCGCACAGACACACGGTTATACTTTGTCACTCAAAGAACATGACTAATGCTTCAGCGATCCGTGTATATGAGGTGGTGCCAAACAAAGACGACTACTATTGATTCGCTTTACAGTGTCCACAATCTCCTAGCAACCACAGCCGGTGACATTATGTAGACCTCACTGTATGCAAATAATGACAAAGGTATAATAAATATATTGTCCTCGTGTCACTGTGTCTAAAAGCAACAAGCAATATTGCTTTACAGCGAGAGCCCAACTTAAGGCTCTTGAGAAGAATGACATACTACTTTTTAAAGTTGATAAGAAAAATCTTCTCTTAGAAACAGTGTTCCCATCCCATTGCTCTGGATAATGCAGTGTTTTTAATGCCACATACTTTCCCCTGGAGAAATGGTCCCTATGGATTCCATTAATTTTCTGGTGGCAGCGTAAATCCCAGGGAGGGATATCTCAAAGAAAAAAAAGGTGAGTGAACATACCCTTTAATCTGGCAGGTTTAACAAAGCTTCTAAAAAGGGGTGTGGGTGTTCTCTTCTGTATTTATTGTTTCATTCGTTTAACTGTTCCCCCCTGTTCGTTCTTCTCAGTGTGCCGATGTCAGCAATCCCTTCCCCATGTTAAAGGCCCTCGTTTTCTCACGCTGTGGGCCTGGCCTCTAGACCAGATCGGGAGATCGGGAGATCGGGAGATCGGGAGATCGGGAGATCGGGAGATCGGGAGATCGGGAGATCGGGAGATCGGGAGATCGGGAGATCGGGAGATCGGGAGATCGGGAGATCGGGAGATCGGGAGATCGGGAGATCGGGAGATCGGGAGATCGGGAGATCGGGAGATCGGGAGATCGGGAGATCGGGAGATCGGGAGATCGGGAGATCGGGAGATCGGGAGATCGGGAGATCGGGAGATCGGGAGATCGGGAGATCGGGAGATCGGGAGATCGGGAGATCGGGAGATCGGGAGATCGGGAGATCGGGAGATCGGGAGATCGGGAGATCGGGAGATCGGGAGATCGGGAGATCGGGAGATCGGGAGATCGGGAGATCGGGAGATCGGGAGATCGGGAGATCGGGAGATCGGGAGATCGGGAGATCGGGAGATCGGGAGATCGGGAGATCGGGAGATCGGGAGATCGGGAGATCGGGAGATCGGGAGATCGGGAGATCGGGAGATCGGGAGATCGGGAGATCGGGAGATCGGGAGATCGGGAGATCGGGAGATCGGGAGATCGGGAGATCGGGAGATCGGGAGATCGGGAGATCGGGAGATCGGGAGATCGGGAGATCGGGAGATCGGGAGATCGGGAGATCGGGAGATCGGGAGATCGGGAGATCGGGAGATCGGGAGATCGGGAGATCGGGAGATCGGGAGATCGGGAGATCGGGAGATCGGGAGATCGGGAGTCGGAGATAGGGAGATCGGGAGAGAGAGGGGAGATAGGGAGAGAGAGGGAGATAGGGAGAGAGGGAGGAATAGGCGGGGAGAGAGGGAGGAGGAGAGGGAGAGGGAGAGGACGAGAGATAGAGAGGAGAGAGAGAGAGAGAAGACAGAGAGAGGAGAGAGAGGAGAAGAGAGAGAGAGGAGTATAGAGAGAGAGAGAGAATAGAGAGAGAGGAAGAGCTAGAAGAGAGAGAGAAGAGAGAGAGAGAGGAGAGGAGGAGATAGAGAGAGAGAGAGAGAGGAGAGAGCGAGAGGAGAGAGGAGAGAGAGAGAGAGAGAGAGAGAGAGAGAGTAGAGGAGAGAGAGTAGAGAGCGAGAGAGAGAGAGAGAGAGAGCGAAGGAGAGAAGAGGAGAGATAGAGAGGCGAGAAGAGAGAAGAGATAGAGGACGAGAGAGGGGAGAGACGAGAGGAGAGAGAAAGAGCAGAGAGAGAGAGAGAGAGAAAGGGAGGAGGAGAGAGAGAGAGAGGAGAGATAGGAGAGAGAGCGAGAAGAGAGTAAGCGAGAGAGCAGAGGAGCGAGAGAGAGAGGGAGAGCGATAGAGAGAGAGAGAGAGACGGAGATAGAGAGAGAGAGAGAGATCGCGATCGAGCGCGCATAGAGAGAGAGATATAGAGAGCTCTAGCCTCTCGATCGCGCGTAGAGTATACTCTCCTCTCTCTCCTCTCTCTCTCTCTCTCTCTCTCTCTCTCTCTCTCTCTCTCTCACAAATAATAAAGTACAAGTCGACACTATGAAGCCACACACAGATGTTGCAGGAAGGGATGTTGGTACATTTGACTTTTCAGCACGAAATAACAGTTTCACAGCTTTGACTGATGGGAGGACGTTCACCTTCGTAACTCAGAAATTACAGCTATTACACAGGCTGTTAAAACATTTCCACTTCACAGCAAAAGCAACTGCTGTTGTGTCAAAAGCCCAGTCGCGCTGTGCGCGGCTTTAAAATCAGATCTCGGTTGCAATCATCGTAAACCCATTACAACAATGCGAGTCTGTAAACAGATGCACCCGTAGCTCTTGTGTTGCATTCCCATCAAAGCAGCTGCTCGGGGAGTAGTAGGACACAACCGCACTAGCTGCTTTTAATAACTGAAGGAGGAGATAGCACTGGAAAAACAATGAAACAGTTCAATCTAAAACCCTTGAGTTTATAATAACATCACAAGCAGAGGGGTAAAGACAAATCCTAACCCATCTTTAGTCTTAACGCTGCCTTGTAATTCCTCAGATATTCATGCCCAGCATGAGGTCACTATTATTTCCCTTGGCCAGATACACTGAGAGATTACAGGGGGAGTCGACCCAGAGAGCGAGTGTGGAGAGGGAAAATAACTCAACATCAGAAAACACTGAACTGAAATCGATCTTTATTCTTGCTGTAACATCAGGGTGAGCTCTGGTTCATTTCTGATGCGTTATGTCACCCTGGGGGGGGGGGGGGGTCTTCTGTCATCCCCATTTAGGCAATCTTTTCTTATCTTTGTTATTCAACAGAGCTTTCAAATGTAGGAGAAACATACTCTGGGTGAGATAGTGTTGCAGTAAAACAACAAGGCAGACACAGATTGAAATGCAACATCCCACGAAGCCTGCCAGCATACATGGTTAAAGGGTATGTTTTTAAACTTCCCCGCTGATCCGCTGATGGTTTGTGTGTTGTGGCTGTGTTTGGAGAGAAAACTTGGTGGACGGACAAAGAAACTCCTCAACAAGAGTGGAAAGAATACATTGTGTGGGAGGGTCACAGTGTAGAGAGCAGAGGAGCTCACAGTCTAATACAACAGCAGCATTCCCACTCGGCAGCATTCTCTCTGTACAAGTACCATTTATTCTACAATCAGTTATTTTTTAGTTTAAGTGCTAAAAAGGGGCATTTCATATTATTACGGCAGACTCGGTGATAGTGTTCAGTAAAGGAAAGATGAAAAAGGAAGAGAGAAGGGTGGAGGACACTGTGTAAACACTCAAAGCCGGTGTCTTAACCACATTCCTGTGTTACCTACCCATAGTTTGTTGTCGTGGTAAAAAGCATCAAGAAGTTTGACAATGTAGCGATGGTCACATTTAGCCAGGATGTCGATCTCCACGATGTAGTCCTCCAGCTCCTCCTCACATTTTGTCTCGATCACTTTGGCTGCGGCCAGAGCTCCCGTCTCCTTGTTCTTGGCCTGAAGAGACAGAGAAACAGTCAATTCTAAATGCTCCAGTAATGGCAGCCCTGTTTGTTTGAAGAAAAGGTAGAAAATATCAACATCAAACTGATAATATCAATCTGGAAGAAAGAAAGTGAATGAAAAGACATCCAGCTTTTTGTCTGCACCTATATCTCTGCCAGGTGCACACTTCTAGCCCAGTTGAAGGCAAAGGGAATCCCAAACGTCAAGAAACGCAGGACAGCGATTAAAATGTTGACTAACTAACATTTAGAGACAACACAGGAAAAGGAAACTCCACACCCTCCCTGAGCAACTGGGGGGGAAACACCACAAAAAGAAACCACACCGGGCTAAACTTGGACACACACATAGAATTCCTAGAAATTCTGAGTAATAAAGAGACGCAAATAAAAGTAGATTGTTTAGTGCCTTTCTGGAGGGCATCAAAACACCCAAACCATATGGTGACTCAGAGGGCGCCAAACACATGACGTTCATCTTTGTGTAAGAGAGAATGTTGCGAATGTTGACTGATGGGATTTGTGGGTAAACGCGACATCAATGTTAATGTATATGCACTGCAGACAGAACCGCCCGCTCACTGCCGTGATTGCAGGAGCGTGGCCGGGGACGAGAGAAGACTGAGGATAGAGTCGAGAACAGAAGTGGTGACCCGACACCGTCAGGTCATATGAAGTGACTGAAGACAATACCACGATTCATTTTTTAAATAGAAAATGGACTAGAAAGAAAAGCAAAAGGTCAATGTGAGTGATCAAGAGGAACATTTTTGAGTGTGTAAGTTGGTGCATGTATGAGAACATATGTCTGGACAGTGATGTCATGTGGAGGACGCATGTACATGTGTCCACGCCTGCAGAAACACGACAGACTAAACAGCCCGGTGGAGGTCTGAAGCCTCCACGCTTTTACAGGAGCTGTGGGAAAACATCTGAATAAACAGAACAGGCTCGCAGCAACACACACTCTTAAACTCATCCCGGTTCGCCAGTGACTATGCGTGCGTGCGTGTGTGTATGCGTGCGTTGTGTTTGTCAAACAGAGTTCCAGAGAAGCCGAACCGCCCCCACACCAGGGTAACCCACAGTGATGAGTCAACAGGACGTCTCCTCGTCCCATCAAACCATCAGTCAGTCAGCTAACAAGCCTCGACAGTAAACACAGAGACACCAGACACTTTCACTTCTCTGTTAACGTCGCAGCTCTCTGCTAGTCGCCGCCCTCCTGCACCAACACCGTCGGCCTCGACACAACGTACGGCCTGTGGTGTGATTTCCAGTAGAAATGGCTGCAGACCTACAGGTACGTTTGTTGGTGTTCTACCATCTCCGTCAAAAGAAAAAAGCTCTATACTTCCAATTATATATACACACACACACAACACTGCTACGTTTAAGTCACAGTTTCAGACGTGCACAATGAAGACTGCTTTACTGTAGTACTGTAACACGACTGGCTTTATTAAAAGCTGCCTTGTTATCTATCCAAGAACTGCATCTACTTTCTGCCCATCTTTCCCCGAAACAAATGGAGTCCTCATAATTTCCTCCTCTTTTGTCTCTCATCATGACTCAGATATACAGACCAACAGAATGATGGCTGACTTACTGTATATCAGAACAAGTAGGAGTATTGTAATGTTGTATCTGGGGGTTGACATCACCATATTTCCCAGAGGAACACTAAAGTCCCACAGAAAACACCAGGCTGTGAATGCCACCAAAATCAAAAAGAAGTCTACATGTTTTGTGTATGTGAACAGATGTGATCAGTGTGTCTTCTGTCTTGCTCAGCATTAGCTGTGCACAAATATAAATGTTATGTTAACTTCTCAAACGGCCAAACTCCTGACCCAGCTTCACACGCACACACACACACACACACACACACACACACACACTTCGGTGGGAACAAAGCTGGGGAATGTGCCTCTGGCCTTCAGATGGTTGGGGGAGTTGACAAAGAGGGCAGACAGAGAGCTCATCATGCATTTATGCGGTGCCTTCAGCGTCGCGGTGGGAATGTGTTACGTCAAGGGTCCTCAAGTATCGCATGCAAACATGCATATTTATTTATGTGTGCACCTTACATCCCAAGTGAACACACCGCCCAGAGAGGAAATGACACTGAAACGCCTCATTGTGTCTCACATGGGACCTCCTGACTTTCTACAAGAGAGCGTGACATCAACGCACAAGTGTGTGTGTGTGTGTGTTATGTACGTTTGTGCGCATGTACACAAAATAGAAATAATTGCAGGAGGAGGTATCATCCTCTCTAATCTGAAGAAGCCTTGAAAAGACCAGCAGCAGCTTCACGCATCAAATACAAATTCCTGTCTAACTGACACTTTGTGCCATTGTTGTTGTGGTTTGTTCAGAGTCTGCCTTACTTCATGTCCTGACATACTCTCCCCACCTTTCAGGAGCCTTTGCATCTTGCAGATATGGAGCATTCAAGCATGTAAGCATTGTTGTTCAACTTTGAAACCTGGAATTGATGATTAATCTTAGAACAACACTGCATCGTATATAACAAGGATTATAGTAGTAACATCGTTTCATACAAATGTCAGATTTGATTTTGTGCTTTTAACATTCAGGTGCTGTAATAAAAGCTAAATCTCCACACTTTCAACAACCTGTATTGCCACATAACCCGTATGAATATGTTGTGTTGTGGTAACAGCAGAGGAGCCAATGTGTACAGTCACACTTTCAAAAATGTCAACGCCACGCCGTTTGGGTGATTTAACTCCGGTCGGGGAGAGTTGTACAGAAAACACTGTACATGGTTACATAACAACGTTCAACAACCACCTCACTGAAGAAGTAGGAATACAGCTACAGCTTCATCGGCTGCTGACTGTCACCATCCCAAGAGAGAACAACGCTTCACTGCTTCTGACCCACTGACTCCTCACTCTCTCCGACTCTCCTCCAGAGGACAACAACAGTCTTTGGCTTTGTTTGGGGTCTGGTTTCCATGGAGATGAGAAGGAGTCGGTTCTGCTCCATCTCGCAGCTCGTCTCGCAGCCTGGCCGTTTCCCCGTTCATTAGAGACTTGGCTTTCATGCGGGTTAAGTGCAAAAGGATTAACTGACAGACTCGTGCTCTTCAACAAATTGCCTTAAAAAGACCAACATGTTAAAGTGCCATTGGAAGTCTCAAGTCCTCCACTAGTCGGATTTACTAAATGACTCGGTATCTCATTGGACCACATGCAAGCTGTGACACAGAACACTGGGCTGCGAGTAAAAGACCTATAATGGAACAACAATGGAAGTCCGTCATTAATCTGCACTTCACTGCAGTTTAAATGAAAAAACTAAGTAGATGTAGATTACAGATTTGTACCATAGGCCTACACTTACATTTGTTTCCTATTTACATTTATCTGTATGCATTTTCAGCCAAAGCCCTGAGTACAATCCATCTCCCCCCCCCCCCCCCCCCCCCCATCTTGTTTTTCCTGTTACTGCGGCATATGTACAGCACACCTCTTTACCCTCCTGCCTTATCACTCACTGTCTGCCACACTGCACATCTTTTGTCTCCCTCACTAAATCCGTCTGTCATCCCTGCGTGTGCATCTCCCGCCCATCTGTCGTGTGCATTTATCCATCTGGTTTTCAGTAACAGTCTGTCTCAATGCCACGATCCCTGACCGACGAGCACACCGACTGCTGCTCAAAGAAGAGCTTTAGAAAAAGCAGATGTTACTGACCCGTGTGTCAGCATACAAACACACTGTATGTACTGGCAGACTAAGTAAACACACACACTCCCAGCCTCGTGTGTGTGTGTGTGTGTGTATATCATTTGATATTTAGACACACACACTTCTTTTCAAAGTTGAATCAAGCTAGGAATAACAATGTTCAATACTGTGTATGTGTTGACTGAGGCATTAATAATTATTGTGGGTGTGTTGGCTTAAAAGCAAAGCGCTGGATCACGCTCAAAATAGAAAAGAAGCTCACGGCGAGTCACTACTTCTAACCTTAAAATAACCTGGTTAAAAAAATGTAAAAATACTTTTACCATCAGCTTCTCAACATCTTTTTTTAACGAGTGTTTTCCTATTTAGACTGTACGCTGAAAAGGCCGTTAACATTATGATTAACTATTCCTCAAACACAGAACTCTCCCTGGGGTCAGTCACCTCTGGGTTAAATGGACATAACACATGCTGATGTGTATTTTCAGCTTGTATATGGTGTTATAGATATCACACACACACACACACACACACACACACACACACACACACACACACACACGGGAATGTGTGTATGTTAGACCTTTGCCCTGTCGTAAACCTGTAACCTGCCCCTCTTCTGGAGGCTCTCCTACGTGTCTGCGGACAGGAATGCGGTTCTCAGCTCCTACATTATGACAGCGGCTAATAAAACCTCGCGTCTGACAGCGGACGCCTGTGGAAGTAATGATCTCTCACTCAGACGAACAAGGTGCACAAGCGGAGCATGTTAAACAGCTACTTCATGTGTTTTGCAGCAGAAGTTGCATCTAAAAAAAAAAAACGATTATGTTTGGTTGTATAACAACTCGTGTTAGAGAAGTGGCATACTGTGAAAACCTGGCAAATACTTTCTATAAATGACTTGATGACTTTCTATTCGCTCTAAGTTTCTGTACAAATACCAACAGACAGTCATTTCCACTGGGGATTGGGAGGGGAGGACATGTCAACCTCACTTTTACAGTTTCACTTTGACTCATTTACTAAAAGGTCACTTCTTGTTGGAGGTTGTTAGGGCGGCATGCAGCTTGTGAGACACTCCTTCAGACACTACTCAGGGCTTAAATGTTCTTAAGGAAACACAGAGTTTTCTCCTGAGTGAAATATTCTGTTATAGACACCATGTTGGAGCTGCTGTGAGAAGACAAACATAAAGAAGATTTATACTGATCAGTGGTCTGTTTTTGAGGGTGAGGGATGTATTTGTTAGTGCTACCAAAGAGCTCAGTTGTTTTACGAGAGGATGATGTTGGTTTACTTAACACCTGTGCAGGAAAGTGACTAAAACAGTGTTTCAAGGCTGCAAAGCCAGTACTTATTTTTCACCTAGAGATGGGAACTTCACATCTTACGGCTAAACCCTAAAGCTTAAAGAGAGAGAAAGACAAAGTAATGCATGCGTCTGTGGTTTCCGTCAACACAGCAGCGAGATTCTTCCTCTTTCACAACCCGCTGACTGCGTGAATTTATACATCCACTGGGCGTGAAGCACATAACAAATGTTGCAAAGTTAGACCTTTACACATAGAGCAAGGAGTCTTTTCAGGATGTTGAATGTTTTGATCAACACTGCAAAAATGTCCCACATTCAAAAGCAGGTCAGTGAGGCAGGAAATCACAATGCGCCACAAAGAGCCTTGAAAGAAAATAACCTATGCTTACACTGCTTTCTTCAACCTTTCATACTCCTTCAAGGCCAGGACAGATGAGATCCACTTCCTGACTAAAGCGTACAGTACGCAATGCAAGTAACAAAAGGTTGGAGGGTTTTAAACACTCAGGGTTAGCGCGTGCTGCTAAGAACTAGCCGAGGTATTGCAAGAAGATTATTCTGTGTAACTCTATCTAGGAATAATGTGAAATAACGTCAAGTGAATGGCACAGTTGCAATGCGCTTCAATATTAAATTCAAACAGAGGAAATCCAATGAAAACAAACATTTCAAGACAAAAAGAAACTCTTCCCAAGTCTCTGAAAGTAAGTGGTAGTATGTGCTACTGTAAATGGGTTATTCTGCTTCTTGCATGGATTCAAACGTTTTCTGAGAACGGGGTCTGGCTCTACGAGACAAAACAAAATCGGTATCATAAATCCTCATGAGCGTCTTCGACCTCCAGTTTGTCACAGGCCCATAACTAGCAGCAGTATATGGATGTAGGAACACAGAAGAGGCTTTCTGTAAGTGCCAGTAATAATGTCATCAAGAGGACTCCCAGCATGCTGAGCCCACGCCCACTCAACAGCACCCCTATCAGTCTCGTCTCTGTGGGCGCAGCTGGTCCCTGAGATAAGACCCGGAGTCTCACTAAATGAACTTCTACATACGTCTTCGTGGCACTTCCATATTCCAAATTCAGACTGTGGCATTTCACACAGACCGTGTGGCTTTCCTTTGCAAAAGGAGGATGTGGCAACCTGTGACCCACGCCGCACCTAACTGATGACACCCAGTGTGTTCTCTTTCACTTGTCTGAAGAGGGTAACCGTCTTTGAAGTGATTCTTAAAACAGGCCTTTCACTCGTTCCAACGTCTGTCGATGCAACACTGGACCAGCACAACACTTTTCAGATGTTGTGCCATAAAGCAATCCAGGTTTCCAGGAGCATCTGGCCTGCTAGTAAACATCTTCAGGAGGCCCAAGAAACTGTGCTGTGCAACAACAGCAACAAAAAAAAGTGGTTTGGAAATGATCCTATGCATTACATCGTGTCCATAAAGGAAACGGGACAATTGAGGAAAATCAGACCCATGGACCCAACCTGATAATATCCAAGAGTAACGCGACTAAAAGAGAAACATACAATGCCCTGAACCCAAGGCTGCACAGAGTCTTGGCTAGCTTAACTACTGTCTTGTGTTGTACCATCCTGGGGACAGTGTACATAAACCACATTGTTGTTCCTCTTGATCCAGAGTAATGCAATACTTCTAGACTCCAGAGTATATGACTAACTACACACCGCGGTTTCAGTCCGCTGTCTTTTACATCTCAGACCAACAGGGATAAAATGTACTGTGGTTAATCCCACAATGGGAATTTGACAGAGTGTAACCTTACAACCTGCTGGTGTCTATGGAAACATTTCAGCAGCAGCAGCAGCAGCAGCAGCAGCAGGGCAATGTGCTCAGCGGCACGTGGCCCATTAATTAGTGAGGGGAACCGTACAACTCCTCTGTTTCATGCTTCAGTTGCAGCCACACACCCTCACACACACACATTCACTCTTTCCAACAAGTGCAAGCATGCATAGACAGATGCATAGACAAACAGAGAAAACATCCTATGACACACTGGGCGGGCGGGGGTAGGACAGGAAGTGAGACGTTCTCTTGTTATGACTTTAAGAATGAGAAACTGCAGGTGGTTATGTTGACAATGAAGACCCTACAGGCAGAAATGTCTGGGGTGCACAACATGGTGCAGCGTTTCAAGCGGCATGTAAAGGACGAGCGTCAAAAGGGCATCAAACGTGACAAACGTGATTAAATCAAACTGCCAATAAACAGCCAAGAGGTTACATGTTCACTTGAACTCCAGCAGTCTTTAGTAAAGTTAGAATGGTGTTAGACCATTTCCTAGTCCATCACTAGAGTGCTAAATATTCTCATTAGACCGGGGTGAAGAGGGAATCTACATTATGAATCAGTGCACGGTTAACATCGCTGCATTGATGTCCTTCTGCGCTGTGTGACACCGCCACACTGATTTTGTAACTTTGCGATACAGAAATCTTGAGAATATCACCAACAGCTTGTGTACATGCGTTTCCTTCTGTGAGGCTCTTTCAAAATAAAACACCATTAAGAAATGAAGACTCTGAATTTGGTTTGTTTATTTGATTAAATGATGTTCTACGGTGCTTAGTTAAAACAACGTGCAGCAGGGTTCTTGTTGTGGTTTTGTTTGTTTTTAAAATCAAGTTATAAAGTTTTCATTTGATTTCTTTGTGAATTAAATTAAATTAAAAATAATTTCATCTAAAAGCATGTATTTGAAGGAATTTTCATTAGTTTGAAGAGATAAAATATGTTACATGAAACAGATCAAATAAAGGGTTTGTTCTGCAGAAAGATTGCTCCTACAGGGTAAGAATTAAAGCTAATAAAAAGGTAGATCTGATAACTGAGGGTTATACATCGCATTTTATGAGATTTCACCGTGTTCCTGTGATACAAACACACTCACGGCTTGATTTGTCCTCAACACTCCTCTTACGCAACAAAGCGAGTTGTTATTGTCTCAATGAAGACATTAACCTTTCGAGAGCCATCTTGACAAGAGCACTCTGTACTCTCAGCCAACACTGTGAGACGCATGTCGAAAACAAGAGGGGGTCCTTGCCACATGCAACTGACAAGACTTAAACCTGTCTTTAAAGACAATCAGTATTGCTCACATCCAAAACCAGCTATTTATTTCACTCTGAATTCACTTGTGAAGCAGATATCAAGTCCCCACCACCCCTCTTCTTACACTATCAAAGACTTTAACAACGGAAAACATGTGCAATACACCACTTGAGGCCTTCCCCCTCCCACAGACGAGCTGATTATTCTGAGGTTCGGGAGCTGTTAGAGGAAGTTGTCCCCTGATGCAGTCCCACTATTTCCTCTCTTGGCCATCATCTGCTCCCACTCTGCCTCCTTCCCCCTCCATCTGACAGATGCAGGTGTGGAGGTGTCCTCCTCCAACCCACTCGAGGAGAGGAGACGGAGCCATAAGCCACAAATCCTCGGTGTATGCCTCCATACTGTGAAACTCAAAGACTCCTCACTAACTTTTAAAAAGGATTCTTCAAAACTTGGAAGCCAACTGGAAGCATTGCTTGTCTTCATGATGAACCGGTTGCTTCACTTGTGTTTTTGTAGCATTTCCTCCACAGGACTCATCACATGCTCGCTCTGCTCAAAAGATACATTATAGTACAGCTTACATAATGTTTAGACCTGTGGTTACATAAGCAAGATTTCAATATTTTCTTTTCATTCACAGTGCAAACAAGTCACCACCGAGACTCATCTTCCAATGGCTGTGCTCCCGTTTCCTTTCCCCACTATAGTATGTATACTGCCTAGTGAAAACAAAATACCTAAGTAAGGTGGAGTCTCTCAAAAAGACTTCATTTTTCTGTTCATTGCAGACCTCTGCTAAGGCATCACTTCTTCCACTGAGGCTCTGCTGCGTCAAAGACTTTCACTGTGCTCCGCTTGGGCAGTGCAGACACAGAGTGCCTGTGCCATGCTTCACAGTGGGGACTGACCAGCTAACAGATCCAGATTAAATAGCCAAAAGTGCTGCTGCTGCTGTGGCTGGAGAGGAGAGGACAGAACTGATGAAGAGTGCTTTCACTGTCACTGCTTCACGCTGGATTCACAGCGATGGAGTGGCTGTTTTGAAGATTTTTATAAACCTTCTGTATTGCAGATGTTTGCAGGCAATCACAAGAGGAGTCAGATGTCTCTTTTACTTTAACTAAGATGATTTTATAAAGAGAGAAAACATGTCACTTTAACAAGCCACTTGTAAAACTGAAGACAAGTTGGATCTCAGCTGGAGGACGTGAACAATCCTCGACTAACATGAGTACAAACTGTCATCTGTGATACCCAAAGCTACTGTGATACCGGAGTGTGTTTTATAGTGGACTGACCACATAGTTGACATATTAGTCATAATCTCAGCAAGAGTGGGATGGTGAAGCATCCACAGGTGAACGGAAGTTGTTCACAGCCTCTATCACGTAGGATATATTCTAAGAAAGAGGGGTATATAAGATATACTGTTTCTATTGTGATGCACATGACTTAAATAGGAAAGTGATGTTGTTTCTTATCATTTACAATATTTCAGAGACGTACTAGTAATCACTCTGGGAGAACATGAGAGTTATAGGGCGGGGGAAACGAGAGAGCAACATATAAAAATGAAGTATACAAGAAGCTTTTCTAACAAAACAGCGTGTTGCTGAACTTGGCAACAGGTGAGCAATTTATCAATAAAGTTTGAGATGATTAAGAACAACAGACAGAGTTTTATCACTGTGGTCAGTTTGTCAGGTGCCTCGTGTCTTTGAATCACACTCACCTTGTAGACTTTTCCAAACGCGCCGTCGCCCAGCTCGCCAATAATTTCCCATAAATCGTTTGGATTGATGTCCCGGTGAACGTGCTCATACTGCTTGACTTTCTTTTTGATCTCAAGAGTAGGCAGACGGAGTATTTTGCTGAATTTAGCGAATGCCATATTTACAATGCAACAGCATTCAGCTTTAAAAACAACTACAACAAAAAACAAGTATCAACAGGCTCTACACAGAGAGCATTACGCACGCGGAGACGCGCAACCCGTCAAAAAAAACTGCCAAAAAGCTAATTAACTAAATGTACTTTCTGCGTCAAAAAGAAAAAGAGAGTTGATCAATTTCAAACAAGTTATTCTACGCCGTCCATTAAAACCAGGTGCTCTGAAGGCTCTGCGCTCATAATCCCATTCACAAGCTGCGGTGACCACCTGCCGCTGGAAACGCGATGGAGTAACCTCCTGCCTGTCAGTGTGCCTGGGCAACTTATTGCTTCCGACTGTGCGAAAACGCCCCACCTTGTTACTCAACAACCCTCCCACTGCCGTCATGGAAATGTAGTTTCTTTCAAAGAACAAGCTGTCGTCACTATCGCGCTGATGAGGTAAAATGGACTTCATGTCCGGGTTGGTGCTGGGCGTGTCCTCAAACAGCTGTTCCATTAACATTAACATTACTAAACTTCTAATAGAGCTCTGTGGAATGCAGTTACTGACATATTCTGACTCACTACGGGGTGAATGTCTAATGCTATTATAGGTTTGCTTTGTATTAAACAACAAACAAGAGACTCAGACTTTAGGTGCTGGTTTAGTTTTCTTTAAATCTTAAATACCTTAATAAGTCGTTTTAAAATCATAATGTACCTGCACTGTTAATCCCTTTTCATTCAAACTCAAGTGTGTCTTCATTGACTTGCTCTTCACCTGTACAGGCAGTGTTATAGCGCCCCCTAGTGGCTCAGTCAGCTCAGTGAACCTGCATTTGGAAAACGTCACGAGTGAGACAAAACCGTCAGACGACCAACTGCCTGTGATTATTATTGTTGAAATGATTTACAGGAATTTAATTAACAGACGTAACTTAATAATCATTTACGTGATTAATCAAGCAAAAATGCTCTGCTTTGAGCTTTAATATCATTTTAAATGGACTAGTGTTGGGTGTTACACAGAAAAAACAAGCAATATAAATACATCACATTGGTCTGTGGGAAAATAGAAACATTTTGTAGAATAAGAAATGTATAAATAGAAGATTAATCAGTTATGAAAATAATCATTTGCAGCCCTATATGATCACAACAGCATGTTGACAGTAAGTTGTGTGTTTGTTGGTATAATGCTTCAATACTAAATGCATTTTTTCTTTTTTTAAATAAAGGATTGACTAGCACTATCAAAACTTGTGCTATGTGACCTTGTATAGTTATTTTATGTTTGCTGTTTGCTTTTGGACCTTAAGATGACCATCTGAGCATGAACTTCTGTACGATATTACCCACAACTCAACAAAGGCATTTGAATATGAACTAATATGAATATGAAAATAAAATAATCTGCGTGTGAGGAATTGTCTCTTCTGTTGTGCTGTGTTTTGTATATTCACATCACATACTGTATATCCCTATTCAGTTACACTCTCTAATAAAGTATGACTTGGTTGTGCTATTTCAACTGAGTCTTTGTTCATCAGTTTGACCTTTAAACACTTCAGGGTTTTACCACCAGAACAAAAGCTATAAAACAACATATGGAGAAGGCTGAGATAGTTTTGAGCAATATGTCTGATGTGCAATAAGTGTGTTATCAACCCTCAGGTGGAGGAGGAAAATATGTGTGAGCGACTCATCCACTGTTCTCTGTACAAATGACTGTTTCAGGAAAATTAAACTCTCATCATTACTGACATTTAAGGAGGATGTTACATGTTTCAGTCCATAAAGCACTTCAGAATAAAACTCATTGACCTTCATTTACCCCCTCATTTGCATGAGTAATTTTCCCTCACAATTCAATGGAAAGATTAGGCAAACAATTAGCTGCTAAATTAGCCAATTATAGAGATTGGTGGCAGCGAGCTGGAATATATTGTTGCTGTTTTCTTTTCCCTTTAATTAGAGGTGATTTAATCTAATATGTATCCATTACCCACTATCCATTAGACATATGTCTAGTTATCTTCGTTCAAAATGACTCCAAAACCAATCACTTTGTTAAACGTTCTCTAATGCCACTTTGCATTCTCCATACAAAGTGAAAGAGAGACTTCATACTGTAAATCCCTAAAGACCCTACAGGAAACAGACACGCTCATACAAGTCCAGACAAGCCCACAGAGGTTTCTACTAATCCGCTCACACTAATCACTCGCCACCATCGTATGTGTGTGTATACTTTGTACAGTTCCTATGACTACAAAACTGTCCAACTCAATTAAGCTCCAGCGTGTTAACTTCGATGCACTTTCTCTTCCTCTAAAATCCCTGAAGTGCCTGTCGACTTGAAGTAACTTTGATCCATTCACAGTCACGACTTCCTGAGGCACTTGAAGCCACTGTTAATGTTGTCAATGAATGTGCTTTTCCTACTATAAGTCACTTTGTCTGCAGTGAAAAAAAAGTAACATCCTTCAAAGTATGACATAGTATATTTTACCTGGATTCACTTGCTTCATGTATTTCATATTTTAGTCATTAGGACAAGTAAATTAAATATCTTTATTAGATGTAAAGGCCCAATACGTCCAACTTTTCCACAGCGGTGTTGTAGCTGACGCATACATAACGAATACATAACTAATAATTATACGTACGTCAAACATTGATAGCGTATCACTTACTTATTTAAAACGTATCAGAGCGTCTGGCCAACGGAGCTGGAAAAGTGCCATCTGGTTCACGTCATGCTGATGCTGGAGAACAGAATGTTCTCTTGTCGCAGCCTCTCAGCATCCTCCATGCTCTCTGATGCTGGGTTCATGTATTCATCAAGACGTGCTTTGAAGAAGTGAGGATGAGCTACTCACAGAGACCCTAATTACTATATTCAAACCCCAATAAGCTCCCAAAACGCTAGCTGAACGCTAGCTGTACTGTAGAACCACGTTTAATAAGTTACTCCGTCGTCAGGCATAATCTTAACAGGGTAGCAATAGGTTATCCACTCGTTATCAATAAACTGGCTGTAGGATTCACCGTCAGCCGACGTAGCCTATATCTAACGTACCTCTAACGTAGTCACGTAGGTATTCATGTAGGTATTCATGTAGGTATTCATGTAGGTATTTACGTAGGTAAGTATTCACCTACGTATTCCGTATTCACGTATGTCTAACGTAATGTAACGTCTGCATATCTTATGAAGCACACGTCGGGTACGTCCGGTAATTTTGAACATGCTCAAAACATCAGCGTTCAACAACGCACCCCAGCGTGAGCTCTTAACGAACACTACTTATACCTTACCTTATATCTACGTACACCAGCGTGTTGCCCATATTTAGTATACGCCATATTTTTGTATACGTTATGCATTCGTTGGGCATTCGTCCGATACATTTTGTATAAGAAAGTGATGCGCTATCAATAGGTTAGACATGCGTATCTGTAAAACGTTCACTTTTCCGATCCGATGAAAAGTTGGACGTATTTGGACTCTGACAAATGTTCGTATACGCCGGCGTACGTTTCTGTCATACGGAGATGTGTGATGGGGCCTTAAGACACATATAGAGTGTATTGTGACGTTTTGGATGCTATAAAGGATATAGTTAGGTTTTATTATACTACTGTACAATTGTGTCCAAACTATTTTTACCAGGAGATCATGTATAGCAAAGATTAAATATAATGAATAATAATATAATAAAGTTAAGACAAATAAAAAATAACTACGGAGCCAATAACAAGCTTTTGTATTATATGTTTATTTTACCGCCTCTGCTATGAAATGTGAACAGCAGGCGTTTTAATAAAGTTTATTATATGAACTTTTTCTTCAGTCATACATAGGAAAGATGTGATAATAAGTGGCAATAAACCCCATTACAGTCAGAAAACAGATGCTTAAAGTTCATGTTTTAGTGATAAACATTATAGTAAACCAGAGATTTAAACTCAACGTCGTTGCACATGCCTGAAGGATGCACACAGAAGAACTGCATTACTGTCAGACAGTAATATTATCATCTCAGTATCCAGGATAGCGCTCCAGCACAGCACAGTCATAGATTGTGAACACCAAGTCCTATAAAAAAAAAAAGATGAAATAGACATTTTCAGGTAAAGCAGGTGTGATTTAATAAGATCATTTGCAGGATTCTTATTGGCCTGGTCTGTGCGGACATGACGTGTCAGGCTGTAATGGAAAACTAACCGCAGACCGACACATGTCTGACTTCACAGTTCAGGAGAAAAGGCTCAAACATCCACAGAGAACTGAACGTTCTTCATAATCTGCATCATAAACCCAGTTTAATCCTGCGAAATGACCGTTTTCCCTTTTTCTGTTTCATGTCGGGCTGCGGTGGCTCAGAGGATATGCAGAATATAGGTGGTCAGTTATACGAGACTTAAAAATATGCATTAATGAACATTTCATGTAAGAATTCATGGTAACCTACATGCAATTTTAAATCATATACCAATAAAATACTTATTTGAGTATGGGGAACAATGGAAAGGCGAAATAAATGATCCTATATAAGTATTTTTGTAAACACTGGGGACCTTTTTTAGATAGGGAGATATGTTTTAAGGTTTCAGTTGCCTTCCCTGCTATGTATTCTACCTGGATACTAGTTCTTCTAATATGTCATTACATGTCTTATGCTGCATGTTCATTTTTGTGAAACTTTACATAGTATTAGATGTTTGTAAAACTTCTACATAATGCTACTGAAGCGTCTCCCGATGGAATTGTGTGTTGGAAAAGGTCAAACGGACTAAAACAGTAAAGCTTCTACTAGCACTGCTACTACTGCACACTTCATCTCCTCTGTTCACAGAATAAGCACCTTTTGTAGTCTATTAAAAGTACAGATAATGTAAAAACTGTCAAAAAACAACAACACAATGAGGTTAAAATAGTACAATAAAAACTATTTGGGAAATTAAGTTGAATTAAATCTGGTAGGAAAGTACAGGTATTTATCTTTATGCAGTGACTGTAGAGGTTACAGGCCTCATACGCCTTGCCTCACTTGTACATGGCAGTACACTAATGTCTGTAAATTAAATATGTTAAAGACTCATTTATGCAAAAAATACCACTTTTACATTGAATTAGTTTGCACAAAAATGATTGTTTTTACATTATCTATATTTTAATGGATTACAAAATGTATTTTTCCGTCAATAGAGGAGGTTACATGTTTATTTTCAGACATTGGTGTCATGCCATGTACAAATGAGACAATGCATATGAGGCATGTAACCTCTACTGTCACTGCAAAAATGGCACCAACGACAAAAGATAAATACCTGTATTTTCCTACCAGATTAACATTTTTTATTGTACTATTTGAGCCTCATTGTGTTGTTATTTTTGACTGTTTTTCTCTTCTTACCCCGTGACATTTCTCCGACATGATGATGAAGAGCTGTCTCAGAGTGAGTCCAAACTTCCTCACTTCTCTGGTGTAGGCACAGCGGCGATCTCGCAGGCCTTCCACCAGGGAGATGTAGGTCCTCATTTTGTACATCACACACGCATTCTGCATTCGGCAGGAGTAGCAATTAGTGTCCCTGTGCGTGATTTACAGCTGAGGTTTCCAGACAAAATACCACAATGAAATGTTGGGTCGGTGAGATTACTATTGTTGAGCGTGAAAGATAAACATCGACTATAAAAGCACAGATCAGAAAACCTTTTCTTTTTTTATGTTGGTTTTGATTGAGGGGTTTAAGTATGGCAGGAATGTTACCTTAAAATTAAACTTTGGTTACTTTTCAAATATGTGTTTTTCCATATGCACTAAATAAATATATATAAATATTATTATTTATTGTACTGCACAACCCCCCTTTATTCATATATGTAGATAAGATATATATTTTAAATTATTATTTTTTAATTGTTAAAGTACTCCTTTTTTTAATATATTTTGTATATTTAATATTTTTTCTAACACATTTCATTGTACCGTTGACCCTGTGTTGACATACATATGACAAATGAAAAACTTGAAACTTGAAACTAAATCATGTACAATAACAAAACCAATATAGTAATATCAATAAATTGACTTCTTGTTACAATCATGGGGGGACATTGAAGTCATACTTACATGGACGTCAAGGTAGAGATCTGGCATGTGTGCCATGCAGGGACTCTGGATGCAAAAACACCAATATGAAGTTTCAAAATGCAACATTGGCAGGATCATCTAATGTAGTTTGTATACCCATCCCGACTCTGAGAAATCACTTCTCACATTACTAAATCAAACCCAACTAAACATTTAGCCTAATATGTTTTATAAATTGATGCATATCTGTATCTAGAAAGGAAAACTATTATTTCCAATAGTCCTGGGTCAAACTAGTGAAAAGCCACACACACAACCATTCAAGAATAGATGCTAAAGATGCTTTAGTGTTAAATCTAATCCATATAGAGCAGAAAGGAGAGTCAACACAGCAGCTCACTTACAGTTTCAGGGTCCCCCTTCAAATCTGCAGCCCACTGGGTGAGCTCTCGTGCCATGCTCAGCACCTTGCTGTAGCATGTTGGCGGGAAGAAAGGGTAGCTCAGTGCCAGCGGCAGCAAAGACGAAACAAGAAACAAGTTTGTAAAGATCGACATGACTGCTCTAACTGAACCTGTCTGTTTGTGTCACCGATGCACGCACGCAGCCACGTATGCATGGGGACAGATTTTTAACACACCCTCTGGTTACTCCAGAATCATTATGCAACTGCAGAGGATTGACAGGAGACAACACATCGTGTCAGATCAGACAGCACTGGTCTTTATGGAGGAGTCAAAGCAGCCTTGGGAGGATAGTGAGCTGCGATTAGTGTGCAGAGATTTCATTTACCGGGAAGACTAAATGAATATTTTGTCTCAGAAAGGGAGGAATATTCAGCATGGTATAATGTAAATTACATTTTTAGTGGTGGAACAAGTAGTCCAATCTTTTACCACAGTGTAGAAATACTCAAGTTAAAGCCATGCTGTTACTTTTAAAGTTATGTAAAAGTACGAGCATAAGAAATACTTAAAGTACCACAAGGAAAAAGTACTCATTGCAGAATATTAGATATATATTGGAATCGAATTATTGATGCATTAATGTGTGCATCATTTTAACGTCGCAGCTGCTAAAGATGGGGCTCATTTGAATTATTTTACTGCCGAGTAGCTTGTGAATTTCTCCCTACGGATCAAAAAGTCTCATCTTATCTTTACCTACAATAACACACCTTCATTTCTTTTGTGAATACATTTTGTATTATTCATTTGAATCTGCAAAGTTACTAGTAACTTAAGTTATCAGATAAATGCAGTACACTAAACATATATGTCTCTGTGGAGACAAAGAGTGGAGCGGAAAACTTAGTATCTCTGATTAATATCTGATGGTTAAACAATCTGACAGTGACTTTAGTTTACCACAGTCTCAAGATCCCTACTCAATAACACCTTTGAAATGAAATTGCTGCATGTTTTTAGTGTACCGTATTTCTTTTACGTGCTTGCGTCTGTATGCATTTTCATTGAAAGCACATTGAGTGTACACGTTGTAATGAAATGTGCTATATGAATAAAACTGCCTTGCCTGGAAGACTCCAGACAGCCCCGAGGCCGAAAAAGGACCAGATAATTCAAAAGTATTGACCTTAATATAGAAATAGAAAAGTTTCAATAGCCTGTACCCTGATACATGTGTTCCATAATCAATCATTTCTGCATTGGGGCAGAGGGTGGTGTTGATACTTTGACTGTAACATTGGTCATGACAGTGATTTATGTTGTAAAATATATTCCCATAAGACCTTTGCTGTATTAATACTGGCTGCTGTCATATCCTGTTATGTCTTTTTCTTTCACTAGATGGAGCTAATTTCACAGAGTTCAACTCCTCACATCTTCCTGAGCAGTCTTAAAGACCAGCGTCCTTAAGCATCATGTTGAAGTTCAGCAAATAAAATGTATCCCTTACTTCAAATCAGGACTTATCTATGAATGATATCCTCACTGACAAAACCAGGAAGAAATGAGCTCACGCTGAGGCCTCCCGCAGGTTAACTAGCTGTACTCTGTTTCTGTCCAGGTGTGATATGACACCGTCATCACTCATCTCATCTAAAAGAAGACTACACCTCCTGATGCCGCCAAACGCACGATAAGGAATCGGTGTGCTTTTGAGTGATGCCCGTCACCTCACACAGCCAGGCTTGAGAGTTGGAGGTCTGTCCCTTACCTCTGTACGAAGATGGATGGCCCACACCGTGTGTGTCTTGGCATGACGGAGAGGCATAAAGAGGAAGAAAAAGTGCAGTGTGTGCTGTAAGCATATCTCTGGTCCCTCAGTCCCACCACTCAGCCATTCTCCTCTCGACCTTGGCCTGCTCAATTAACAGGGGACACAGGCGACAGTCCTTATAATGGACGGATGTGTTTTACAGTTGGTAGTTAATGGCCACAGAAGTTAATGTATGATGAGAGATTGGACTACGGCAGAAAATTCCAATGCGGCAAATACGTATTCTGATTGTAAAGCCTCAGATATTCATTGCATATGAATCATAGAGCTGGCACACACATACTCGTTTCAGATCTTACTTTAAATATTCTATAAAAATGTATCATCATGTATGCAAATAATCCTATATTTCAGGTTTACTAGGTTATTTTGGTTGTAGCAGGCTATTAGGGTCATAATGATACCTTTATGAGATGGTAAGTAAAGTTACTTCCCTGCTACACTCTGTGCTCATAGCCTTTACGGTATACACCTTACTGTATAAGAATCCTAAAGGAATATTACATGAATGCTTAATGAGATAAACAAAAATACCATAAAGCACAATAAGGATAGTAGCCTATAGACTCATTATGGAACACCAGAAAGACGATATTCATATTTCCATATAAGTTTAATGGCTATTATGAGACAGCAGGCTCAGCTCGTCTATAAAGAGACTGACCCTCACCTGGGGGCCACCAGGTTGAAACAGCGTTGTCGACATTTTGCCTGCTGAAAAGCCTTTAAGCAACGCAGCGCAGGAGTATCAGCTCTGGGGGGCGCTGTGCTGAGGCTGATCGTGACCTCTGACCACATGGTGGCAACGTGACAGAAAATGATCCCTGCAGATGTAAATAAAGTAGAGTATTATAATGCAATGCACATTTTAAAGTGATGTACGTACTTGATATGGAAGTATAAGTTGTTGTTTTTTGTAACTAGACTAGGATTGGCTGACAATCACCTCTTAATTTGATGCAATAATGTGTAAACACACTAAAGGAGCTATATAGTAACTCTGCGGAGCGTACAGTGAGCTTGTAATTTAGACAGGCACACTAGTCCCTCTGTAATAATTCCAAAATATAATATTAACCCTCTATTTTTTTGATAAGTGAATGCTAACGACATGGGAAACCTCAGCCCCACAGCTACAGCAGATCAGCCTGACCACCCTATGAAACGTGCCTCTCCAGACGCACGGTGGTGGCCACCAGCGCATTACATAGTGTGTGGAGGTCAGTCGCTCATCAGTGCAACGCGACGAGCAATTCCCCCCACCTCCCCTTAAACACCATCTCTGCTGCCTGTGTGCTCTTGTCCTCCAGAAACAACGGATTTCGCATTGCACTCCGTCGGCGCAATCCCGCAAGTCACCTCTCGTTGTGTGGTTCCATTTTTCGGGGGGCAGGTATCCCGGTGCGTAGTCGTCCTAACACCGGACAAGTGATGCTCTGAGCTGCACTGTTGCTGCGCTGTCGCCTCGCATCTCTGCAGCAAACCGGGTTGGAAATGGTCCCAAGCTCAACTGTCCGGCGGCGTTCAGAGGTAGGTGCCCACAGCTGCCTTGCATGCATACAGAGGGATACTTTCTATTCAATGCATGTTTGTCCCATTTGATCAGATAACAGAGGCTCCGAGCACAATGTCCTCTGCGGGGAGCTCAGCACTGCGACTGCACGCACTAGTTTTTGAATATTTCATTTAACCCACAATCGGTACTTAGATATGCTGTGGTGACCTTATCATCCAGTCTGGGAATGACATTCATGAAAGGGTTTCCCCTAGCGGATTGATTGTTGCCACGATGACTTGAAGTTTGTCTATTTAACCCTGAAATGCATCTCAGTTACTCAGTTCAGTCATTCAATCTCCTTGAAGACATTATTATGGGACAAGCTGTCATTCCGTTTAAAAGGCTACCATAATAAACCACATAGTAAAGCTCTGCTATGCATATTGTAGTATCATAGGAGATTCTAATGTCATCAAAACGTACTTTATGACAGTCCAACTTTATGACAGTTTTTTCATGTGAATGTATTTTATGTTCATCTCTAGGCTTACATGTTTCATGTGGCAGCAGAGTTCCTGTTTTTTGTCTTTCTAACAAAACGTAGAAACTCGTCAAATCTCACGTCCTGAAGAGGGCAGCCTGAGGGATCCCATTTACAGTACACAATGCCAGCACACTATAAATCACCAGCCTCCAATTTTGTGCTCTTAATGGGAAAACCGATCATACCATTCATCACACATGCGCTGCAGACGGTGCTCCACTGGGATGAGTTCCTGATTAAGATATACAAATTAAATAATTGATAAATGACAGATGAAGGAAAGAAAGAGGAAAGGAAGTAGGAAGGAGACCTGCATATGTGAAAAATAGTAATGAAAGTCATTTTCCCTCTGGTCCGCTAATCAAGTCCTTAACATTAATGTCACCTGCTACTATTAGATGTCATTTGAAAGTTTGTGTGTGTTTCTTTTTGTGTCTTAATGTTAAGATAATGTGTCAGTCTTTCCATTCATCATTAAATGCCGCGTAGGAGCCGTTCATGTCTCAGAGGCTCTACCTTTCTACCTTTCCCTCCCTCCTTCTGCTGGTGGTGGTGTCATATTGTCCTACCTCCCCTCACAGGTTAGACTCTCAGTCATCAGAGGGTCAAAGCCACAAACACATCACCCACCCACCTCCTGCCTGGCGAGAGTCGTCCATCTATCTGCATTCATCTAAACAGCAGTGAAGACAGACGGGGAACTTACACTGTAGTGGTACTGCCTGTGTGTGCGCGTGTGTGTGTGTGCGCGTGTGTCAACGCTTCAGTGCCTTTAGTGTTCCCCCAAGCCCTCCACTCTGTGTGTGTGCAATGATGTGTGGTTGTGTCAAGGTGGAGAGTTAAGAGGAAGACAGGACCCATTCAAGTCAGCAAAACCAAGCCAGCTGCTGCGTATGTGTGCGTCAGGGTTAAGCAGCCCATGCACGTGAGACTGTGTGTGTGTGTGTGTGTGTGTGTGTGTGTGAGTGTGTGAGGGGCTAGTGTTGACCAGGCAATGAGTGCATCTCAGAGGGAGAGGCCGTTCGATGCTGAGTTGAGCTAAGGGAGCAGAACAAGAGAATCTGTAAGAGGAGCAGCCATGGGGCTCGGACAGTCCAGCAAGGCTCCGGTCACCGAGGAATCAGACGAGGGTGAGTCATAAATTATTTTTCTTTTTGTTTCTCTACTTTTGTGACACAATTTGTGAGCAGAATTCACCACCGTTGACTGCTTTATCCCGGGGTGTCCGTCTTTTCTGCAGCCTTATCAATGTGTTAAGCTGTTTCTATTAGCTAAACAAAATGAAGTGCACTTACAGTAAATGGCCCTGACTGATGTAATGCTGATTAGGTCTGCCACTAATCTTCCTCAGGAAATGGAAAAAGAGGGAATACCCTTTGCTGAAGCCAAAGTTTGACTTTGATGTGGCCACAGCATTGTATATTTATACAAAGATACTTAAAGTAGAGGTCATAGAATAGAATACAAAGTAGTTCAAGATATCAATGGATCTCTTCTTGACATTTTTCTTTGGTGGTGAAGTCTTCGTATTTAGAAATGTTGAAAGAAAAAAATGTTTCGCCATCAAGGTCAGCGTCAAAGAGAGTCATAAATCCGGTTGGCATAGCTCTTGGTTTGAATTTATTTCCGTTTTCTTTGTGACCTGAGTAGATAATGCAATGTGAATTTATTGATCTGAGGTAGTCTCGGAAATTATTCCACCGGCTGCCCCCAAGGACTTGAAATAAGTCAGTGTTACATGAGTCAGTGATTTAGTCAGAAGTGAGGTGGCTTTCCCAGGTGTTTCCTTACTGTACATTTGTTTCCTGTGTATCTGGTATCCGAAATGACCTGCTGCATTGGTTTCTTTTTAAAGAGTTGTGATATCATTTTTCCGTTTCATTTGACGTATTCCCTAATCATCAGAATTTTCATTTATTTATTTGTCTGCTAAAATAACTATTTCAGTATTGTGTGTCGAACCAGAATAATTTTTTTCACCCCAACTTTGTTAAATGGCTGCGTCGCATGGTGATGAACTCCATATCTGTGGATTTCTCTTTTTCACTGGAGGCAACATCTATCAAATCCTTATTCACGGTTAACCTTGCTGCTTCGTCATCTGGCGGGCGGTTCTGGAAATGTCACTCATAACAGAGCGTCTTTGAACTCTTGAGTTAATGCAACAGCGCACCTTCCTGACTTCTCTATCTAAAAACAGCGTGGGCAATTTCACCGAGGGCAGGGGAATAATAAACACAGAGACCCATGGTTTTGAATAAGAAAAAGCCCTGCTCGCTGGAAACTAAGTAATCCCCTCACTGATGAAACTCCCGTCAGACACAGGAAGGGTTCTCCTCTGGAGGTTGGAGGAACAAGGCGGGTCACTGCCTTTTGAGTAGACATCATGCACTCACCCCTCTGAGTAGCAATAAAGATGCAAATTGAGTTTTCACTGGATTGTTAAAAGGACGCTTCAAAGTAGTGTTGGCCACAGAGGTGGGATTTATGTTTGTTTGTTAATTCAACTGTGAACATTAATAAATAATGGCCTTTTAAAAGTATATTATTAGCGAACGTAAATGCTCTGAGGGGAGCTCATTGATTTCCATTAAGGCTTCCTGTGCACCTGACAGTTTTAAATATAGTTTGTGGTAAGTTAGGAAGAACATTTGAGTTATTTTAAATCATCAACGTATCAAATCATAGCACCACCATCACACATATTATGTACACAAAATATTTGTATTAATATTAGAACAAGACACAGATTTGTGATATTTTTTTAAAACCTTACTGTTTATTTTGTAGTCTGTATTGTTAATGCATATTAAAAAAAAAAGACAAATCAACCCATAGATACAAAACAACCTAGACATAAATATTTCACATCAAAAGCAGCAGCAAAAAAGATGTCCGAAAAAAAGACAACAATTTCTTGTAATTCAATTTCAAATGTTAAAACTTAACTTTTGTATTTGCGAAATAAATGTAGAGACTGGTGGAGTCAGTGATGCATATTTAGTAGTTCATACTCAACCCATATTAGTTGATTTACGGACAGGCGCGTGCATGAAGGTGAACCCTGTCAAGACATGTTTATCTCCTCTGAGAATGATGTGTGTACCACATGTGCTCCCCTCTGTGCTACATACGTTTCCCACTTTGTGTAACCAGGAGACTCTGGTTAATGGACAGACCTTGTTTACTGCTGATCATGCTTTATTCACATCACAGTCACAGTGGCACATCGACCCTGGGGTTCTGTTTCAGTTGTCAGAGCAACAGTGTGAGCGCTGATGTTCCCACGTTGGTGGATCCTTAAGTGATTTACAGGCTTCTGTGTGAGAGAGAGAGAGAGAGAGAGAGAGAGAGAGAGAGAGAGAGAGAGAGTGAGATATCCACAATGAGATGGCTAATTTTGAAAATGTGATTCATGTTTTCCACACAGAAGCACTTAAACTGCAGGAACATGGCTAAATCTCTTTTTCTTTGTTCGACACAACACAACTGTGCATCACAGTCAAAATCAGGGTCTCAGCCGGTTAAAGTAGTTCCTCTATGTATTCTGTAATAACCGACTGTATACTGTGCATTGATACAACCGGACTGATGATTCATTTGCCCTTCATTTGCATATTTTTCTGTTTCTGTACATTTGAATGACCATGAACACGTGCTTTGAGGGTCATAAAGATTCCCTTTAACTGCTGCATCGAGTGAGATGTCATTTTTTATGATGCAAACACACTCATGAGCAACAGTATTGCAGCGGTGTACATGTTCCTTCACTAAGATGATAAACACATAAACATTGTATTTTATTTGAAGTCAATCCATCCATTAATCCACCGCTGGAAATAGTAAACATCTGTTGAGATGCTTTTACTAAAAACTACAGTGCCCAGCTGTTGTCTGTTTTTAATGATTGATGTCGTCTGTAGGGATGAATGTGCTTGGGGCTGAGAGCAACAGACAGGGTAGGGAAGTTGGAAAGTGTGGAGGGAATGACATTGTTGGTTTTTTTCATGGGATTTGTTGACAATTAGAAAAATGAAGAATAACAGCAGTCTCATACTCCAAAATGAGTGATTGCAGAGAGAGAGAGAGGCGACAGAGTTTTCTTAACTTTACTGCCACATAAACGCCAGCCAGGGGGAAAACAGCTTTCCTTTTCTACATGACACTTGCAGCTTGGGTTTTCAGGTTTATCCACTCCAAGTAAAAAAAAAAAACAAAGGCTTGAGCTAATATCAGAAGTTTCACGTCTGAGCCGATGTACATTTTGTCATTTGCACATGTCCCCAAGGGCTGGTGTGGACGTTTCGTCAGAGATTCAAATGATGTATGAACAGTATGAAGTATAAAGAGAAGCACCTGTGTGTCTGTTCTTGAGTATATGAGAGCCTTTAGTGTGGACGGAGAAAACACAGAGCATTTTTCGAATTGAGTTGTGGACATGCTCAGAGACAGAGATACAGACATCTTCTGAGAGACTGAGAAAGAAAGACATGCAGAACAGTGCAGTGGTACAGAGGGCGCGAAGAGACTGACCAAGTGTGATTACTTCAATCCAAACTGATTAGCAGTTGTCAGTCAAATTCAAATTGACTAGCAGATGAGTTCCTCAGTCAGATGGTTTCCTCAGTTAGTTTAAGCCATGGAAAGGCTGTCAATGTGTCAATTCCACTCATGTGCAGATTTCAATCATTACACGCTCTGTTACTCATGTGTCCATCTTTTTATAACAGCACATCAAATCTTTCAGAGTTCCGCCGGTAAAATATGACGGTCTCCACCTCGCTCCCTCCCACTCTTTCTGGGTCTGCCTTGCTTTCTCTCTCTCTCTTTGAATGACTACCTTTCTCTCTCTTTCTCTGCGATCACAGAGCTCTTCCCTCACATCCACAACCACAGCTGTCTCTCTGAACAACCCATCAGTGCAGATTCTCCGAGTAGCGTCATCAGGAAAATGACCATGTTTATCTGGAGTGTGTGTCTCTGTGTATGTTTGGTATACATCATCTGTAAGTCATTGCATGTGTTTGTGTGCATTATAAAGCTTCATATGGTCCTTTTCAGAGTTGGTTGTGTAAACACTCCAACGCAGACGATATGAGAGGAGCATGTGCCAGAGATACGTGACTAACAGAGCATAACATTAACTGTCACATCCAATAGATCTGGCGACTGCAGGCAGAATGAGAGAGTGAGTGTGTGTGCGTGTGTGTAAGTGTCTGCATCTGTGTGTGTGTGTGGTCAGATGAGTGCAGTTGGTGGGCAGCAGCTGTTCCATGCTCGGGGACACAACAGAGAGGAAAAACCTTATGTCCTGGTTGTCATGGCAGCAAGAAACAAACAGCCCCATCCGGTTCCAATTGGTGATAAATGTTGCTGATAGATGGAGGAGAGTGAGAGACGGAAACTCAGGTTTACTTAGGTTTTGTGTGTCTGTGTGTCTGTGTGTGTGTGTGTCTGCGTGTGTGTGTGTGTGTGTGTGTGTGTGTGTGTGTGTGTGTCTGTGTGTGTGTGTGTGTGTGTGTGTGTGTGTGTGTGTGTGTGTGTGTGTGTGTGTGAAATCGTGTTCAATAAGTGTGCAGAGAAGAGAATAATACAAAGGCTCAAATTATATTGAGCTACAAAGAAAGAGAGTTTAAAATCAGCCTTTTGTTCGGGGGGAAAAACATGCATATGATCATAAAAGATGTCTTTGTGCTGAAGCTCATTTTGATTCTCTGCTGTTTGTCAGTGACCTGTGGTTGCCCTGCTGCTTCAGCTTGACTGTCTGCATTGTTTAAAGTTCAAAGCAAAGCTCACAGTGAACTACTGTAAATGTATCGACACTCAACATTCGTCTATTTCCATTTATGGACATCTAATGACCTAGTTTTCTTTTTAAAAAGGGGATCAAATGCGTCATTTTAGCTAGCATATACAGTTGATGTATTTAAAGCTTTATACTAAAGCAAATATGTGTATTTAGTATTGATCTTGTAAAGTTGTATCCATCTAATTTCCATTTTGTATTTAATATAAATACACTCTCCTCTTCTTTCCCACAGTGAATTTCGACCACTTCCAGATCCTGAGGGCAATAGGAAAAGGAAGCTTTGGAAAAGTAAGTCCAAGTTTTCCAAAGTGTACTCATGTTACTCAGAAATGAGTTCGATGGAATCGTTGGAATCAGTGTCATGATACATATATGTATTTATATCAAAAGGAAAAACTATATGCAAAACAAATAACTCGAACAGGTCTCACACACGTTCTAGGAGGACATTAGTGTTGCTGAGGAGCCTGTCTATTAACAACTAACGTAAGTCCCAAGACGAATAAACGTTCAGTAGTTTCTATATCACAGAATAAATGAAAATATCACATTGTTTAAAATTGTCATGTCATTCTAGGGCTGCAACTACTGTTTTGTAATGTGTGTAGTGTCTAGATTATTAAATGCATCTGTGATATCATCAAATATCTTGTTTTAAGTTAACAATTGACTATCAAATCAAACAGTAGCAAATCCTCACAATGTAGAAGCTCGAGGCAGGGAAAGGTAACGATTAATCGATTATCAAAATAGCTGCACATTAGGCGCAACCATTATACCTATGTATATATTTCCCCTCACTGTCAGGACAATATTATCCTAGTCTTGTAAAGCCTTCTGGTTAAATTTCCTCAAGTCCAAGAGTAATTCACATCAGCAGCTTACATGTAAGCACATATAGCAACGCACACTGAAATGCAAAGAGACCCACAAAGCATCCAACAACAGATAAGCAGTCTAATCACAGTAGATGGCAAGCTGTTCAATGGGAGGAGTGATGAGATCAGGGTTTGGCTGATTAACTGTGCCAGCTGGTCCACAGATCATTCCCTTAGATAGCAGTAATCACTGGCTTATTGACGCTTGTAGCACAGACAAGCACGACTACCAATATATATTGAGTAATACTCCTTTGCACATGAAATGAAAATAGTGTCCGTTCCCAGACCCATTGTCAAAAAGGGGTAATCTCATGCAGTCTACACAGATTGCACCAGGTGTTATATTCTGCATTTTCCTGCGTCATATCAGAGTCGTGCAATTTTTTTTCCCACTGACTTAAATACACTGGAGAGTGCTGTAAAGCAAGCAAGCAAAACTTTATCTATTTAGCACATTTCATTCCAGGTGGAAGCACAATGCGTAAGCAAACACGGAGGTTGTAGCCACAAACACTATATAGATAAAACATTAGTAAACACAATTAAAAAAAAACACATAAAAGACCCATTTGAGTTAAAACCATTTAAAAGTGGGAATAACATTTTTAATAATTGAGACCAGCAACCAACCAATAAGAATAAATAAGACGTGAATTAAAGAAATTGATTAAATTAAATCAAATAATAAATTAAACCAACATGGACAAGATTTTCTGTGTCCTCCCGGGATAAAAAGCTCCTTCCCTTTCTGATGTTTCTTAAATGATCAAATCTGGTTTTACTGTGCCGTTTATGAGGCTCTGGAAAGTGAGGTCAGCATCCAGGATGACACCAAGGTTTCTGACCTGTGTGACGCTTTCCAGCGACCGTTGTGGCAATTTAAAAGAGATTTTGTCTGTGAGCCTTTATACCAGATAAGATTTCCGTCTTGTCACTGTTAAGCTGTAAAAGGTTATTAGACTTCCATTCATCAATATCTTTGATACAATCTGATAGTGTGTCATTCGGGCTCAGATCATCAGGGCACAATGAAATATATAGTTGTATGTCATCCACATAATTATGGTTACACACGGAGGCCCAGAGGCAACAAGTACAAACTAAACAATAATGGGCCTAAAATTGACCCCTGGGGAACACCGCATGAGATAAAGTTTTTTTTGGAGCTAAAATTCCCAAGACAAACACTAAAGTCACGTCCTTGGAAGTAAAATAAAAACCAGTCCAGTGCTGACCCAGATAGGCCAACCTACCTCTCAAGCGTCCTCATTAGGCTATCATGATCGTTAGTGTCAAATGTTACACTTAGGACAACTCAAATGAGGACTACTTATTCTTAAGTCATTTATGACCTTGACCAAGGCTGTTGCTGGACTACGGTTGGGGCAAAAGCCGGATTGATAAAGATCCACAACATTTTTATTAATTTTGCTTAGGAACAGGAAGTTAGAGAGTCGTCTTTAGTTACAAATAACAGATCATCATCATCATCATCATTATCATTAGTCATTTTAAAAGAAATGTGTACATTGCTGACAGGCTCCCAGCAATTCTAATGAATGCCAACATGATGTTTCCCATCTCTAAAATGCAAAACATACTGGTGTGAAAAGAGTCTTAAGAGAGGATTAAATTCTTGATCGCAGAGATTAAAGATGAATCCTGAAGTTTCCTTCCAGCCTTGTTGGATGGACAACATTACTGGTTATTGCACTATAACACTTGATGTGTCACAAGCCATGAAGCTTCAGACGAACATAGATGAATGATGGAAAGTACACTACTGTATTGCAACATTTTTGCTAAATCACATAGTTTTTCAATGTGTCAAACTGAATGTCAGCCTTGTATTTCATGAAACCTGGTGAAATTATACATCTCACTAACTTGTGGCTACATTTCTCACTTTTGCCCAAGAAAAATGGACTTGTTTTACATGTGTTATCGTATTGTCAGTGAGGACCACATTATCATTGTTGCATGAATGCTATGTTATCTGTTAAGAGTTTGCAGATCGCAATGTATGAGTCACTTAAAACAGCCTTGGAAGTATCGAAGCTTTAGACCCAGACACACAAGCAGAACAATAACAAAGCATTCAACCCATTTTGATCACAGTGAATGCATCTAACCCTTTTGTGATTTTATAATCAGGTCTGCATTGTACAGAAGAAAGACACTAAGAAGATGTACGCCATGAAGTACATGAACAAGCTGAAATGTGTGGAGCGGAACGAAGTGAGGAATGTCTTGAAAGAGCTGCAGATAATGCAGAACCTTGAACACCCTTTCTTGGTCAACTTCTGGTAAGCCAATGTGCTTTAATGAATATGTGCATGTGTACAGTATATGTCTGTGTATCAGTAAAGGAGGATATGTCATGAAAAACTTCACATATCTGGTATCTGGAGACCTACCAACCAAACACAAACTGCAAAATAAGACAGCCAAGCCAGTTTTTTGTGGGCTTGGCTCTGGATTCAACAAACTAACTAAACTAATCTAAAGCCATTTAGATTAGGCTCCCCTTCCAATACTGCCCCCTATCCAAGTATGGCTTGAGAACTACCTTTGCAAAGGTGCGCCATATTGTTGTCGCAAGCCAATCAGAGCAGGCTGGGGCTTTTCAGTAGGGCTGCTTAAAGAGACAGGCGCTACAACGGTGAATACAAGTATATTCACACAGACAGTACAACACAAAGCATGTCAAGATGTTCTAGTAACTTAAACATTAGCTTAAGATGTCCCCTTAAAGTCTGTAAGGTTTTCTGTTAATGACAAATAACCCTAAATCAGGTAATTACTTTTTTAATTCAAACTGACTTCAGACTTCCTTAAATGTAGCACTGACAGAAAATGCTCGTCCGTCCCTTAAATACTGTATGTATACAAAAAGCTGCTGTGCAACATTTTAAAGCACACTATGAATGATTTCCACTTCAGCAGATCGTCTCCACAAAAGCTTGTATTTAACACTGGTTATTACCGTCAGCCATAGGAGCCACTTGAATTATTTTGTAGGACATTCTGTGTCAACCGTTTGATTTTTTATGGTGATTGTATCCTGTCCATTAAATCAGTGAATGTGCAACAGAGAGACCACGAGCCATTAAAGAAAGCTCTGGATTAAGTCTCTAGATACATTCAGAAAGGTGTAGTCGCCCACAGAAGAACACTCTCAGGCCTCCACGTCATCATCTCACCCTTTGAAGTTGCTAAAAGGAAAATGTAGTTTGCTTACTGATCCACGCTCAACTTTTATGCGCACAACTCTCCTCTCTTGGCAGCTTCTTGTTTGCATCACCGCATTTGGAGGTCGAGGAAGTCTTAGCTTCAACACTGTACAAGCTCATTCAAACAGCGAGTGCTAATCTAAGATGACTCATCAGGTACTTTCAGCAACTCATTCATCATAATTTGAAAGCCCAAGCTTATTGAGCACCAGGAATCGTACTTTTGAGATGCCTGATAAGTATGGCTTGTAAAGTTTCAGTCTGAAAGGCGTCATTAATTCTTGATAAGCACTCCCACTCTGCACCGTTTCAGAGGAAGCCACCCTGGGTTTCAGAAAGGCAGAGAGGAGGGAATGCCTGTGCAAGGATGACAAATAACTGCCATAGTCATGTAGTCCAGTTTAAAAATCCAGGGTTAGGTAGCTCCCTATACAAACTCTGGATGAAAGGAGATACTATAAGAGGGGCTTGTGGCACCAAGTAGCTTTTCCCACCTATCTACCTTTTGTCTTCTGTCCCACTTTTCTGTCCTCTATTCACCTCCTTCCCTCTTCTCCTGTTTTAATTCCATATCTATTTGAAAGCTACTGTGGCAGAATCAATAGCTGTCTTTTAATTAGTAATTTAAGCGGTAACAAAACTAAATCATCCCACTGTGGGAATGAATTAGAGGAGACTAAAAGCGAGCGGATAAGAAAGAACAGCCACGCGCAGGAAAAGGGAAAATAGGGACATAACAGAGAGGGGAAACCACAGAGGAGGGGAACAGAGGATAGAGAGATGTGTAGTGTACAGACTCATCAGACAAACAATGCCAGTGCTTGCTTTCTTGCTTGATTGCATGCTGTGTTGGACAAAAAAAACGGTTGGAAGTTAATGCTTTTGGCAGCATAAATCCCCCCGGGTGGAGGTGATTTCCTCTAGAGATGTGCTTGGGTCAGCGCTGTGGCCCTCGCCCACTCTCTCTCTCTCTCTCTTTCTGTCTCTCTCACTGTGTTGAGTTGGCGTAAGTTATGATTGTCCTGAGGTAAGAGCTCAAGGTCAGCTGATTACCCGCAGGCATATCCACACAGCACTGAGCCACCTGCATGCAGAAAACCAGGTTTTATTTTGCTTCTCTTGCCTGGCCTGTCCTCTCGTCCTCCTCCTCTGTTTTCTTTCACATCTTCCTCTCCTCTCTCACCTTCCTCTTCTTTTTTCCTTCTTCACCACCTGCTTCTCTTCCTTTTCTCTCCTCTTGCTGTCACTGAACTTGCTTCTGGCCATGACCTCAGGTGTCTGCGCACTGCGTGCAGCCAAGGAGTTTTACACTTGGAAGACAGAAGACAACAACAACTTTGAAACAAGTTATTTTCCCTCCATGCAAATTATTAGATGTGATATGAAGAATTTTTACCGCCTGCATTAAGTTTGTGGTACGGTCAGTGTATTGATGTGCCAGCTCCGGTTAGGCAGCCCATTGTGCCTGCACTGCACTAAGTCCCACTGTGTAAGGAGAGCCCTTACTGGCACTGCCAGACATACACTCGCACTACATCAGAGACAGACACATAGAGGGAGAGATCAGATGCTGCTGTATTCAGCGTACAACCTTGCTGCCTCTTTAACTGCGGATTTTGCAGTTGATTTGTATGTTGGTGGAGGGAATGTCACAGAGGAAGAACTTTTGGAAACGACCTGCTTGCTGTTTGGTGTGATAGATGTGTCGATCACAGGCCAAATGAAAAACAGTAGTGCAGTAACATTTAAAATGAAATGCCATCTGGTAAAACTTTTTAAATCTTGAGGGGAACAACTACATTTGATACATTTGCATACTGTTAACAAATAAACTGTATAATTGTAATCATCTGTGGTGGAGATTTGGGAGTCCCACAGATTGGTGTCACTCTTTCCAAGAATGTGCCCGTTGAGCTGGTTTTAATCATCAAGCACACAGCCAAACAGAAGAGATTTATACAAATGTGTGGAGATCATAACAGCGATTGCTCAAAATTGAAATTAAAAATTGCCGATTACTGTTAGAATGTGTTATTCGGAAAATATTCCATGCTGATATAAAACCAACTGATTCGAAAAAGATTGGCTAGGATTAAAG
Source organism: Cottoperca gobio (assembly GCF_900634415.1). NCBI lineage: Eukaryota > Metazoa > Chordata > Actinopteri > Perciformes > Bovichtidae > Cottoperca > Cottoperca gobio. The sequence continues at coordinate 18,372,171 of NC_041368.1, forward strand.
AATACACATAACTGTAGATCTTTATTATCTGTATGTTCTCTGACAACTTTTTTCAATGCATGTTTTTTTACAATTTACAACTAAACCTGCTTTTAAAAAAAGTCTTCAGGTCATTTTATTCCAGGACAAATACACAATTAAACTCTGTAACAAATACTGCTATGATGCAACATGCTATTGTAAAAAAGTCATTGCGTAACTGTCCAAAGGAAAAAGAAGAAGTACATTGACAAAAGCCTGAAATACTCTGGAATAAAGGCTTCACTTGCTTGAGGGAGTCCCTCTTTTTTTTTTGTTCAGTTATTATGCAATCTTACTAATGCATTACATTTCTATGCAGAGCAAGACATCAGTCAGTGTTATAGATAGATAGGTTGATGGCCTTTATTGTCATCAAAGGGAAATTAATGTAGCTCTGGTCAGTACTAAACCAACAGTCAATGTAAGTTACATATTATTCCCTATTCATGTCCGTTTCTTCCTTAGAAAACCAAACAGAAATGACATTATGTCCCACAAAGGCCATGAGTCTCTAAAAAAAGTAGGAGATGAATTCCTCCAAGCATTCTGACATAAAAGGTCTAGTACACCAGATATGTCATATTGTACAGGCACTGCAGTGAACTTTGGTATAGGGTACCAATGAATGGCATGAGCTAAAATAAGCATAATCCCAGATTCAAATATTACGAGTAAGCAATAATAAGATGTTCTTGTACATAAGGTACAAACTGTATCGTTGTGTATCTGCAAAATATGCACATCACAGCCTCATCTTACTTTTACCGCTGCGGACATCGCCGAACACTAGAAAGCAGCATGTCAGCATGTCAAGAATTTGGCTCGAAGTCAAGGTGATCTGGTGAAAGGGAAGAGCATACAGGGAATATAAAGTAATTATTTAAAAAATATACTCACTTGTTAACTATGAGTGGAGTTTTGCGTGTATATTTTACACAAGAGGTCATTCATTTCCTGAGCTTTCTGTAAGAGTGTGTGTATCTTTTGCATGAGTGCAGCCATGGTTGTGTGTTTTCAGGGAGCATTAGACACACACTGATGGGGCCTGTCAGTCAAAGGAGGTGTTGGGAGATGGGCTGGAGGAAGGTCGGAGGGTTGTCTGAATCGATCCAACATGTCACAGTCAGAGCGGTTGGCCGGCTCTGTCCGTTTCAGCAAGGGGCTTTGGTTGGAGTGTGTGTGTGTGTGCGTGTGTGTGTGTGTGTGTGTGTGTGTGTGTGTGGAAATGTATGTGTGCGCATGTATGGATAGTATGTCTAATTACTGTGATTGCGATACCTTGTGTTGAACAACACATTCTTGGTTAGCACTTTTATCACTGAGATGTACTGATGTGGATTTTCTGCTGTAGGCAGTCAGAAGGCGCTACTTAACAAAATCACTATAGATAAGATTTAGGAGGCTTAGTTCCTTTATTTTACAACAGGTATTAAGGTTATGGGTAATGAGTTACTAAGAGGGTAAAAACAGTCGTTACAGGTCTCTCTTGAGAAGGATAATAAAAAAATGTATAAATAAAGGTTCTGGTTTTAAGGGCTGCATTACAGCAAAGTGATGTAATTTTCTATTACTTGCCTCCACCATTACTGATGATTATTTATCAAAAATCTCATTGTTTGAATATTTTGTTAAAGCGCTGATATCGATATTGAGGTATTTGGTGAAGAAATATTGTGATATTTGAATTTACTCCATATTGGGATATGTTTAGGAATATTGCCAATAATGCCATTACTGTATAAAACTATTCTTTATTTAAGCACTTACTGCAATGTAATGAGAAATGTAGATATAATAAATGTAGGTATACAGTACACAGTTCAGTATACAGTACTCTACTTAAAAATACATAATAATTATAATTTATGAAATTCTTCTCATATATAAAAATGAAAGCAGGATTTTTTAGTAATAGATGAATTGACTGTGTGTGCTTACATGTCACGTTTGTTACCTTTGAAAGAGGGAAGGACACGCTAACAATAGCTTCGGAGGCCCAGTGGTTTCTGGACACTTCCATTACTGAAGTGGCCTAGGGTGCCTGTGCCTCTGAAAGCTCCATGCAGCATGCTCTCCCATCAGACTGACTGGAAGCCACCAAGAGATCACATTGAAATGCATGTGTGGTGGAGCAGATACAGACACTGAAAGAAAGACAGAGTGAGACAGAAGGAGAGAAGTAGGGAGGAAGAGGAAAAGAGAGACGGAGAGAAAGGACAACAGAGAACAAGCAAGTTAAAGAGAAACCAGATGCCAGCAACGCTAATAATAAAAGGGCTGCAGCAACATAATGTACAGGTGCTAATCTGCTGTTCTCTTCACTCTACCCAAAATGCTGGTCGAGGCGTCAGCTGCTAATGATGCTTGAGAACGTGTTCTGTCGCTGTCTGTCTTTTTCAGTCCATTGCAGCGGCAAAATACAAATGGAGACAGTCAACTATGAAATGCTGCTCCCTGGTTGGCTGATTGTTTTTTCAGCTTCATACTTGCAAATCTGTTCCCATTTCTTTCTTTCTATCATCTCTATTCTTTTGAACGTCATCACGATGTTGATATTACTTTTCTGTTACATCTACACAGGAGGTGAAGCGTGAGCAGCTTCAGTCTGCGTCTACGCAGGATGCATTCAGGCACAGTACTGAGTGTAGGTTAATGCAAAGCTTCAACATGAAACAGGCTCTTTTAAATCACATCAGTCATACACATATACAATATGTGATCATATTAATGGTAACTTGGGTAACTTCTGTGACCCAGCGCCGACCTGTGACGAACAACTTCATGGGTACCATTTCTAATTCATTTTGACAGCAGTGGCAGCAGGCCAGCGAAGACTTCATTCATATTAAAATATCTTCTAAATACTGTGTCGCCGAGAGAGAGAGAGAGAGAGAGAGAGAGAGAGAGAGAGAGAGAGAGAGAGAGAGAGAGAGAGAGAGAGAGAGAGAGAGAGAGAGAGAGAGAGAGAGAGAGAGAGAGAGAGAGACACACTTGTTTTGAGAAGAAATGGAGCTTTTATTGAGCAATTTACACTCTAAGTAGAGAGGGGACTTTTTAAGACTTATAAAACAAAGTTTCATTTGGATCTCAAGAAAAAGGTAGCTGGCTGAATGAACAGGATGTGCAACACTCTGTGCATCACTCTGTACAACACTCTGTACAACACTCTGTGCATCACTCTGTGCATCACTCTGTTCATCACTCTGTGCATCACTCTGTGCATCACTCTGTACAACACTCTGTGCATCACTCTGTGCATCACTCTGTGCATCACTCTGTACAACACTCTGTGCATCACTCTGTACAACACTCTGTGCATCACTCTGTGCATCACTCTGTACATCACTCTGTACAACACTCTGTGCATCACTCTGTGCATCACTCTGTACAACACTCTGTGCATCACTCTGTGCATCACTCTGTGCATCACTCTGTACAACACTCTGTTCATCACTCTGTACAACACTCTGTGCATCACTCTGTGCATCACTCTGTACAACACTATGTTCATCACTCTGTGCATCACTCTGTGCATCACTCTGTGCATCACTCTGTACAACACTCTGTACAACACTCTGTGCATCACTCTGTTCATCACTCTGTGCAACACTCTGTACAACACTCTGTGCATCACTCTGTTCATCACTCTGTGCATCACTCTGTTCATCACTCTGTGCATCACTCTGTACAACACTCTGTACAACACTCTGTACAACACTCTGTGCATCACTCTGTTCATCACTCTGTGCATCACTCTGTGCATCACTCTGTTCATCACTCTGTGCAACACTCTGTGCATCACTCTGTGCATCACTCTGTACAACACTCTGTGCATCACTCTGTGCATCACTCTGTGCATCACTCTGTGCAACACTCTGTGCATCACTCTGTACAACACTCTGTACAACACTCTGTACAACACTCTGTGCATCACTCTGTACAACACTCTGTGCATCACTCTGTACAACACTCTGTACAACACTCTGTACAACACTCTGTGCATCACTCTGTGCAACACTCTGTGCATCACTCTGTGCATCACTCTGTGCAACACTCTGTGCATCACTCTGTACAACACTCTGTGCATCACTCTGTGCAACACTCTGTGCAACACTCTGTGCATCACTCTGTGCATCACTCTGTACATCACTCTGTACAACACTCTGTGCATCACTCTGTGCATCACTCTGTACAACACTCTGTTCATCACTCTGTGCATCACTCTGTACATCACTCTGTACAACACTCTGTGCATCACTCTGTGCAACACTCTGTGCATCACTCTGTGCATCACTCTGTACAACACTCTGTGCATCACTCTGTGCATCACTCTGTACAACACTCTGTACAACACTCTGTACAACACTCTGTACAACACTCTGTACAACACTCTGTGCATCACTTTGTGCATCACTCTGTGCATCACTCTGTGCATCACTCTGTGCATCACTCTGTACAACACTCTGTGCATCACTTTGTGCATCACTCTGTGCATCACTCTGTGCAACACTCTGTACAACACTCTGTGCATCACTCTGTTCATCACTCTGTACAACACTCTGTGCATCACTCTGTGCATCACTCTGTGCATCACTCTGTACAACACTCTGTACAACACTCTGTGCATCACTCTGTTCATCACTCTGTACAACACTCTGTGCATCACTCTGTGCATCACTCTGTACAACACTCTGTGCATCACTCTGTGCATCACTCTGTTCATCACTCTGTGCATCACTCTGTGCATCACTCTGTACAACACTCTGTGCATCACTATGTGCATCACTCTGTACAACACTCTGTACAACACTCTGTACAACACTCTGTACAACACTCTGTGCATCACTTTGTGCATCACTCTGTGCATCACTCTGTGCATCACTCTGTGCATCACTCTGTACAACACTCTGTACAACACTCTGTGCATCACTCTGTTCATCACTCTGTACAACACTCTGTGCATCACTCTGTGCATCACTCTGTGCATCACTCTGTACAACACTCTGTACAACACTCTGTGCATCACTCTGTGCATCACTCTGTACAACACTCTGTTCACACTCTGTGCATCACTCTGTAATCACTCTGTACAACACTCTGTTCATCACTCTGTGCATCACTCTGTACAACACTCTGTACAACACTCTGTGCATCACTCTGTACAACACTCTGTGCAACACTCTGTACAACACTCTGTGCATCACTCTGTTCATCACTCTGTGCAACACTCTGTACAACACTCTGTGCATCACTCTGTACAACACTCTGTGCATCACTCTGTTCATCACTCTGTACAACACTCTGTGCATCACTCTGTGCAACACTCTGTGCATCACTCTGTACAACACTCTGTGCATCACTCTGTTCATCACTCTGTACAACACTCTGTACAACACTCTGTACATCACTCTGTGCAACACTCTGTGCATCACTCTGTACAACACTCTGTGCATCACTCTGTTCATCACTCTGTACAACACTCTGTACAACACTCTGTACAACACTCTGTGCATCACTCTGTTCATCACTCTGTACAACACTCTGTGCATCACTCTGTGCAACACTCTGTGCATCACTCTGTTCATCACTCTGTACAACACTCTGTACAACACTCTGTACAACACTCTGTGCATCACTCTGTTCATCACTCTGTTCATCACTCTGTGCATCACTCTGTGCAACACTCTGTGTATCACTATGTGCATCACCACGCTGGGCTATTGACCCTCTGTGTGGCGGCTTTGTTTCCGAAGGAACCACGAGAGAGGTTGTGGTGACTCAGTCCTGTTTGCTCGAAGGACAGACCATCTCCCCCATTAATGACTACAAAGCCCTTTCAGTTTTTACCACCTTGACTTTCTGATGGAAAATCTCGTGGGACGAAAAACACGGAACCCTCAGTCAAGCATGAGAGCTGGTTTTCTACTCGATTAAACTGGTTCAAGTGTGCTATCGATTGACTTGATGGACTTGCAGTCCCTCCTTAACATCGAACCAAAGTAGTATGTATGATAAAGTAATAACGCATTGCATTTTCAGATTAATATCTATTTTGGCTTTTATTTCAGGCTGTTCTATTGCATTTTAGAAGCCATTATTGGTCAGTGCAGAGCAATAAAAAGCATTTAGCACAAGATAATTACAAAAATAATCAAAAATAGGTTTTTTGTTCAGAGGATTTTCAACTCAAAATACTTTTTTCTTTGGCCCTGATCCTCCTCAATACTGGGTATCAGCTGACACAGATCAGATTTGTTCTGCTTAATTTAATCAGATATACAATATATAAATCCTTACATACTTAAAATCGTAAAAAGGTAATACTAATGACTAACAAAACAATAATAAAAAAATATATTACGTTTAGAAAGGGTCACTGAACTCACTACAAAAGCAGAAACGGTCTCATTGTATACATTACTCACTGTAGCAATTAAATAAATAAACAGCAGTTTTCTTTAAAGAAGCCGGAGTTTGTCTACAAATAAAAAGAGCAATTAAAGTCCCGTTTGTGTCCCCTAAACGCTTGTGACAGCGGCTTTTTGGCTTCTTTACCACCTTAACTACTTCTGCTGGGTTAGAGGTATTTACACTATATGTGTGTACGTGTGTGATAGAGAGAAACAGATCTGGAGAGAGAGAGAGAGAGAGAGAGAGAGAGAGAGAGAGAGAGAGAGAGAGAGAGAGAGAGAGAGAGAGAGAGAGAGAGAGAGGAAGAATGAGAGACAAAGAGAGTTAATCAAATGATTAATAGCCAGTGTAAAATGGAGTCTATCCAGCAAACACACACTGCTGTGTAGCTCACACTCTAAACCACGGAGAAGCTTGTTTTCCTTCTCTTGGTTTACAGTTTTGAGCCAGACTTTGGGTCATAAATATTTCACACACATTTAGCGTTGCAATTTTTTTTTAATACTGTACACATTTGTGCATGCTGTATCTCACAGCACCCCCCTTAATGTTCTTATATCCATGCTTTTTCCCCATCACAATATTTTCAGAATATTCTCCCTAATGGGCAAGCATTTGACATTTAAAGTTATTTCTATACTAAAATAAAAATCTTCAAACTAATGACAAATATTCTGGAAATCCCAGCATTACATTGTGCACAGAACCAGAGCATGAGCTCGGTGGATAATGGGGGAGGAATATTCTGACCATCTATGAACTCAGTCAGAGCCCTGTTGGTCCCAAAACCTACAAATCCTGTATCAAAGTGAAGCATTGCTTTGATATTTAAGAGAATGTGATGTTAATATGATGCCTGCTTGATCTGAGCTTCCTCTCTGCATGCCAGACTCAAGTGTCACATCATTTTCCAACACACACACACACTCTCGCTCTCTCTCTCTCTCTCTCTCTCTCTCTCTCTCTCTCTCTCTCTCTCTCTCCTCTCTCTCTCTCTCTCTCTCTCTCTCTCTCTCTCTCTCTCTCTCTCTCTCTCTCTCTCTCTCTCTCTCTCTCTCCATGCACTCATCAATCCACTCTGTTGCTTAAAAACTTAAAAAACAATCTCCCCACAGACTAAAACTTTTCCTCTTACATCTCACTTTGACTGGTTTACCTTTATTTTGTTCTTTACATTTTGAAAACAACTTACGAATAGTAAGAATAACTGATCACTAAAGATACTATTACACATTCTGACATGGCTTTGTACTGTAAATATACTCCATAATTATTCCCAGAACAAAACAAAAAAGAAGTATCATCCCATTATGCTGTCACACACACATACACTTAGAAACTTTGCTAAAAACTTTGCAGAACGTTGGTGTCTGCAGGCGTGGCTAAGTAATTTCTGCTTGTCTGAGTGATTGATAGCATTGCAGCTGGTCCCATCCATTCAGCTGTACTATATTACACACTTTAAGTACCAAGGCCTCTTCTCATTTCTATTTTCCCCCCTAAAACTGATATCCTTTAGTGGAGAGCTGTGTGTTGATTGTGCTCCTGTGTGTTCAGGATGGAGCGACTCGTTCAAATTGAAGTTGTATTGTTAGTTTTTCCCATATTTTATAATAATACATCATAATATTTAATGCATGTTTTAACTGAAACTGAGAGGACAGTACTGCATGCGTATGTGCGCACGCGTATCTTCATACACCTCTTTGTGACTTTGCCAAATGTGTGTGTATCTTCAGGACAGGTATCTAACAGATAGTCTTTCCACACTCTGAGGCCATTGGCAATCAGATGTTAAGTGGTCTCAGCATTATCTGAGCCTTAGCAGACAGTTTTCAGTCAGCTCAATCAATCCCCATCCATCCAGTGCAGAAAAACACCACCTCCAGTCTATTGGAGAAGGGCCCCGAGTGCACCAACGTGGCAAAAAACTACCCTCGGTCATTGAGCATTGAGTTTGAGCCAAGATGATGGTCCTTACAGAGAAGTATCTGCCAGTAGAAACCCCAATGGAGTCTGGGGTGGAAGAAACTGCAACCTCTCAAAAGTGTTCAGTGAAATTGTAGACTATCAGGAACACGTTGAAGGACTTGAGCGGACTTGAGTGTAGTATTTTACGGAAGATACCTGCCGACACAGGACGTTGCGTCACACACTGAGCAACGCTACAGGCGAGCCAGGAAATGTTGTCCGCTTTAATTTTATAAAATATTATTTTTGCATGAATTAGTTCCTTGTGGGAGGGAAACTAATTAACTTATCGTTTAGAGGTGAGGAGAAAAGGTGTCGCCCCAGTGGAACGCTCAGCATGTAAAGATCAATGATGATGTGTGCAACAGCTTCTCAAATGGCTGTGTAGTGGGCCACATGCTGATAAAGGCTTGCTGTGCATGACAGTACATTGATGGATGGATGAAAAGATGGATGACCACGAGTGGCGTTACCACCAAGAACTGAGGCATATGCAAGTAGATACTACGTACATGATTACGTAGTATTTACGTATCCTAAACCAAAAAAAGATGTAAAACTAAGAGACCTTGTTGCCATGTGATCACACCAGACACAACGGCAAATTGGGCCAGGGATTTAAAGTAGGGTGGCCAATGGCCTACTTTCAGCATCCTTGCTTGGGCCACATCCACTAAACACCTGTAATGTTTTGTAATGCTAAATCAGGCCAGGGGTTTAAAGTGTGGGAGCCAATGGCCCCTTCGCCCCCTTGCTCAGACCACGCCCATCTTTCAATGCCACCTTCATTTTAAAGACACACACACACAGACTTCCAAGATGAAACTATACCAGCGGCTGGTAAAAAAAACCAAATTTCATTCATGAACAAAGGAAGCAACATTATGTGTGACTTTGACACTTTTCCCATAGGACACAGCTGCAGTTCAGTTCTGCCTGCCAAATCTTTACACCACACACTAACATAAGGAAAATGTAATATATGTAATGGACTGCTTTAATGAAATGGCAGGACACTCACCAGTCTGATGGAAAAACCTGTTAACTCTCAATAGAGATGGAAGCAGGGCAGCGAGCCATCTGAGCAGACAATGTTGCTGAGTGGATGGAGAATGTTGCTCAAGATTGTTTATACCGCCAATGTTGGTGTGGAATAGAAGAGGTACAAATAGTCAATAACATTTCATGTAATATAAAAAAAAGATAAGCTAGGGTAGTCTGTTTGCTGATCACTAATGTAATCACAACAGAGATTAGGTTTTCTCTGTGTTAACTGTCCTCATTTGCTTTGTGCAGTACAAACCAGAAAGCAACAAAAACAATAAAATTGTAACGATGATTGTGTCCTGAATATACTGAATATATAGACACCATCTGCTTCCTCTTCACACCCTTTATATCCTCCTCCTCCTCTCTTCTCCTGTAACTTCCACATCTCCATATTAACCTTCCTTTACGCCTCCCTCTCTGTTGACAACATCTTTTCCACCACTGCTATATTAACTTTCCATTTCTCCTTCTAACCCCCTCCTGGCACGCATCAATCCATTTGATCCTCTTTTCCGAATCTCCTTCGTCTCCACCCCATGTCCTTGACCTGGCGTCCTTCTGACTCTTCGCTCCTGACCGCTTGCCTTCCCCTGCAGGTATTCCTTCCAGGATGAGGAGGACATGTTTATGGTGGTGGACTTGCTCTTGGGAGGAGACCTGCGCTACCACCTCCAGCAGAACGTCCACTTCTCAGAGAGCACCGTCAAACTCTACATTTGTGAACTGGCTCTGGCCCTGGGATACCTCCGTACGAAGCGCATCATACACAGGTGAGATGCACCCTCTATCTATTCAAATACATTGAGAGAAATAGTCTTTGACTGGTTGGGTCATTACTTTTGCTCCTGCTACAGTACGTGTCCCCCTTCTGTCTCTCCCCATTGTTTTACACCACCGAGTCTGAGTATTATCTACCCCGGTGTTCTTTTCTCCTTGGCTGTCCACTTCCCTAGTATTCTCTAAGATGACTGCTACACCACTGTGCAGAAAAGGTCTAGCTGTCTTGACATGGAGGTCACACCTGACACAACAGTTTACCTTGAACTGCAGACTATGGCCATCATGAAATGCACCAGTTATGTCCCAGCTGCTGTGTCAATGCCTTATTTAATTTGTAAAATGCAAGTTAAGTGCTTTTTAGGCAGAAATATCTACTGCTACAGCAGAGCCAACGACTCGCATGGCCAAGAAAGATATGGCTACAGCCCAACAGTATTATTTTAAGTTGTTGAAGTGACTCAAAGAGCTTGAGATATCCTGTAACAGCCAATGAGGCTGCCAAAATACTTTGAATATATTGTCCATCACAGTGGTATCACATAACAAATATAACTCTTTCTTAAAGCAACAATGCAGATAAGATACACAACTATAGCAACCCTGTCTCATCCAAAATATCTTCAAATTTGCTTTGACAAATACATTTTGGAGGAAACATATTCACCGCCATTGTTTCCAATCCTGCATGTGTGTCTTTGTCAAATTACACAAAAGTCAAACGGAGGTTGTCATTGTGGGTGGTTACACAAAGCACCGGATTTTGGCTCTGGAGTCGAGGATTTGTGTGTAGCTTTCCAATGTGTGGTTACAGTGGATTTATTTACCTTAGTAGCAGAGAAAACTAGGTCTTTATTTGAAATAGGCTTACAGCAGAGACTGTAATTCCTGATTTCCCCTATTAATACAAACTCAAAACCTCCCCAATGTTTACCTTTATGAATTCAGCATAATATATATTGTACAACATTAAATCCAGCTGTACAACAACAGAGTTATTCCTTCACCCTCAGTGTTTCTCAACCTATGTTAAGTTACTGCCAATGAAAGTCAACCATTCCTGCGGATTTTTCACATTAAATCTCTTCAAGCTTTCGTTTTATTGGGAAACTTTTGGTAGTATAACATGACTCTGTTAATGTACTGATGGAACTCTGGAAGTACATTATAATGTACATACTTCTACTTACTGCAGGCTTCCAGAGCCCAACGTAATGTAGACTTTTTTTTCCTTTTAATGACCCTTACAGAACTATTTTAAGTGCAAACATTTTTAGCACGCATGACCACAGTTGCGCGTGACTAATGCTTTGCTCCAATATCTGTGGCACTGAATTCATCCACTGCTTTGACTTACTCCTCCACTCTGGTGACTGAGCACTGAGGCAAACATAGAAAGAGAGGCCTTCTCAGGTCACGCTAATAGAAAACATCACTGCAACAGAGAACACTAATTTATCAACACCCCCGGATAACAAATTACGCCATTTAACATGAAGCAGACCACTTGCTCCCGTCCACGCTCTTTAACTTTCACAGGAAGAGAGAGAGAGAGAGAGAGAAATTAATGGGACGATTTAATAATTTACTTATTCATTGAGTCCATTGAGGGATATGAATATTTAAATGATGTTTTCTATTTTAGTGCTGGAGAGGACAGACTTGATGTGCAGGTGTTAGGGGCGTTTGTTTAGATGGAATCAACATCTTTTCAATCTGCATTCATTAGCTTCAAATAGGAAGTGGGGCTGAAAGTAACTCTCAGCTCATCTCTATGGAAATTGAATATATCATTTCCTCCATCAGATGTGGACGTGCTCACTTTGGTGCAGCGAGTGAATGCACTTCAGAATGTGTGTGTGTGTGTGTGTGTGTGTGTGTGTGTGTGTGTGTGTGCGCGTGTGCGTGTGCGTGTAGTATTCACCTGTGTAAATGTGGGTAAATGCAGGATGTACACGTTCTCCTTCCGTTGGTCTGTGATGATTTTGATGATAATGAGGGGAGTAATGACGATAATGACATTAATCGCAGGCAACATGGTGAGACGGTGATGATGGTATTTACAAGTTTAATAATGACTATGACAGAATATTCCCGGCTGTAGTTGTGTTCAGTATGATGGCTAGATGTCCACATTATTTTATTTTTTTAAGACACATTTTTTTATTTGACGGAGAGTAGAGGCTGACAGGAAACGGGGAGAGAGGAGTACGGTATGCAACAAAGGGCCCAAGGCTGAAATCGAACCTGGGATGTTGCGGTTATGTATCATTCACTGCAATCTAGAACAGGGGTCCCCAACCACCAGGCTGCGGACCAGTACAGGGTCGTGGATCATTTGGTACCGGGCCGCACTGAAAGAATAAAAAAAAAATGTTTGTGTTGGTAATATTTATTGCAAACATTTTATTTACATTAATCTGCTGGGTATTTTATTTTGAAAAATGAAATAAAGTGCATAATATAAAATGGAATAATTACATTTATATTACATATGTAATAATTCAAGTATATATTTTTTCTTTTTATTGTGTGTTTTGTTATGCCTGCCTACATTAGCATAGCACGAGGGACCTTTGAGCTAGCATATTCTGTGATGTCATGGTCATTCACTTTGAACACAACTAAGGATGTTAAATATCTTGGAAGCAGAGAGTGTGGCCTTAAAATATGCGATTGCTTTCTAGATGTCAGTGAATAACATCCAAACCTTTCATACAACTTTAGCGTGATGGCTATCTTGAAGAATGAATTAAATAGCATCCAGTGATTTAAGGGTAGCGTCAGCAGTATGCATACAGGAAATCAACATAACCCAGAGTAGATTGTATCGTGGAATCTAGAATGTGTTTTCAGTTTTGAAGGGGAAACAAGAGCACAAGAAGTTCTACCTGAACTTAGTTGCACAATCGACACTATCACAAAATATGAGTTCTAGGCAGTTTTTACAGGATTTATTTTTTTTATTCATAAATATGAATAAAACGTACTTTATTAATGCAGAGATTGTTAAATGTAGAGACAATATAGGGTTTGGGGTAGTCAAGTTCAGGTTATAGTTCTTGGAGGGAGTTCTGTCCCCGTCAACAACAATACTGGGATCCATAATAACGTTACAGCAGCGGTGACGACAACGGCAATGAGCTCTTGCACTGTATGCCACTGTATGGCCAATATGAACAATCCCAAGGGAGTGGTGACAGAGCAGCAATGAGGTTAAGAACAACAGTACAGCTCATCTTGACAAGAGCCTGGATGGAAAATCAAAGAGACGGCAGCGTCATCATGGGATATACAGGAGCCTCTTAGCATGTAGTATGATGCAAGGCTGAAGTTTATTTAATTCCACTGTGTTATTAAGTGGAAATAGATTTGTACGTAAAGCCTACAGGGTACGGAAAAAATCTATAAATACAACATTATTATCAAGTGGCAATAGATAACATGTTTGTTTTAACTTATCATCATGAAGTAAATGTTGATTGCACAATGTAATGGCTGTAGAATAATGACACCATCTGTGCTTAGATTGGTTCCCTATAAGCCTTACTTTACAATTCTGTCTGCCTCTGGGTCTCGATCTTCCTTTCAAAATAAAAGCCTTGGACACCTAAACTACATCGCTGCCTACTTACCTGAGAACATTTTGCTAAGAGGCAACTCAACAGAATAGCTACAGTAGCTATCCCCAGAACAACCCGAGTTATGTTAACTGTGGAAACTCTTTCCAGCAAAAGACCCCCATTGACAGAGGAGGCAAAGAAGGTGAACGATAATAAAAAATGTCTTCCTACTAAGCTAGACAAGTAAGTAGCAAAACCTGCCTAACTTTACTCCATAGCACCTGAGAACGGAGTATCTAGTTCTTTGAGATTCTTACAGTTGTTTCTTGCTTTGAACAGTAGCTGGGCTGTTAGCGGTAGCCATGTTGCTAACAATATATGAAGAAGTAGATCGGCCTTCTTGTTTGTATGAAAATCAGAAATTGTGTTAGCGTCTCCATTGCGCAGTTTGTTTGGAAGCAGTGTGTCCTATTGTTTCTCGTTAAAATAATACTTTTGCGATGGGAAAACATGTTTTGCAATGTGGATTTGTATTTACAGACATCAGGCTCAGAATATGATCAACCTCAGGGGTGTTGTATATGTGGTTAAGCTCAATTCAGGGTTGGTTAGTCAGCGTTTTTAAACCCTGAACTCTCTGAGGAGTTTGAATTATTGACAACAGAATGAGTCTCAATTAGATTACTTCTTCAGAGACTTAATGAGTCTCTCCAAACAAGTGGAAAGATAAATGGCAAGTGTGTGCCCGGGGAAGGTATGTGTGTGTGTGTGTGTGTGTGTGTGTGTGTGTGTGTGTGTGTGTGTGTGTGTGTGTGTGCGCGCGCACTTACGTTTACCTCACCAAAGCTTCTTTGACATCAACATCAATTATCTCCGGCTGAATCCTCAGGTGCATTATGTTGCCTCCTGGATTCCTCATAATGGAAAGACTTGCATGTTGACAGCCAGCAGACGCTCTTAACAACTCGATATTCCTTACTGTTTCATTTCAGAAGCACTCTGCCCATTAAAGTGGTTAAGGGACTAATCGTTAGGTTCTTATGCAACTGACAGAAATAGATGGAGATGCTGCAAACAGACCTGAGTTGAGATGAAGTTCATTTTGTAACACTCACAGTGAAACATACACAATAGCACAATACACACATACAACACACACACAGTAGTACACTGGTTTTGTGTTGCATCAAAATCAAACAGTCTATAAAACAGATTCTCAGTGTTTAACAACCTGTTGAAAGTGAACTAATTGAATAAAACTAAGCATTTACAAGACAGTTCTTTATGAAGTTGGTATAATCTACAATTATTTTTATTGCCTATAGGTGGCTAGTGTGACTTTGACAAAAAAGCAATGTTTCTGATCTAGCAAACATCTAATATATAGTAGTTTATTTCTCTGTCTCATAGATCTAAATTGTTGTTCAACAACGATTTTAAAAAACCATCAATGAGCCACAACTTTGTCCAAGCTTTTTTCATCACCAGTTTAATTTCACTCAACGCTAACTACAGTGCCAAATGTGTATTAATCCACGGCTGAAAACAGTCCCCACCAAATGCACTATTTACTTCAGGTTTGAGGAAAGTTTGCTAAGAAACTACAGTGCCCGGCTGAATCTTTCTAGGCACTTGGTAAATATAAGACTACTTGTGACACATTTTTATAGATTTTCATCTTCAGCTGGAACAAATGGGCTTGGGGCTGAGTGCTACTGGAAGTTGGAAAGTATTGAGAGGCGGACTAACACAATGTTGGTTTTAGTCGTTCCGTGGAAATAGTCCAATCTATTTATTCAGTTTCCTGAAGCGTACTGAGACCCAGCTGTTGCAGCAGCAAGGCTATTTCTGCCAAGGAGGATTCTCTTTTGCAAGCTATGATCTCTTTTCCTCCTCACTTCTCCCTGCCTCTCACTCACACACACACACTATACAGAGCTTTTCACTCATAATCTCTCTCATTATCACTCCCTCTTTCTTTTCCCTCTTGTGCTATTTTCTCTACGTATTGTACTTTTATTTATTTCCCATGCTCTTGTCTCTCTCATCCCTATTTCTTAGTCTCAGTTGTGGAGGATCTTTCTTTGTCTCTGAGGGAGTGGCACAAAGCACAGCTCTGCTTCAAATAATTGATCTGCTCCTTCATCCCCTTCTTCTCTAGAGGCCTTTTTGCCAAACTGCCAAAAGGGAATATAGTCCTAATTCACCTATCGGGTTAATTGAAGGTGAAAGAAAGACACAAAAGAAGTCTAAGTGGGTCTTCTCGTGGATTGTTCCTAAAAATGAAGAGATAGTATACAGCAATGCAGATTGCATGGAGGCAGACTATGCCATTACTCTTACTCTCCATCAGCTGCTTAAAATGGCGAGCGTTTGTCATGTCTTCAAGTTAAGTATTCGTTATTCATGGAGTGTGTTAATGATTTATTTCCCAGCAGAAGAAGAAAAAGAAAAACCAAGAGGGAGGGTAGGGAGAAATTATACACTCACATTTCATAAATGCACATTAAGGTGCCAATTGGTGCCAGCTCTCTGATTCCCGCCATTACAAAAAAGAGGAATTATCGTTGTCAACAATCTCCCTCAGCTCGCCCCGGCAGGTTAGCGATGGGAGGAGGTTTGAGCTCTGAACATGATAGAATGTTTACTAGCTAGTCTATCAAACAGATCACTAATTGCCCGCTTGTGTATCTAACTCACGTGTCTGCCTGCTGGAAAGAAAAGAAGGAGAGAGATTTTGGCAGAGAGCAATGTATGAGACATGGAGACAGACAGAAGGAGCTACAGGCAGAGATACAGAGTCAAAGAGGGAGGAGAGAGCTGACATTCTTTGTAACACTTCCTGAATGTTTCTGACACGGTGAATTATTCATCCATGGTAATTGTGATGTACGTTTTTTGCCTTGGCTTTTTAGTGCCGACTGGTTGCTTTCAGTGTCTGCTCTGTGCTCCGCGTCTCCCAAAAATCGGCTCCAAATTAGACTGGGGACTTGTCAAGCCCGACTTACTTCAACCAGACGCACTCAGTATATGTTAATGAATAAGGAATGAACATCTCTCAGCTCCAGAGTTGCTACTGTCACACACACACACACGCAATGTTTACCCACGTGCGTAAACACGGCGACAGACACGCACGCATGTACACCTGTGCTGTCCTCACACTTGTCAGAGTTGCTTTTCTTTAACTGCAAGAAGAAAGGGGTGAGCGGGAGACGCAGCAGTTTGCTGGGTTGGAGCTGTTAGCCTCTGTGGGTCTAGTTGGGCTTTCAATTCACGTTCAAAGGCAGCGGCTGTCTGACTCGTTCTTCAGTGGCTGGTGGGCGTGGGTACTTAGAGCTGAGGGATTCTGACACTGTGTGTATCTGCGAGTGTGTACTGCTCTGCACAAACTGTGTATTACTGCGTTTATGTGTGTGCTGCTTGTTTTGATTGTGTGATGTAGCTGCTGTGGGGTTTCTAGGGCTACCAGAGCTCCTTCACTCTCCTTTGTTACAGAGAGGGAGAGGCACACTCTCAAACAGGTCTGCGCTTTTATTCTGGAGAGGATAAGAGGGCTACTAAAGCAGCAGACTTAGAAAAAGAGCCTCTGATTAAACTGCCTGCAATCTACGTCCGTAAAACCAGTCAAACCCATTTCACTGTAGATATGGATAAAAAAGAAAAGAATGGAATTAAAGTGAAAATCCACTAAATTAAATATTTTTATGTGGCTGAGTAAAATCTGCTCATTTTTCATTTTGCCCAATGCCAGAAAACAGAAGAATGCCAGATCTAATGTGAGGCTGGGTATCAAACCTTCGTCCTTTAGGTGCAGTTTGAATCTTTTTTGGGTTTTGGATCGTTGGCCACATTTCTTAACTATTTATTTTTTACATTTTTTTAGACTAAACAATTATTCCATTAATAGAGAATAATCGGCAGATTAGCCAATAATGAAAATAATCTTTGCAGCCCTACCAATGATCGGTGTGTGTGTGTGTGTGTGTGTGTGTGTGTGTGTGTGTGTGTGTGTGTGTGTGTGTGTGTGTGTGTGTGTGTGTGTGTGTGTGTGTATGTGTGTGTGTGTGTGTGTGTGTGTGTGTGTGTGTGTGTGTGTGTGTGTGTGTGTGTGTGTGTGTGTGTATAAGCTTCTGTTCTCAGGTGTTTTGGCTCCAGTATCAGTGCAGTATCATGTGACCAGGTACAGGCTTCAGTTACTCCTCTACCTCTCACAGAAGGCTGTAATGAGGCCATTAGATCCTGCTAATAGCTTGTAGGGTCAGTCAACCGAGGGAAAAGCCGAGGGGATCAGCTTGCACCAAGCTCTCCAGGTCTTCACGTCTCACTCAGAACAGCCCCAAATGTTTACCTCCATTCTTCCCTTTTTTAAAAAAAAATGTATTACTCACTTCATTCGTTTTACCCGACTTGCTCGATTTGCTCTTTTTACTCTCTGCCTCTCTCTCTCTTACCCTTAGCTCTCTATATCTCTTCCCCTCTTTCCCCTTTATAGTCTAAGACGTCTCATTGGCTCTCCACTTCACTCTCTCAATTTATCCGTACAGAAAAGCGCTACACATTCTGCTTTTTTCCTCTCAAATTGTCACTATCCCGCCTTTATGGCCCAATGTATTCCTATAGCTCTTTATCTCTCACGCTCAGTAAATGTATAGCTGTCCGAATTACTTACTCAGTGCACCTCCTCCCTCAGTCTGGCCTGTACATCATGAACATTATCTTTTCACCCTCTCTCAGTTTACCTTCTTATATTTTATACTTTTATATCGTCTTTTTGTTTCTCTTCAAATTTCTTTGGCCAAGTGATTCATACAGCATCTGTGCAATCATGTGTAAAGCGCTTTCAATCATCATAAGAATTTCTCTTTACAGACTAGAAGATGTGTGCATAAAAATGCTACAATTTCTTGCACGATTGCAGTGACAAAGAATGTCTGATGATTACAAATCGCTACCTCATAGTTTGGTGGTCGTCAGCACACAGTGCAGCTGAATTCAAGTATTTCCCCAAATAGCAGTTTTCTCCATCACGTTTCATCTGATGAACAGTGTAACAGTGTTATCTAGTACGCCTTTTTGTTGTGTCACCTCTGAAAGCAGACGGTTCCAAGTGGTAAACGCTTGCAGATGGTTGATGTGTCACCTAGCCAAGCAGCCCCGTCTTCACACAGCACTGGTGTGACCAGGGCTGCAACAGACCCATCTGTTTTCTCAGAGCTAATAGATGCAGCAGAGCTGTTACCGGGCGAACAAACACAGGACAAAACTGCCAGCTGAAATGAGCAGGTGACACCTTTAAAGTGGCTTCTCAAGTCTTTGACTTACAATAGAAATGGAAGGTAAACTCTGAAGGATTAGTTCATTTAAAAACTTAATTCAAACCAGTGACATTGAGTTCTGTAATATATTATTTAAAAAAGAATAAAAGTACATCCAATACACACTGCATGGCAAAATGAATTTATTTGAATTATTCGTTACTTAGACGACATCTGAAGAGCGTTGTTGAAGATATATATATATTTTTTTTTAAATACCCAAAATCAAGAACATGGCACGACAGGATGAACACTAAAGTCTCTTGCTGAGTCAAGGAAAAAAACATATTGGCACTGCTCTTTCCCTAGACATCATCATTATGGAGCCGTCTAACCTACTTTTCACTGTGATTACATTTTTGAGAGAAAGACTTTATTTGGTCATTGCTGGGTAATTGGTTTATTCTTTTATTCTGCTTCTATGAGAGGAAAATATAATTAAATTCATCATTAAACTGAATGCAACTGAGCAACAGTGAGTATTTATTGTGATTGTGAGAATAGGGTCCATAAGGTTATAAAATATTGATTATTTTAGTGCAAAACTGCCACACATCCTGTCTATCAAATCAAATCAAATTTATTTATATAGCCCAATATCACAAATGACACATTTGTCTCAGTGTGCTTTACAGACTGTACAGGATACGACATCCTCTGTCCTTAGACCCTCGCATCACACAAGGAAAAACTTCCTAAAAGAAACCCCATAATTAAAGGGGGAAAAATGGAAGAAACCTCAGGGAGAGCAACTGAGGAGGGATCCCTCTCCCAGGACGGACAGACGTGCAATAGATGTCGTGTGTACAGGATAAACAACATAGTACAAATACAACATTTGACAGAAATGATGTTGTGTTGAAAAAGAGAAAGTTTGGATGAATCCAGGAAAATGTCAAAAAGGCTTTCCAGGTGTCCAGCAGGACCAGGGCAGCAGGCGCAGCCACGATTCATGATCCTGACGTAAACTTTATCAGTGGCAACCTGCCACATGAGACACAGAAACTCCGGGGATGATGCCCCGGATGATGAGTTAGTAACACACATTTACATAAATGCATACAGATAGAGAGGGAGGGGAGGAGAGGGAGGGGAGGAGAGAAGAAGAGAAGGAGGAGAGCAGGGAGGTGTCTAAGCCTATAGCAGCATAGCTAGGGGCTGATCCAAGGCAAACCTGAGCCAGCCCTAACTATAAGCTTTATCAAAAAGGAAAGTCTTTAGCCTGCTCTTAAATGTGGAGAGGGTGTCTGCCTCCAGAACACAAACTGGAAGCTGGTTCCACTGGAGAGGAGCTTGATAGCTGAAGGCTCTGGCTCCCATTGTACTCTTAGAGACTCTAGGAACCACAAGTAACCCTGCAGTCTGGGAGCGTAATGCTCTAGTTGGTTTATAAGGTACTATGAGATCTTTAAGATATGCTGGAGCCTGACCATTAATTGCTTTAATGTCAGGAGAAGGATTTTGAATTCTATTCTGTATTTTACCGGGAGCCAGTGCAGAGCAGCTAATACAGGAGTAATATGATCCCGTTTCCTTGTTCTTGTCAATACACGTGCCACTGCATTTTGGATCAACTGAAGAGTCTTAAGCTACTTTTTGGGACAACCTGACAACAATGAGTTGCAGTAATCCAGCCTTGAAGTAACAAATGCATGGACTAGTTTTTCTGCATAATTTTGAGACAGGATGTGTCTTGTTTTTACAATGTTACATCTATGACTATTCTTTAGTTTGTTGTGTTTTGTTTGGAATAAATCTCATTACCATATTTTGCATCTAGTAACATAATCTGCATGTCTATGCAATAATGGCCGTTTCAGGCAGCTTCTTGCTGTGTTTACTCAGACAAGGGAAATAATTCATTCATCACTTTTACATGAAGGAGGCTCGTGTAACTTGCCCTGAGATGCAGTGTTTTTGAGCGAGTCCTCATTTCCCCCGAATCTCAATGGCGATGACAAGTGCAAAGGTAGCACAAGCTATAGAGCCATAATAGCCAAATGTATGGGAAATAAGCACTTTTCCTTTAAAGCGTTGCTCAACATTCACTGTTTTGAGTTTACCGTACGGTCACTTTCTTAAATGTTAATTGCAAGACATCAGGCCGTCAAGATTATGTGATCAAGAGAAGTCGCCGACAGTGTTGAACTACAGTACGTGTTTGATTGCCCTGCACTCAGACACATCTGCTTTCCTGTCATGTTCCATCTGTTACAGCGTTGGCAGTGTTAGCCAGTGTTTCAAACTAGTCTGGCTGCAGACCATGGCAGTTTTAGAAAAATGTGTAGGGAGCGTTTCCAAACTAAAACTGGGTGGTCATTGCTCTTTAATGTCCACTGTCAGAAAAACAGGTCAGTCATGGCCATCATCGTCACCTAAGCGGCGTGGCTTTTTACCACATGTCACCTCCTAATGAGCCTTGCTGCTTTGCTTTATCTCTTGAGCCAGTTGTCTCAGCCCCTCCTTGTCCTGTGGCTTGACAATGGCAGCATGGCCTTTAGCTATAAAAGAGGCTTCCTTGTTCTGCTTTTTTAGCAGTGACACATGCCCCTCCTCTCTCCCCGTGTGCCAGCCTTTGAGGCAAATGTCAGCTAATTAAGGGTTACACGGTCGACCTTTCTCCCCACCACCTGGGGCCGCGCCACTTGATCCGCCTAAGAACCCCAGAGCAGAGCTCCATGCTACAGGTTGTCTCTAAAAGTGTGTCGCAGAAGCACACATATGCGCACACAGACACACACACAAACACACAAACGCAGGTCAGCGTGGCCTTTGATATGCTAAATGCTGCTGGGCTCCCACAGGGCAGTGGACTCAATTAGAGGAGACACTCGCTGTCTAACACTGAGGATGCACAAGGAGTCTGCCAGAAAGACGATGCATCTATGATACCCTTTTTCAACTAAAATGAACGTGTATATGCAGGTTTTCTTTTTTTAAACCCGCTAAAAATAAGCGATAGTTTTGTCTCTCTTTTGAACTCTCAAACCAGAGTGGGTGGTTGTTGTAACAGTGGGAAGACTAACAAAGATGAGTTTTCTAAGTGTGTTTAAAGATGATCAGCGAGGTTAAATTAACTGTTGTCTGATGGCTTGGAGGAGAGCATATTAATGGTATGTGTTGTACGATAATAAATGATAATAATTGCCGATTTGTTCCATTTAAAATCTGCATTGTGTATTATTTGACTTACTTACTGAAATCTCCTGCTAGCCTGATTACAAATCAAGTCATATTAAAAACACAAACTTGAAAATAGCACATTGAAGTGCTAGTGTGCTCACTATAGGTACTTCTCTAATGTCTTTATTCTTTATTCTTATTCTTTAATGTTGAAGTCAGTTTCAGGGTGTGGTAATTCTCATTTGACCATCACGCACAAGTGGAACATTTGAGAAGGGCACTGAATATTGAATATCGTCTCTCCAGTTCAAAGCATCTGAGGCGAGAGAACAGAGAGAAGCAAAGAACACTCTGTGCCCTTCCACCAAAACTTTGAGTGTGTGTGTGTGTGTGTGTGTGTGTGTGTGTGTGTGTGTGTGTGTGTGTGTGTGTGTGTGAGTGTGTGTGTGTGTGTGTGTGTGTGTGTGTGTGTGTGTGTGTGTGTGTGCGTGTGTGTGTGTGTACGTTAGTGTGCTTGAGTGGGCGAGTGGTGGTGACTAAGGAAGTGAAACGCAAATGTATGCAAGGACATATGTTATTAGGAATAATCGGAGAGGCACAGACAATGTTAGGTTATAAAAAGAAAGAGAAAGTTTCAAGGACAGATAAAGATCAGGGAGAATCAGTGAGAATATTTTTGCTTTGAATTAAAAATAGACGTCCAGGAGGGAAGTCACCGGGCACTGAACTGTTCTTTGAACACACTCTGTGTTGCTCTGACAACTGTTGTTCATATTATTTCACTTTCTATGGTTCCGGTACTAAGCCGAGTATTTAATAGACCATCTTTCATGAGAAGGAAGAGTGATTCAGAAAGGAGAACATTTATCAACAGATGTGGGTCATTAAAACTACAAAGAAAGACATGAGTAGCCGGATGTACGATGGTAAATGTCAATCATTTTCAAAAATAATGTATCAAAAACACAATCTGGGCTGATCAATGGCTCAAACAATGATTTGCATGAAGGAAAATATAGCCTGGTACAAGTATACCTTTGCATGAACATGTTATGTACTTTATTTTTCTCATATAATCTCTGGACTGTAAACCCTGTGAAGTCTTAAGACCAGATCAAATGCACCTTTTAGTGTACGGCTAGTTTTCTGCTTTCCAATAACAGATTCAGCTTCCAAAACCATTTGGAGTAACTGTGTTGCTTCTGGATGCCGTTTGGATTTATGTGGTGTCAAAGCGAAAGAAAAAAAGAGAAGGGGCAGAGAAACAAACAAGTGTTTGAAAATGTGGGAAAAACACAAAGGATGATGCAGAAGCTGTGACCTTCGGAGCCTCAGTCTACACCTGCTCCTGTTCTCAGGTGTCTCAGCTACTCCCACAGCTTAACCTGCTGTCCATTCTAATTTACATGTGTTTTCATCAACTGTGCACAGTGGTGCAAAAGTGTGCTATATTAAAGTTTCGATTTGGGGAGTTATAAGTCCATTTTTGTCATTTACTGAATCGAAATGACTCATTACTAAAGTGAGCCATCCTACGTGTACAATTCATCTCCGGGAAGCTTTTACATTTGATAATCTGTGCACGTAGTTTTGGGTATTACTCACACAGGAAGTGTTTTGTTTACTTCAGCAGCAGAAAAGGTGTTTTGTTTAGAATATGTAAATGAACTGGGTAACCGATATGAGCAATGTTACCTCCCTGGCAGGACAGACAAAGAGGAGGGGTGCCACCTACAGAAACTCAAAGCGTCATCAGTATATAAGACATCAGAGTACTACCCACACGGTTGTATTTACAGGTGGCCTGTAAACACAGTGCGCTTATCACTATAGATCAGGGGTCTTCAACGTTTTACAGGCCAAGGACCCCCAAACTGGTGTAGCATGGAGGAGCAGGGACCCCCTCCTTCAAGCAAGGGGGGGATGCTGTCGGAGTTCTGTGCGAGGGGGTGTGCTGTCGGAGTTTTGTGCGGCGGGGTGGGAGGATATGAATGTGCAAAAAAGATAAATAATTTTTTATTAAAAAAATAATAATTATAATTAGTTTTTGCTTTATCTACAAAGAATTTTGTGACCCGCCCTGCAGTACCTCCGCGGACCCCCTGGGGGTCGCGGACCCCCTGTTGAAGACCTATGCTATAGATGTTACAGCTACTACTTTTAAAGCACATGGAACCAAATGTGTGATGATGTGATGAGACAGCGGTGACTAATAGTGACATTTCAGTCTGACACCACTGCTCTGGTTTTCATACATTTCGTTGCCGTGTTAAATAATTCCTGTGACTGTCTAATGGTGTCACTGCACATTAACATACTTAAACAACTATCAGGCTGCTTGTCAGTGCATTCAAAGTATTCCAAAAAGAACTTAAGCTGGTTGTTTGACAGATGACTAATCTTATTATTTCTTACCCTCAAACTAATTAGTTTATAATCAGTCTGAGAAAAGATCACACTAAGCTTCCTGGCATTGGATTACCAAGGTTTAAGCTTGGTACATGTTTAAGGTATTAACAAATGATACTAAACTGGCTTTTTCATATTCTTTACTTCACATATTTTATTTAAATACTGTTGCATACAGATTTTGCAAATCCCTCTACTACTTGTTCTTTAAACAATAATAATAATAATAATAATAATAATAATAATAATAATAATAATAATGATAATAATAATAATAATAATAATAATAATAATAATAATAATGATAATAATAATAATAATAATAATAATAATAATAATAATAATAATAATAATAATAATAATAAGCTTTATTTGTATAGCACCTTTCATACAAGAATTGCAGCCCAAAGTGCTTCACAGCAAAAACATAACAATTAGTACAAGGACAGAATAAAAGCATTTACAGTACAATAATCACAGTGTAGATGTAAATGAGTCTGAAGTAGCATTATAAAATAACAGAATTAAAATAGCAGAATTAAAATACTATAAAATAACATTGGAAATCATGCTTAGTTCGTATCTGTGCCGTACTTAACGACCCTCCTGCCGGGAAATCCCATTCATCACACCATTCTTGTAAATGTTTTAAACTATCAGAGCCATATTTTGAAAGCATGAGATCAACAATACTGCAAATCAGATTTTTTAATATTTGCACAGAAATGACGAATACAATCTGATCCTGATTTTACTCGCGACACAAAAAACACACACAAACTAATCCCACTGTACTGTTTGTGTTTTCCCTTCCAGAGACATCAAACCTGACAACATACTTCTGGATGAACATGGTAAGATCCCTTCCTTAATTATATTTTAAAAATATGTCTAATGGAGGTCAGGGGGTGGAATTCAAAAGTCCAGGACAATAGCATTTGATTAAATGTTGATGTTAATACCATTTGACTCACACGGTGACCTAACTTGACTTCAAGACTGAACAGCTTCTTCTGACTAAGGATTTTGCCGAACCTCAAATCTCTGGGATCACTTCTGAACACATCAAAAGCAGCTGCAATGCTCAGAGGCAGGTTTCACAGTCATTGCCTGGATAGTTCTTGCAGCATAAAAAAAAAAGTACCTCAAAACATATTTGCAGAAATGCAACATAGAGAATAAGTGCACACACAAACACACTGTCAGTCTGCATTAGTTGAAGCACTGGTGACATTTACACGGTGTTCTTTTTTCTCCCCCTGAAGTATGGGATGAAAAAAGACGTGAAGTGATGTCATCGTGTGTGAGAAGGACAGCGTGGTATTAATGATGTCTCCTTCTCTGCTGTGAGGGGAAATCCTGTTCTGGATGATTGATTACGTCTCATCATAGGCCTTAGTGTCAGCTGTACTTTCACACAAATAGACACGTGTACACACATGCAATGACAAAATAGGATGGAGAGAGAAGTGTGTGTGTGTGTGTGTGTGTGTGTGTGTGTGTGTGTGTGTGTGTGTGTGTGTGTGTGTGTGTGTGTGTGTGTGTGTGTGTGTGTGCATGTCAGAGGGAGTGATACACCTGTATATCAAGGCGGCAAAAATAGTACATTTCTTCATCAATATGTTAATCAAGAGGAAAGTACACAGACATCAGACACATAAATACTCCAGGAAGTTAATGCGTCCGGCTAAGACATAGTCCGGCATGTAGGGGTGTGACATCTCATCGTTTCACGGTATGACCTTTATTACGATTTTTCAAATATTCCTATCCTTTAGAGGTGTTGGTAGGGAAAATTGTTTAACTTTGGACAGGAATAGAAATGTCCCCGTGTTTCAGTCTTTGTGCCAAGCCGAGCTGCTGGCTGCAGCTTCACATTATAGTACAGATATGAGAGTGGTGTTAATCTTCTCATCTAACTCTTGGCTAGAAAGCAAACAACCGTATCTCACAAAATGTCAAACTATTCCCATCACCACACACAGTACTAAGAAGCCAAATGGGCCAAGTTGTTGCCTATGTTGAAGCATCGGCTTGATATACATGACAATGTGTTGTGCGTCTCTGTGGTCAGTCTCTGTCGTCTTGCGAGAAGGTACTTTATTACAGCAGTGGCGCCAGCAAGCCGACTCCACACATCAAACAAAGTAAAGTGTCAGCTTGACAGCACACTTCCAATAGCCCTGTTATACCCACTCTGCCAAGGTCAAAAAGAGAGGTGTGTTTGGCTCTTCTCAGCTACCTTTCAGTCAGAATCAAATATCAAGAAAACTCAAGAAATTGAGACACCCCAAGGTCTTCTACTGTTGATCTACTGGAGAGTCTGTAACTTCTCTCACAATGCCCACTTGAGTCATTCAACTGTGCAACAGGGATTCAAGCAATTTACATTTACATGCAGATGGTAAACCCTAAAGATCATTTGAGTACTAACTGTACACGTTTACATTACACAGGTTGCACATTGAAGTAGGAGGATGTGCTGCAGCACCTGAACAAAGATATTTTGTCCTCAGACTCAAGAGATTTCATTTGAGTATAACGGAAATGATCTCAAATCTATATTTACCGGCACAGACGAGAGAGTCTCGGTTATGTTGCACACTTTCCTGAAAATGTTGGAACATGATCATGTCGTGTAGTACGTTTATTTATGAGCTGATGAAATTGTAATGTATATGCAAAATGTTGTGATATTTAGCATTGAGATTTCCCTTAGTTGGATCTAAACAACCCAAGACCAAAAGTGTCCAAACTTTTTCTACGCATACACAAAAGGCACACACGCACACCCACTGAAGTCCTGAGATTTTGCAGGGCACTTGGCAGCTGCTAAAGGGATATTTGGGATGGCAGCCCTGCTGTCGCTACAAACTGGAAGCAGACAAAAGAGAGAGAAGAGAGGGGGGGGGGAGGAGGGCACAAGGATACGACAAGAAAGAGGAAAGTGATGAGCAAACATTTCAAAAAATAAAGATTTGTCAAAGGAAGAGAAACAGGGTAGACGAAGAGAGAATGAGATATGAGAGATAAGGAGGGAGAAGAAAGAGAAAGGCAGCTTTGTCAGCCTCATCCTGATTCACCTGTGCTTTCCCTCTCTATATCTATATACGTGTGTCCTTTCAAACTAAAGAAGCACTGCTCTCCTCCTCATGCATTCTACCTATACTCTGTTTTCCTGTGCAGATCTGTAGTTTATCTCTCCACTTAAGTCTAAAACAATAAGGGTGGGGGTTGTTTGCTTCTGCACACCGCGTCAATTTCGCGAGCTGGAATTGATCCGTACCTCAGGTGTTCCCCTGGGAGCTGCTTTATAGAGAGAAAAACCATTTGCTCACGCACACATGCATGAGAGAAGCTCCCAGAGGGCCGTTGTCCAGGTTGGCAACGTGAGCCTGTACGCATGATTCAAAATTACATTACAGCTACATTCATGCGATATTATTAAGGAAAAGCACAGCTCCGTCCTCCTCTCCCAAACAAATGCAAAGAAGCGCTGGTGCATATGTTTGCCACCGTCAAAACCCAGGGGCCTCTTTGGAAAAAGGGTATCGTCTTTCTTGGTTAAAAAAAAACCAAAACAAGTAGAGCTTTTAAGAACAAAATCAGTACGTTCCTATTGGAAATACATAGGAACAATACATGCCTGCAGAGTATGGTGTTGACAATGCATTGGAGAGCTGTGGCTTCATTGGTCGGGCTTTGTGAAGCACAGCAATGTAGTTTGAGTGGTGTTACACAAAGCTTGTAAATCCACGTAGACATGTGGATACTTAAAATGGCCCGCAGAAATCCAAGATGGGACCATTAGTTTGTGTATGTACAGTGTATGTTACGCTTTTATCATCAGTTAAAAATGAAGAGAAATTAAGAAAAGAAGAGACATGCAGCGGTGGGACATAACCTAAGGATCAAACCCTGACAGTTGTGGAGGTAATCCCAGTAAAACACATTAGATAACTAAGCCAGCAGTAAACCTGCTGTACCATTGTTCATCCACCACACACTCCAACACTCACAGGCAGGGGACAGTTTGACTGGACACAAACAAGACATTTTGATTTAAATTTAGGGAAATGCTACCACTCTGACCTAGAAATATTTTCTTCATTTAGTGCACACGTATGGTCAGAATGAGTGAAATGGCCTACTTAAAAATAGTGCAGTGGCAGCTTAAAATCGTACCAAAAATGCAACAAAGAACTGCAATTAAGGCTTAAAAACAATAATATTAAAAGCATTGCAACAGCATATAATCCAGTCATATTCAGGCCTCTAAAACACGGATTGTATCCCAGCATAACTTGCCAATATGCTAACAGGCACAAGGCACGTAACGAAATTACTTTGCTGAAAATGAAAAAAGAGCAGAAATCATTTTCAAGGTAGCCTTGATTTGAATATATTACATCACAAAGGCTGATTGGCTTCCTCTGTGTCTCTGCAACAGCCTGCTAGACTCTTAACAGCTTTAAAATAAAATCACTCTGCCTGGGATCCACTTTTGATTCACTGACTGGCCCCCACCAGTCAGGAACCAGCGTCTCTTACATCCATTAACTGTAACCAGCAAGTAGTCCACGAGCACGACTGTGGTGAATGTGCTGTACATTTTCCATAATGCAGATTTGGAAACTGTGTCATAGCTCATCTCTTAATCTCTCTCCGACTATGCCATGTATGTGTCCTGCTAGTTTACTACCATATCTGCCCTATCAGTACACAACTGGACTCTAAATTAGACTCAACTCTAATTGGTTACTGATGAAAAACTAATTATTCAAGACACGCATGAGTGTAAAAGCCTCTTATTGATCACCAGAGGCAGTATGGCTCTTTACTCCTAACCAGACCAAAGAGGTTTGAACCGTGAGTGACACTTTGGTAAAGGTTTTCAACATATTATTTTGCTACAAAATATTTTTGTCCCAAACTTTTTGATGTTTTTCTTTTTTCCCCCCGCTGGCTACTGTGTAAAACTCCTGTCCTAAATCTGTCTTCTGCAAAGTGAAGAGAGATGAAGACAGAAGAAGAAAAAAAAAAAAAAAAGGAGATAAGTATGTGGCCGGGACAAGAGATATCATTAAATATGAAAACATGAAAGAAGCTCGACTCTTACTCAAGCTCCACTTAAAGTCTGACGTTTCAGTCCTGCTGCACCTTTGACACAGTCATCAGGCTGCATTAACAATGGTCCTTTTCTACCACCCCATCTCCCCTCTGCGCATCACGACACGGCTACACTCATACACCACCGCTTTGAATAAAGTATGACGGCAACGGGAAGGGGTAAGGAAGTAAAAGCATAAAGTGACAGAAAAAAAGATATGGGGTTTATGGAGGAAAAGGGGAAATTAAAAACCCGGATGATGAAGGCAGAGGAAGTTATGGGAGGCGTGTGTATAAGTAGGTATACAGAAAGAAAAGGTCTGATGATGGAGAGTGATGAACAAAATGAATGAAGAGGGACAGAGAGGAGAAGAGATGTTCTCTTATCTTTAAAGCTCTGTGTAGTTGTGTATACAAACACTTTAGCTGGCCAGCTTGTGTCTGCCTAATAATTACACACAGTTATCGGTGTGTGTGTGTGTGTGTGTGTGTGTGTGTGTGTGTGTGTGTGTTTTTAATCACACACACACTGTGTACTCTATGGCTATGCAGCTTTTGTGTGTGGACTTACTGTATGTGTTTATGGGGTTAGTGGGGACATGCATTCATCCGAACAATCACTCTGCGGCAAAAACCCTCTGGCTCCGTGTCACTCAGTATGACACGCACACACACACACACACACACACACACACACACACATGCATACATAGATCTCATTAGTGTGTGTTCAGTGAGCATGGAGAAGACACTGGACCATCTTGCAGCACGGTAAGACACAGGTCAATGGTTTGACTTTGGCAATCACTGCGGTTTCTGCTCTCTGGACACTCTTAGTACAGCCGCAAATAATTGAGATGTGCTGCCTTTTAATGATATCAATGTAAAAGCATTATGATAAGTATGCATAAAAGGAGAGGCATGGATTATGTTGTGTATTAAAATTGTTGATTTTTTTTTTTTGCATATCTAACACTCACATAAGCAGCATACAAATTGGGATACCTGCTATTTGTGAGCTGGGGTTGAATTTAATTCCAAAAGGAAAAAGCTTAACGTTAAGGGGTTTATACTGATGATGTAAATAGAGCTCTGTGATCTTATAGCTGAGGATCCTCCGTGTACCTTTTGAGGTAATGCGGTCCTTCTGTTCCACAGGGCACGTCCATCTGACAGACTTCAACATCGCAGCCATTGTAAAAGAAGACCTGAAAGCAACGTCCATTGCCGGGAC
The DNA here is from genome assembly GCF_900634415.1 of Cottoperca gobio. NCBI lineage: Eukaryota > Metazoa > Chordata > Actinopteri > Perciformes > Bovichtidae > Cottoperca > Cottoperca gobio. The sequence goes on from NC_041368.1 coordinate 18,403,157, forward strand.
CAAGCCGTACATGGGTAAGAAAACACGTGATGATGATTGCAAATGATGATATATAAGCTTTAATCTACAGCAATTATGGAACGTAATAATTTCAAATCCACACAGAACGCTTATGTTTGCTAATCCAGGTTCCCAATGACACCGCTCAGCTCTCTTCCACTGGAGGAAACTTCCTCCCTTTGCTGTTTAGAAGGCAGTTAGACTTTAGTTCACTTTTGCTGATTCATCACTTGATGTGAGGAGACAGGTGCCAACACGCAACACATACAACTAACAGAGATTCAGGCTGTAATTCTTACATAAAACCCTGTCTAGAGATTTTGACAGACACATGCAGAAAGTGCACAAAATAAACAGGAGAAATTTGATATTTGAGTAGAAAAGCAGAAAATGCTCCCGGACAATGCAGCAATTAAGCGTCACGTAGTTTCACCCTTAAAGCCCGTAAAGCTAAATTCACAGATATTGACTTTTGTCAATATTAGCTCCCCGATTGCCAGGAACAAGATAGAGCTAACTATAAGAGGGTGGCTATTGACCACAATGGTAGTACTTTGTTGTGAGGTACATAGTGAAGGTTGAAAGCTTAGGGAGCTTAATGAATACATTCTGCTTAGGAAGTATTCTAAGTTTCAAATAGTTAACTCGGATAAACATAATATTAGTATATTCTTCTTTGTTTGATGTTGATGAGCCCAAAACCTGAGAGTAGTGCTTTTACATTTTAAAAGAAAGCCATATTGGCTTTAAAAACCAACATTTACCCTTTCCAACATTGTCGCAATCACCCTCCTCATGACTCTTAAGTAGAGTAGTGATCAGGTCGATGTGGACTCAGCACCTGAGAGATCAGATAGGAGCTTAACAGGATTTCAGGTGTGTGTGTGTGTGTGTGTGTGTGTGTGTGTGTGTGTGTGTGTGTGTGTGTGTGTGTGTGTGTGTGTGTGTGTGTGTGTGTGTGTGTGTGTGTGCCTGCCTGTTGTTATCCTTACAAAGTGTGCGCTCATGATGGAGAATGATCTTGTAACCATGTGAGATTTCAGGTGAACACTCTGTAGCCTAATAGATCATTTATGGGTACACTGGGAAGAAGAGAACTGTCTCTTTCAGAAGCTTCAGTAGATAAACTATACTCTTTTCCTCTTCAGCAAGGGAACAGAGCAAACCCGCCATGACGGGGAGGAGGAGGGTTCGTGTGTGTGTGTGTGTGTGTGTGTGTGTGTGTGTGTGTGTGTGTGTGTGTGTGTGTGCATGTTTCTTGCAGTCCAGATTTTGACAGTGTAATACAGATAAAGAAGAAAAAAGTAACTGGGTGATGGAAATTCATTTTGACCATTTCCAACCAGATTACAGCTGAATAACCTTTCCCCTAGAATAGATTATTCATTTCCGCAGCAGGAGGAAAAACTAAACCAATTTAAGGGTTTTGATAGCTCGTCCCACCCATAAAAACCTATTTCATCAATTAGTCATTACAAATATATGATGATGCTATAGTGGCTCAGAATTAGATCCCAATAATTAATACTTGCCCGTGGCAAAAAGAGAGGAAGTTACGTTTTTCTATCCCAGATGTTTTCTTCTGCACAGTTTCTCGCAGTGCAATAGTTACAACAGATCTTACACCGTACAGCACGTGCTATTCCAAACTCCCAAGACATGCAACTTGTTACGTAAATGTGACGGCAACTTTAAATGTCAGTCTCATGTCTGACTGAGCACCAGAGTAGCTTATTACATAAAAGTAGCGACAGCAGTCGGCTGAGTTAGACCTGGTAACATCCCGTAACCCTTCCAACAGCCACAGTACTCCCTCGCTACTATTACAGTCTGTATCCGTGCCAATTTCATCCGATAAGAGATAAAACTGGTGAGGGAGTTCACTGTGAGAAGAGGGAACGAGTGTCCCGCGCAGGGACGATGGTCATTAATTAAGGCGTATTCAACTGCAAAATAGGTTTTAAAGTCTTTCACAATTCGGCTCTTTCTACAGTATGTCTGAAAAGCCATTATGTAAGGAAGCCCTATGTCTGAATTACAAAAAAAGACATGACATTAATACATATAGGAAGCAAGCTATGTGTCGTATTCCATGTCTGAAAAGGGTTATAGTTCAAATAAACTGTTGCTGACTAAAATGTACCTTAAGACAAGGAAAAGGGGATCAAAACACAAAAGATATAAGTGTCATCACACACCATGCTTCCGTTTAATTTTGTTGTACAATATTTTCTGTCCATCAGCTCCTGAGCTGTTCCAAACCTTCGAGGGGTCCCACCCCGGCTACTCCTTCTCGGTCGACTGGTGGTCGCTGGGCATCACAGCGTATGAGCTACTAAGAGGACAGGTAACTTAAGCCGTTATCTCATTTGACTTCCTGATAATATCCAGAAAATCAGATCCGCACATTGTACGGAGTTCCCTTGGTCATAAAGAAACTGAGCCTCTTGCTGTTTCTTGAATGTGTGTAACGATTTCGGTGCGACCCTAACCCGACAGAAGTTCCCGAATCCCACATACAGCTCCTCCGGGTCAGCTCTAGATCATTTCAGGGTTGCAGTGCATGTGTGAAAGCGCCTTTAGACGCACGCTCACAGGCCCTGTTTGGACCTGGCATTAAGCCGCGTTTGGCCACATTGTTTTAGCGCTGCGTAAACATTAGTGCGTTGAAAGTGTTTTTCACGTCAAAGAAACCAAAGAGAGTGAACCTTGTGTTTCTGATGTTAGTATGTTACTGTCGGTGCCCTGCAGTCGACGATAACCTTCATCAAATGTACCCGAATATTCTTACATATTACACACAGACGCACTGTCGGCACACAGACGAACACTGTGTACAATGTGTGGTTTGTGTGAGAGTAACAACTGAGATGGAGAGACGTTCTAATGCCATGTTTGAAGTGAAATACTTAAAGCTGTCCACCTTGTGATGGAGTCACAAATGACGCATGACTGAACAGGTCTGAGTACCATAACTGTGTCCACATCTCAGCTCACTTCAGCGTGGCCCTGGCACACTTCACTGCAGTGAATAATACAGACGACACCTACAAGAGTCATGGCGATATGAATTGGCCAGAGCCTTCGCAAAACAAAAGCAGTGGGGGAGGGGAGGGGGGTTATAATTGAATTTTAAATTTAAGCTGACCTTACTGAGGAGAATGATGTTTAAATGTTTAGTCATGGTGTGAGACCTATCGGTGCAGGAGAGTGAGAAAATAGAACTTGAGTTATTTCAAGAGCCACATAATTGGAATTGATTTTGAATTGAATATTATTTATTTAATTTCACGCTGGTGCCATTTGGAGAAGTTTAATTCTGATGTCATGGAAATAAAACACGGGACATAATGCTTTCACTCAATCCCTTTCGCTATATCAGGCCGAGTCTTAGAGAGCAGGCTGTTCATTGTGGACTCAACTCGGACTGCAGCCGCAGAATCTCCTCTCATATTTCAGGGTGATGATTACTCAAACTACAGTACCCTCTGTCTACACTGACAAGGACCCAGAACACCTGAAACTGAGCTGTCATCAAGTGTTCCTGAAATCCATTCCTCTGTCTATTGCGACATCTAAGAGCCCTTTCACCCTTCTCCATAAAACTGTTGACAGTTATTTTACCTAATAACCTCCCATTTCGCTTTCTAAAACGCACTCCGTCTACCATCTGTTACATCGCAGTCCCGCTGGAACAGCTTTAACGAAACCCTTCTATGTTCCGTCCTCTTTCCGACCTCAAAGCGATATCGTACCTGCACCGTTTACCTGAAGTCTTCTCTCTTACCTCAAAGCTGTGTCCTGTGATTTTTCAAGTACTTTTAACTTTCGCTCGGGAGTAGAATTGCTGAGCGCACATTTAGAATAAATGATAGAGTGACATAGATGTTAGCTCCTTCTTGAATCTACAGAAGGTAAACCCCTCTGCTAAACTCCCTTTCACCCCTCTCTCTGCATACCCCACCTCACATTCTCCCAGAAATGAATCTTCACTGTATCCCTCCTGTCTCCAAGGGACTTTCTTCTACACGTTTCGAGACCTTTCTCTGACTGCCACATTTCAACGGCGTCTATAACGCATAAATCAGTCTCAGGGCGATAAAAAAACTGGCCTGCAGAATTATTTGGCTGTTAAAAAAAATGGGAGAGCCAGCTCGCTGTTATCCCGCTTCAGGCACCTTTCGATTCCTTCTCAGCCTTCACTTCATCTTATTTCTCTTAAGCTCCAACCACCAGCAGCACATCTTACTTCGTTCACGCTCCGCTCAGACCATTTAACTCCTCTCTCACTAACCAGGCCTCCCTGCTGGGCCTGACCACTGGGTGCAGCTACAGATCAAAGCATCTCTCCAGAGGTGCAAATCACTCACTGTCACTTAGTTTATCTCCAACATGTTTCTTTATTCTCTGAATTAGACATAAAAAATGTGTGAAGAACATTGTTATTTGCCCATTTATGCATTTGCTCTTCTATAAACAAAACAATGTGGCGAATTGTCCACCTCCGAGCAGCCTGATCCAGCTGTGTGTTGTCATCCTCCAACTCGAGTGAGACGAGTCTCTCCGTCGCAGACGAAGACCAGAGGGTGGAGAATGACTGCTGTGCAGCACTTTTAACAGGCTCCCCCTTGTTTTCTGACCCGCAGATAGCCCTCTTACCCTGAAGGGCGGAGAGATAACATTGTGTTTGGAGAATAGTCCCTTATTCTCTGTTGCCTCTATCATTTGTTCCCATCAGTGCAGGGAATGGGTTCTCAAAGAAGGAGCACATCATAAGAGAAAGAGAGTGCAGAGAGGGCCAACTGCAGAACAAACTTTGAGACACGTACTTTAGGAAAGAAACTCCTCCAGGCAGTGCCTGACTGAATACAAGTATTCTGTAACATATTGTCTCCTCTCCGCCCCTCTGTTCAGAGACCATATGTGATGAGATCCAGTACGCCGGCTAATGAGATCCTGCAGACGTTCCACAAGGCCCATCCCAGCTACCCAGCAGCCTGGTCTTTGGAGATGAAGTCTCTGCTCAGAAAGGTAAATGAGTGGCACGTGCATAATGCACAGTATACTGTAGCAGCACACTCATACGCCACTCCTACATAATGAGCACGCCATCTTCAGTTCAGTGACAATATGCTGCCTTCCATCTGATGCTCAGGATCTGAAGTGACTATCCCCTGTGAATGTGCAGTGTAAGCCAAACCTCTCTCGAAAGTAGGCGGGGGAGAGTGTCACATTGTACAACAGATGGTTCTTTGAATTGGGTCCACCGCACCCACCAGAATGCACTGGCCATTTATTTAAACCTGCACTTGCCAACTTCTCCTATTGATTATGCCTGGAGGAAAAACCTCCAATACCACAATACTCCATACTAAAATACTGTAAACATCATGCACATGTTGGGATCTTGTCATAAATATTTAACGGACGAGAGAGGCAGAGATCTAATGTTGATGAGTTTCACTTTTCCGGTTGGCCCTCTTTGCTACTTTATCGGAGATTTTGCTCTTCGGTTGGAATTTCTTATTTCCTGTGGGAAGACAATTACCCATACCTGACACCAGCACTTAATTTGGGCACACAAGGTGCATCTGCAGAATCTTAATTAGGGGGTCACTTTGATTGTTGCAGCCCTACTGTGTATTCTAGTGGTTTATTTGTGCAAGCAAGTCTTGCAGCATGCGGCGCGGCTTCAGAATTATAATCATCGAGTGGAATCAGTATTCAACAAACAGGAGGGACGCAGACTCACAGTGTTTAAGTTACACACTACACAGCTAAATAATTCCACATACCTTGGCACTGTAAAAAAAATAAGACTATTCATATCCCTCTTCAATTACAAGTATTCTCATTTCGGCTTCTATAATTAGCATATTCTTAGATCTTAACGGTCCATCCATAATTACCTGCCAAAGTCTGTCATTGTGCAATTAAGCCCCTCGCAAAGCTAACAGATACACTGTTGCTGTAGCGTTTGGGTTTTGTCTTGGCAGCGATCCACTGCAGTCAAACTGTTGCATTGCTTCGTGCTCAGACTCCTCGTACCTCATTGGCATTCCAGTCGTGTGTGTGTGCGTGTGTGTGTGTGTGTGTGTGTGTGTGTGTGTGTGTGTGTACGTGGGAGTGAAAGGGAGAGTGTGTGTGATAGAGAGAGTTAAAGAGAGAGAGAGAGAGAGATGTAAAGAAAGTGAGAATGTAAGGGAAGAATTCCATGCTCAATATATTTGTCCTTCATCCTTCATCTTCCTCATCACCATTTGCTTGTACATGTACCCCGTATCTTTTCCTCTCTTTCCGTCCCCTCCCCTCTTTCTCCATCCTCTCCTGTCCGGTCCTTTCCTTAATGTCTTCCCCTCCCAACCCCTGTGTCCCTGTATCCTCATTCTCAGACACATCCTTTGGGGCAAACTGTCTCAGTGGGACTCAGCCTCCAACTTCTCTGCGATGATGCCTTCCCCCCGTGGAAGATTGTTATCACTCTAATCCTTTTGTCTCCCTCAGTTGCTGTGCATAGATGTCCAGAAGCGCATTTCCTGTCTAGCGGAGTTACAGGATCTAGACTACATGTCAGATGTCAACTGGGACGCTGTGCTCAGCAAACAGCTTCCTCCGGGCTTTATTCCCAATGTGAGTAAATAAAACTGAGCAGTGCCTCAGTATGCTACCCGGCAAAATCACATCTAAATAGAATATTGTTTTTCTGATATTGGCAAAACGAATACAGCACAGTCCAAAGCTTTCAAAACAAAATGACAGGCAGTCACAAACAAATGAACAAATACTATAAGATACATCTTTGATTGCAGGATTTTGCTTTTTTTCAACATTTCCGAATTTAAACAAATATATATCCCTGAAACCTTTCTTCTACTGTTCTCTCATCCCTAGTCCCATACCAGTATTTCTCTCAAAGGGGACAGGGGGGGGGGGACATGAAGCCAGAATTCCCCGCTCCTCATCTTATCTTTTGTAATCGCGCTGTAGACACCTCCCCCTGCTGGGCTGAGCTGCACCACCCACTGAGTGTGTAAAGAATCCAGATGCAAAAGACAAATACAAAGTAAAACACATATACACACACACACACACACACCTCGGGGAACACCTCTGCATGTTTACCCGCAGCTCTACAGGGGGGTCTCTGGATCATTAAGACGGGTGAGGTGAAGATAGTGCTTGCACGTGAGAACAACACAAGGCAGGACGTGTAGCTGCTTGTAACTGGTGTGCTGTGTTTTCTCTGAAGTGTCAGGTTTTTATAGGAGCTGCTTTGATTTACTGTGCACAGTTAAAGCCGGTAACTGTGCAGGGTCTGGAGGTGTGACATACGATCTGAATGAAAGCTTACAACAGGGAAGAGTCCAGTCATACAAACTGCCTTTAGGAAATGACTATAGCTATCACTGGAGTAATCAAAGTGCACCTATAACTCCTTTGGAAATACTGTAACCATGCAGCGAACCTGTTAATGATGCTGTAGATCAATCCAGCTACACTAATAACAGTTCAACTGACAATCATACTTAGAATTTGCTAATTATTTTCTAGACTAAGACTAATTGTTTAGTCTATAAAGTGCCGACCACAATTTCCTTAAGCTTAAAGTAACGTCTTACATTTGATCTTGTTTTGTCCAAAACCCAAATATATTCAGTTTACTATCCCGAGACAAAGAAAAGCGGCACATTTTTACAATGTAGATGCTGGAACTGAGGGGCTTTAGATTACTGTAACGACTAAAGATTACAGCAATGCTCCAGCGATACACAAACGCTATTGTTTTAGTGAAGCAGCAAGGTGACAATAACTGTCACTCCTTAGTGCCAGGGCTGAATACGAGCAGAATAAGAACTGCTGCAAGTTATTAGATGACTAAATGACTTTATCAAATTCTAAGTCTATTGCGACTGCAGAGCAGCGGACATCCCCAGCGGCCAGGCTGGCACAGCAGAGTTACAGCACGGAGGATCGATGGGGGAATTGACAGTGTCTCTCTATCTAATTATAGGCCGATCCTCTGTCTTTAGTCCCTTATAGACTATTAATGTCTCAACAGGAAGGGAGAACTCAGCCCTTGTGTCGTGTTTCCTAACTTCCCAGCATTCAGTCTACTTTGCCTTATAGTTTTGATCTTAAAACAACAAAAGAAACAAACATAAGCGTATGTCTTGTACACAGTTATGCGCAGTTCATTAAAACAACTTCATTTCGCTGTTGTCGAAGGAAAAAGTTCCACGGAGCACGACGTCGTTAAAAGTTTGTATTTTCTGAAGCAATGACGAAGCTGCTTTTCGAAAGGAACGTGTAGACAATAGTCCACACTGACTCATTTCAATTCATCTCAAGTACAGTGAAGAAACACTGCAACAATGACTTTAGGTTACGTCTCAAGAGTTGAACTTTTTAATTAGACACCATGTTTGAACCCATGGATCTGTCTGTTTGTTTGTTTGTTTGTTTGTTTTAAAATAGAGACGGAGACTAAACTGTGACCCTACGTTTGAGCTGGAGGAAATGATTCTGGAGTCCAAACCGCTTCACAAGAAGAAGAAGAGGCTTGCCAGAAAAACCAAGGACCAGGGATCTGATGGCTCCCCACAGGTTAGGCTTTTTAACTAGAAAACACTATACAGTAATACGGTTAAAAAGGGTTTATCCCACAGCAAATGTTCAAGAGAACCTGACCGAGGTTTGATATTACAGATCATCTATCATTTAGATTCTATGCACTTTTATTCTTCCACGTTTAAATGTAAATGTCAACCCGATTTTATGTTGCTTTATCTTGTCCTCTGTGGTTCACACATGCCTCTTAAAAAGGTGTCTCTTCCTCTTAGTGCTCATCATTACTCAATAAAGAAAGCTGACCGCTGGTTCCATTTGACCCAGTTAGGAGTGACAAGTTGCTCCTGAGTTTGTCTTCTTAAATGTATCTCGGGTGCTATTTGGAAGGTTAAGGACACATTTTAGAGCTCTGTCCTCCCTCACCTTCATCGGGATAAATGGGCCACCTGCCTGATGCGCGTATGGGGAAGGCAAAGAATGCAATCACCTATAGCTGGAGTCTTTCACTCCATCCACATAAATCAGCTGCTGTCCTCTAGGTGTTTATACAAAACAGAGAGGAAATCACTGAAAGGTTAATTTGATCACCCGGCCAAGTGAGACGTGGGAGGGAAACACACACACACACACACACACACACACTCACACATATACACACGTTACACACTCATAAACACCGCCATAGTGAAAGCGCTCTGGCAGCAGTGATTTCATTTCTGGTCCAGTGCAGCAGTGGGACCGGATCAGTGTTGTCATTATTGTTTCAAGGTTAACTGCTGCTCAAAAGAGCTCGAGTCGTTGGGGTTTACTTTCTTAGAGCCTTGGAGGAAACCAGAATAACATGTTGTTTTTATTATGCAAAGGCTTCTTCTGGGGGTATATACTATACAAAACCAGTCAAATAAATATTTTAGGGGCAGAGTTTGTGGTTAATATCTGATATTTTTCATACACATGTGGTCTGTTTATCTTTGTCACAACTATGCTCCTGTTTGTGACCCTTGCCACACTACTTCTCTCCCTAAATTACTTCTCAGCACAAACATACTTCTGAACGTATGCTAATTAGATGCCCTTGTCACATCTGTTGCTATACGTGACCGAGAACGCTAAAACATTTTCCTGCCCCACAAGCACCTTTTTAAAACAGATAGTCGGGTCTGCTTTTCAGAAGAAATGTATTTACAGTACAGGAGTCAAATCGATTGGAAGCACCGCGCTGAATTCTTGGCTTCTTTCCAATTTTTAATCTTTAGATTTTCCATTGAGACAGTACAAGCTCAGAGAGATGAGCCAGTGACTACACTCCCAACAGGTCACGGTTTCATTTGTGTGCTTTTATCAGTAACAGTGCAGTTAGCAGTGTGTGTGTGTGTGTGTGTGTGTGTGTGCTGGGTCAACAACATTTCGACACACCATTGACACTTCACACACAACCTATGCACACACAAATACCACCTACGTCATTACAAAAGGTAATAAGTTTGGACCCTCTCCCACTCTACGGCACATTACAACAGTTTATGGGACTCTTTTTCTAATAGAAGTGAAGCAATTTGTGTGGTCTAGACTGTGGAGCTCATACCTTGCCAGCTTGCGATAGGAAGTCAGCCCCGGCCCAAAGTGTGCCATGTTTTATGAAAGCTGACAGCTGCTTGTGGAGACCTGCCTGTGTGTTTATATCAGTGATGTCTTGCTGTGCAGCCAGGCAACATTTGTCATCCCCCCCCCCCGGCCCATTCAGACAAAGAGAAAGTCTCCTATTCTAATGAAATAACGACAGTGGCCTTTCAGGGAATCATTTATGTTTACGGACACAGATGAAGTGCCAGTGTATGGTCGGACTAAGGGAAGTCAATGCAATTGTTTTGTACTCCCCTGGCTTGCATTTTCTTAATTAAATCACCTTATTCATTCTGGCATCATAAAAGCAATAATTGATTTATGCATTTCAACTGAAACCAGGATTAATAAAATTCAGCTGTATTTACTTGACAGGTCTTTCACATGAAAATGGAGAAAGCAACCATAAAATAATTCTACGAGCGTCATATATCACAGGAAAGATGGATGTTGCCATGCATTCTTGGAGAGGTTTTATACACGTCGGTAATATTTCAAAGTAGTAAATATCAATAGTGGGTTATGATTTGCTGAACTTTCTTGAAGAGGATTACAGAAATGCATTTGAAGTCCTTTTCTTTTTACCTCCCTCTCTAGAGCCCTGCACATGTTGGCACAATGACATAAGCAAGTCTGCGTCATTAGTCCACCCCTTTTTGTAAATACTAGCCAAAAGCCTCGGTGTCACTTATGAAGGCGTTTTTAGTTTCTGGCTTGCTACTGCGTTGACTTCAATGTTTCTTGTCGTCCTTTTCGTATCACACTGTTTTGTAAAGTGCTGTGTTAACCCATCTAATTAGCTAAATACCACCCCTTCACTTCTTCGCTTTTACGAGGGACCGTGAACTCCAATATGTACAGTAAAATGCAAAACTGAAATTTCTCACCTTTCTTTTAAACTGATTTGTTCAATGTGCATATTATTCATTTTAAGTAGTCATATTTTGCAGCTGTCTATCAAGGGGAATACTCGCTTTACTGTCTATAAATATGACTTTGTGCAATGCTTTTCTTTTCCATATCCATTTACAAGGGACCTGTGGGGCCACTTGTGATGGATGTATGTAAGAGAGGGACAAGTAAGGGAATTGAGTGCTTGTGTGAGCGTGCAAACGTGTGTGTGTGTGTGTGTGTGTGTGTGTGTGAAAGGGAGAGGGAGATGTGCAGCATTTATGAAGCATAGCAGATCAATATTGAATGAAGTAAGCCAGTTGCCCTAATGTCTGTCCCGGCCAGCTCTCACTCATTACCCTGAGGCTGCTCTGTATTCTTTTTGACATATTCCTCCTCTCCGCTGCAACCTTATTTCTCCTCCCTTGTCCTCACGATCCTTCCACAACGCTGTCTACATGTCCCCCCCTCCCCTCCTGCCGTGCAGCTTAAGACCCCATCCTCATCTATTTTTCTGGCCCCTTATTTATCTCTTTGCCTCCCTGTCGTCGCTAAACTCACAATGTAGCTTAGAATTATCTCAATTAAATGACTGATAGTATAAAGCAGAAAATTGGACTGGATTGAACAAAGTATATTGTTGGACTCCCATCACACGTCTTCAAACATGTCATTCAAATTGTTATCTACTGCGTGTATGAAACGTATAAAATGTAGGCTATGTATTAGATAATGCACATTCAAAACATAACACCAGGGGAACAATGACCCTACTGTTAATAATTCCAACTCAATAGAGTGCAGACGATGTAGAGGAATTTGGAATTTGAAACACAGTTTTTTTTGTTTAAAGTTAGGATCAGCACAAATACTTTTAAATGGGTTAAAACTGGGTTGTTGCTATGGTGTTTTGAGTGTGTGGCTTCATTGTTGTTAGGCGGTTTATTGTTAGGGTGTTTCCAGGTGGCAGCCACAGCTAACACATGTTGTTAGCTGGTTTCTATGGCTGCTGTTTGTGAGAATATGTTGTTTTGGTCGATTACCATAGCAGTTATCAATGGCTGCCATGGAGAACTATGTGTTGCAGAGTTGCTATTAAAGTGGCTATAATCGATATATTTATAATAACAATGTATCATGAAAGGGATTGCTTGTAAAGATGAACCTAAAGAGAATTATCACCCAAAACTGCAGCAGCTCATTGTTCTGCTGTAACTGTAACTTCCCTGTTTGGGTTCACGCTCACAATGTTGCTCTGGAGCAGCATTTCATCAGCAACAGGCAGCTGTTTTCAGCAAAAACGCTTTTAAAAAAAACTACTGACTGTACACTACTGCTTCAGTACTGATAGAGTTTTGTAAAATCACTTAATTAGTTTTAGAGTCAGGTAAATCAATGGAGCATTGGAAGAGACAGAGAGCTGCATGTGTATCTACAGCTCCATATTTGCCACTAATTAAAAAAGCAGAGTCAGTGATCAAATGTATTTGACCTGCATTATAGTTTAGTGCGCACTCATACAGGGTCCATTCTTTTTGCAGACACCTTTTGCTTTTTGTCCACTGTCCTTAAATCAAGAATCTGGGATTATTTAAATTATTGAGATATTTTTTTTAATGTATTATAGATCGTTTGAATACCACATAATCCTACATCAACTCAAGGACATATTAGCAGTCACATTAAAACAAAAGCCCAGATAAGGACACTGACAAATGTACCTGTTGGGCTCTCGTCCAGCAGAGCACTCCCTGTTGGTTCATCTCATTAAATGGAAAGTTTAATCACGCAGTTGAAGCAATTAGCTTCTGAACTGCCTTTTTAAAAGCAACAAATTAAAAGAGAGAGAGAGAGAGAGAGAGAGAGAGAGAGAGAGAGAGAGAGAGAGAGAGAGAGAGAGAGAGAGAGAGAGAGAGAGAGAGAAACAAGTGGTGACTTGCTTGTTTTCTCTGCAAGGCCAGAGTCGTCCATTGGCATTGTGCGTGAATGACATTTCCAGCAAGACATATCCTCCTTCCTTCCTTCTTACCTAACTTCAAAGAAAGCAATGAAGGAAGGAAGTAAGGAAGGAAGGCCACATTTCCTTCCTTGGTTTCTTACGGCCTTCCTTATTTCCTTCCTTGATTCCTTCTTTCCGTCCATCTTTATTAACTTCCTTCCTCATTTCCATGCTTGCTTACTTATTTCCCACCTTCTTTCCTTCCTTGCTTCCTTCCTTCCTTACATCCTCACAAGTTTAACTGGCATGACGGTTGAATCCTCTAACTCATAGGTCTTCAACAGGGGGCCCGCGACCCGAGGTACTGCAGGGGGGGGGGTCGCAAAATAGTTTGTAGATAAAGCAATTAAAAAAATGAATAATAATAAATAACGTTTTTTTTATTTACACTTTTTTTTTTTGCTTTGCCATTCACACTCCCTGCTCCGCTGTACTTCGACACACACACCTACAGTCAGAGACAGAGTGGAGGAAAGGAGACCTCCTCAAGCCTCTTGTGTACAATATATACAGTAGGGGGTCCCTGCACCACGCTGCTACACCAGTTTGGGGGTCCTTGGCCCGAGGAACCTGCTCTAACTTATTTAGTGAAGACTAACAGGCACTGAACCCGGACTGCACTGGAGTGAAGCTCCATTGCTGGAAATAACAAAGTATTTTCCTGGTTCTTTGAATTAAGATTAAAAAAAGAGTGACGAGAGAAAACAGAAACCTGCTTTGACAATGAACTGGAGAAAAGGTGTTTTATTATTTATTGTCAGGTTCTGTCATGCCTTTAGATCTAAGAATATGTCATCATGACACGACATCATACCTTGTCTCATATCCGTCACGTCGATCACTGATGTTTGACAACTTATATACCGTCCTCCTCTTCTTTCTCTGTCTGCCTGTTTGTTTCTTTGTCCTTCCGGAAGTCTGCATCACCCACACACGAACACACCCTGTCCTCCCAGTCCATGTTTTTAGTTGTGTTTGGTGGTTATGTAGTTATGTTCTCTTCCTATGTCCATGTGAATTTGCTGCTTTCCTCTGTGACACTGCTCTGAAGGGTCCCTTAACCAGAAAACCCGCAGGAAAGAACAAATGACTGTCACTGCATGCATTCAATACTATTACACAATGCACACGCTACACCTTTTCATTCCTTTAAAACACAGCTCCCTCGCCTCTCTCTTTCTCTCCATATCCCTGCTCTAATTTATTTGATGGCTTCTGGTCTGCCAGTGGCTGCTCCCCCACTGTGACAGCACCTGTACAGAGCCTTTCTGCTGGGCTGCGTGACTGACTGCTCCGGGCAGGGAGTCAGCCTCCTGAAGAGGTTTCCAGGAACTTGAGAGTTTTGAGAGCCAATCTGACTGGAGGGGTGTGTAGGGAAGCAGCATGTAATCATACTTTGTGTGTGTGTGTGTGTGTGTGTGTGTGTGTGTGTGTGTGTGTGTGTGTGTGTGTGTGTGTGCGTGTGCGTGTGCGTGCCCTTATGCCCTTACTTTAAAAAGCTTTTTATGGTCAAGTGGGCAGTTTGGAGTGAGTCGTTTTAATTTTGGCATTTGCATTTTAATAAGGTAATGTGTATACATAAAGAGTCTCTTTTGTGTTCTTGGCTCTGCTAGTTTGTCTTTGTCACACACACACACACACACACACACACACAGAGAGAGACATACACAGTGCAGTGACATACTGATAATGTATCGCAATGATCTCTCTCCTCACTGTCTCCTTGTGAGAGTGAGAAAGCACCTGTCAACCTTGTCTTGGCACCACGGCAGCGCGGAGACAGCCTGGCACCACAGAGCCAAATGTTCTCACATGATTGAGTGAGCCAAACATGTATGAGTGCATGGAGCAGACGTGTCCTCTAAAGTTCCGTCTCTTTTTCCTTCTTCTGTCATCTTATTAAAAAGGAGGAAAGTAGTGTGTACAGTGTACTTCCTGTTGAACTATACTGTGTGAGTCAGCAGGTACGACAAAACAAGTTTTTATGTCTCTAACCAGCGACACCAAAACTAAATGTATGCACATGCAATGTGATCGATTCAGATTCTATACCTGGGAACAATAATGAGTCGTGATCGGCCCACATTTAGTCAGAATTGACAGCAGTGATCACTGCGTTGCTGATGTTCTGTGTTGGTCTCTCCTGCAGAACGGTCAGTTGCAGCAGAGATTGGATAATGTCCAGAGAGACTTCATTATCTTCAACAGAGAAAAGTAAGGAACCTCCATTTCCTGCACAACACGTTCTCCACAACCAATACTGTGCATGTCTGCATGTAGGATGGTGTGAAAGGACAGTAACGTGGCTGTTTGTGGCAGAAGAGCCAACACACGTATGTGGGAGTGTGATTAAGGCAGAAACACAGCAAATGGTGGCGAGTGTCCATCATGTTGGAAATGAGATGTCAAAGGATATAATTGGTTTGCATAAGTAAATGTTTAAAACAGAGGAGACACTAAAGCCATACCAAGTAGATACTGAAGCTTATGGAAGAATAATATTTTGAGGAAAGAAACTTGAGATGGGATCTCTAATGTAAAAGGCGAAGGTGGCTGTCCAGCTGTGCTGCGGCTGAAAGACTTTACTTAGTGATAAGAAGAGGATAAATGTCTTCAATGTCAGATTGTCTGAGGGTTTAGAGATGTAAAAGTACTTCAGAAGAAACAATGAAAACTGAAGTCAGACATTTTAATGTGAAATGTGATTTACAGCATTTCTGTGAGTGAGAAAAGATATGGTGATCAACACACAAAGGAAAAGTTAAACTGGTTGTGAAGCAGACAGCCAACCTAACAAGGTCAAAAACAGTTAGTAAGAAACAAAAGGGCCTAATTAAAAGATGATTATTAATTGTTCAAATCATTAGTGGAAAGTAGGGCTGAACAATATGGGAAAATCATCAGAATAAGTTCTTATCTTCTGTATTACTCACTTTACACAAGCAGTAAATCATTCCAGAGTACATGTATGTAAATATTAACTTATTTTTCATGTAGGCCAGACCTACGTGTTATAAAATCAGATGAATTGATATGAATAACACATATTATTTAGCTATTCAATTGTAAAAACGTGCAATCAGAGTAGAATATTAAAATTTGTAACTTCAAGGCTTGTAACTAATTAATATATTACATATAAATAAGTATCTTACTGATCTCCTGTCAGGAACAGTATTTTAACAAATCAGACAGACTTAAGTGTACACTGACAAAGGCTCTACGACTTTTATTTATGTATTTATTTATATTTATATATATTTAAAATATATATATATTTTTTTATATATATATATTTATATTTATATTTATATATATATATATTTTTTTTTATATATATAAAAAAAATATATATATATATATTAAAAAATATATATATTTAAAATATGTAGATATATATATATAAATATATATATATTTAAAATATGTAGATATATATATATATATAAATATATATATATTTAAAATATGTAGATAACTTGAAGCCCTTCACTTTATTAAGCAGTTGGGACGTAAGACTCTTATGTATACCCTTATCCATATATCCTTATGTTGGCACTATAAAATAATGGCATAACAATATATAGGCAGGCCAAATGTCACGGTAAATCATTAAATGTCAGTAAAAAAAGTCTTACTTTGACTAACACAAGTCTACAGGAAAAAAAGTAAATAAATAAAATGTCAAATATTAGCCACCATCTTGCAAATGTAAAAAATAACGTGTTTAATAATGTTCTTTATGCAATAGGTCAAGGAAAGCCGTGGGGGACTCAGACTCCTCTGAGCTGTCCACGACTGAGAAGAACAAGGCAATAGAGGACGGACAGAACAACAATGTTGAACCGGTTGCCTTCTTATCAGGATAGGTCTCATGACCCCGAGACTCCTACGTATCCCGTATCACTTGCACCTGCCCACAGCTTGTAGATCAGCAATTTACACCTAGTGTTCTATCAGCACAGGCACCGGTTCTTCAATGTCCCTGCACCACTACATCGCCTATACAAACACAAATGCAGTATGTACTTGTGCTTCACTGTTTCACCCACACACAAAAAGAAACCCACATCAAGAGCTCCAGAACTGCAGGAGTGAAATGGACTCTCATACCATGCTCCCTTACATCACTCTGGTGCTCTAAGGTCTGCTCAACCTTTACTCTGGGCACTATGCTGAAGTGAAAAGGAAGTCACTGCCCTGCCAAAAAAGGAGACGATGCCACACCTTCCCAGCCGTTACAGGAAATAAAGTCTGACGTGGTGGGCTATGGCTGAAAGCTGTATGTACTGCTGCTGTCTTGGTTGGGACAGATTTTCAAGCATTTTCTGGTTAATTACAGTTATGTAAATATAGCAATGGTTCTCCAGTGCTACGTGGACTTAGCAAGAATTGGCATAAGGAGTTTGGTTGGCATTATATTGGAAAAACAAACACTTTTGGACGGCTTTGTCCCGTGTGATGACTTGAGATCCGAGCATGACACTAAGAGTACAACACATTTAAACTGGAGAGGTTAATAAGGTAAAAAAAATGAGGCCTTTGTTTTTAAGACAGCAACCACAGATTCCTCTAAAACAGACGATAAAGAGCTGAACTGTAGGCTTGAGCGTGAATGGCTCACTTTATCATAGCAGCAGATACACGGTCGTAGTGGTCATTATGCTAAGCTTTGCTAGTCAAGCTAACGAAGACGGTAGGGTAGCAACGTGTGGAACAATGTCCCAGCTCCATCGGCTGCAGATGTAGGCGAAACACGCAGCAACTTTTCTTGCGTTTGCTTTAAGTTACTATTAAATGCAGTTATGGAACAATAGTTTCAAAGTTCAAGTAAAACCGTGAAGATTTCCGTTTAAATTAATGTCTGTTAAGTCACTATCTATCGCCAATGAGGTAATGGTGATTGTAACTTTAACCTTCAAGGTCTATTCTTGACCTTGGAAGTTTCTATGAAGTTTATGCCGGGGGGGGGGGGGGGGGGGAAAGTCTCGGGAGCGGACCTTCTGATGAAAGTTATTTTTTGTTTTAAACTGCTTTAAAAACGGTGACATTTTTGGACTAATCTTTGCCTCAAACTGCAAAAGACCAGCGGGGTCTTCAAATACTGGTTTATAGCTATGAAAACGTAGAAACGGTAGATGTTATATGTTCTGCACTGAACCTTGCTTTGCACATGCTTCTTCATCAACTGTAGCATTTATGCACAGAGAGACAAAAAAAATCTAAAGCTGTGAGTGACTACTTATTCCCTTAGGGATGTTTTTTATAGACATGGATTAAGCTGAGTCCTAGATAAGATTTATTTTTCAGTCACTGTCTGCATTGAAATTAGTTTTTGTCAAATAATGTTTCTATGTCCTTCCTCCTTTTGTGTCGAATACAACCAATTACATGTGCCACCCGATAAGTCTGTAAATGTGTATTCGCAATTAATTGCTCCCGTAGAAGAAGACATTCTGCAACGACGTTCTTTCAACATTCAAAGTGGTAAACAATGACGTAAACAAATAGAACCCCTTGGTCATACAATTTAAGATGTACTACAAGACAAACCACACCTGCCTCTGAAGTTTGCAGAGGGATGCCTTATACCATAGATATGGCACACAGCTGGTTCACTTAAATTATATGTGTAGGTAGTAAAAACCTGAGCTTTTCTTCACAATCAGTAAGTAAATGTGATTTCTACTAATTTCCTGTCATTCTATTGACGCAATACGACTCAATCCTTTCAAGTCTATGATACTTGTAATTATATTTAAAACATATTTCACTCTCTTATGGCACTTTTCTATGGAAAATTGGTACAATGTTTTGACTTAACTGTGTGTTGTTGTTGATGTTGTTGTTGTTGTTGTTGTTGTCACTGATGTAATTTTACAGATCCAAAAGGTAGGTCCTGTATAAGTTGTAAGATATAGTGGGATAGGTAAACGGATGGACTGACCCTGGGTATACCCAGGGTAAATTATATGTGTGATAATTATCTTGCTTTGGTTCCTGGGTAATCGGGGCACCAGATGGGTTGGGGTCATTGCGATAATCATCTAGCAGTAAGTACCCAATAAGTGAACGTATAAAATAATAATAGTATTTGACCTAGGTAATAGCATTTTAACAAAACTGACCTACCTAAAAAATATATATATATTTCGTCTGGGAACAGCTTTGCTCCACACCTGTGAATCTCATTCCTATCAAGGTTTTGTTGTCCTTCAGTTGTCACTGTGTGTTTATTGTATTCAAATGTGATGGAGTTGCAAACTATTAAGGTGTGCCTTAAATAATGACTTTCTTTTTCTGAACCAACCTGAGTATGCCTTGTGCTTTATTTCACTTCATGACTTTCTGCATTACCACGTTTGTTTGTTTTAGTATTACGAGTAAAATGGAACGGCATCGGTAATAAAAGCTGAAGAACAGTGAAAGGATGTGGAAAGGGAAAAGTGTGTGAATCATGCTAAAAGATTTGGATGTGTGTACTGCATGTGTAGGTTGCTATCCAATTTCCTTAATATAATGCTGCCCCCCAATGTTAGCTGACAAGTAGTACAGTTAGTAACCTACAGAGGGGTTGGTATGAACATTCATGGTTAATATGTAGATGCCACTGAGCAACAGGGCCGAGCATTGGACACATTTTAAATATGACAAGAGGAAGTGAAAACAAAAATGATTTCTCATCCTCAACTTCAGTGTCCGCTGTTTATCTTCACGTGAATCGGGTCTAATGTGGTGTACACGCTTTACCCTCTCTTCTCCAATGTGTCTCAGGGCATTTCTTGATAATGCACCCTCAGCATCAGACACGCATCGTATGCTTTTCCTATTCTCTCTCTCGCCCACCCCCACACACACACACACACACACATCCACATTAACAGATTTGTGTCCACCACTTCCCTAGGTCATCTAGAAGTCCTTGCTCTCTCCCACAGTGGGCTGAGCTGAGGCAGCACATTTCCACATTAATGGCTGATCTGAGGGGGGACTTTCTGTTTATAAGTGCTTCCC
Source organism: Cottoperca gobio (assembly GCF_900634415.1). Taxonomy (NCBI): domain Eukaryota; kingdom Metazoa; phylum Chordata; class Actinopteri; order Perciformes; family Bovichtidae; genus Cottoperca; species Cottoperca gobio. The sequence goes on from NC_041368.1 coordinate 18,423,252, forward strand.
CAATCTGCTTGGACTCACCATCAATAAAAAGCAGCAAAATCGGTCCATCACATGAATGTTAAAAAAAAAATATATATATATATATATATATATATATATATATATATATATACTGTTATCTATTCGCTTCACACACACACACAAACACACACGCACTTCCTCTCTGGAAATGTTTTCTAGTAATAGTACACATACACTATTTAGTAACCTCCAACACCAGCAAGCAACGCACCGCCCCCCTCCCCCCCCCCTCTGTTTAAAGTTGCTGACTCATCTCATCTTCCAGACCTAGTCTGCATTTTACGATTGTCACCCCTGCCATCTGATATGATTACTATGATCTCATCATTAAACAAAGCATGAGGGACCTTGCAGCAGTTTTACTGTTGGACCTCATGGAGAAGGGTGAGTGTGTGTACCCCCAGCCCACTACTCGGAAACACAATGGGACTGAGCGGATACTTGAGTCATCCTATTACTTAGACCACACAGTAAGAGTGTTACCAGTATGCCAAATTAACACTGTTTGGATAAACCATAACGTCTCGTGACAAATATGATAAGATTCTGTGAAGCAGGGACAGCCCTGAGGATTATCCAAACAACAGAAGAAGAGAAGGTAAGAGATGAGTCTTACCTTTGTCACTGTTACACCGCCTTATCTTGTACGTTCACTGTAGCTTATTAAGGTTTTCTTTTACCATTCCTCCCTGCAATATTGACACAAAAAAGATATATCCAGATGTCTATTTAGGCCTGAACCTTACTGTACTTTTACGGCCCAAGGATTTAGCAGGTGATAATGATGTTCACTAAGGCTAAAGTAGGCTGCAGATGCTTTCACAATAAAAGCCTTACAAAGCTTTTTATTGTTAAGCAGCAATAGGAAGTGTTATATATTGATATCTGTAATTACTGTAGAGATGGTTAGAACTACTACACTCAAACATTGAATCATTTTTTTTAATATTTGTTTAGCAGAACAGATCCAAAGAAAAGTAATTCTTACTCCTCCCTGAGGAAAGTTATAGCATCTGCACAGTTATAAACCTGGCTAACACATGTTAGCAGACCGCCAAACTATCTCCCCAAACCAAGCTGTAAACACTTAACAGTGATGAAAGGTGTCATCATTAGTGGCTTTAATGTTGCTGTTGCCAGCTATAAACAATAAATGTCGCAATATGAAAGAAATGTCCTTCAAAGTGGAGCTCATTAGCTAACACTAGCAAACAAGCTAGCTTGACACTTTTTTCAGGACTGTCATACAGTATGAAACATAATCCTGGAGGGCTACACAAGAGAAGCTAATTAAGTGGCGCATTGGACAAAATGTTTAGCTAAAATGTGCCAGACAGGTGACATTGACAGCATCAGTAGTGGAACCAGCGAGGCGTAAAACATCAACACTATTGAGTGCAGGTGTTCTTCTGGGGCAGTGATGTGCTGCAGTGCTGCCCCTGGTGGCTGCAACATGGATTGCATCAACACTGCACTGTTGCTGTGGGGCTTGAATTGTTGTTCCAGTGGTAATGACGTTTAGTTTCCATTAGGACTCAATTTTAGAGTATTTTCTTTTTTTTTCTCTATTAGAAATGTTTAAGATCTGACAGATGTGTCTGACGGAGTCAGTAAAGTCAATAAAACCTCATCACATGTTGCTCATTCAACTTTAAAACCTCTCCACTCTTCCTGAATTGTTCACAGTCAGTCACAGCCATGACTCACTGTCTGAATAAATGGGAAGAGGAAGGATATTGTGCCCAATTAGTGGAAACTTTAGACGTATAAAAACCCAGAAAAGATGTTGATGCAGGTTTATAGTGCCCTGGTGTTTTATGTGATTCTGGTTTATTGACAAATTAGTAATGTTTTACACAAATTATAGGAGACACTCAACGTGTGAAGTTAATGTGTTGGTGTTCATGGTGTATGCATTTTAATTCACAGGGCTGCTTCTGTAAATATCTGTAGTAAAACTTTAAAAATAAGTTAAAAAACAGTATAAATTAAAAAATGTAGAAAGAAAAATGCTTTTTTGATGCTGAATTACTTATTTTCCAAAACCTGATGATCTTTGGTAAACACAATATTTAAAGAGGTGCTTTTGCATGACTCATGGAGAAACTTAGTTTTACACATCTGTCGATTAAATAAATTAAACGATTAGTGGACGAGGAATTTCTGTACCGTAATCTTCTATTGTCCTCCCTCGGTGCATAATTCTGGTTGTAAAATTGAATAATGTAAATAAGAGCTCTCAGTCAATCAGTTGCAACTCATGTTTATTCAGGAAACAAATCATACCTCCACAGCACACCTTTTTTTTTTTACCTGCAATCTCTGGGTTTTGATAAAACAGTAAAAAAGAAACAACATAAAAACAATAACAAAGGTTGTCAAACTAACATAAATACAACAAACTACCACCTGTGTCTGCCCCACCACTGCCAAATAAAAACGCCATCTCCCTCCCTCCCTCCCTCCCTCCCCCACAGTGGGACAGCGACAAAATAAAAGTGTCCCTTACTGCACCACAATCCTCTGCCTTCTCAGAAAACAGCAGAGACATAAAGAGCTCTAAGGCCCCCCCAACAGCATCAGATCCAGAGTGTTTCAGGTCAACTAACTTGAGCCCTAGTTATAATTTAGGCTGGTGTTGAATTAGTATCGGTCAGGATTGCATCAGAGGGCTTTGTTGGGATGACAAGGGAATGATGGTCTGCCTCTTTTCTTAAAATGAGAGCCCAGTTTGTCAGGAATGAAAAAGTAAAGCAAGATGTGAAGTGCTGTTATCTGAAAGCAGGTGTTTGTTACTTATTCATTTAATTGCATCTGGTTTTCTTTGTTGCCCTCAATTGCAAAGCTCATCATTAAAAGTTACAGATGAGCTACAAGAGACTTGTGTGTATTCGTACTTCTTGTGATCAGGTCGTTGTTGTTTTTGTTTTGAAATCTTTTTTCCTCCATTCTCCTTCTCAAGATGAATACAGGATGACAGGAGCAGCCAATAAGCTAGAAGCAAATGCAAAGGACGGTTTCTTACAATTTCTCTTTTCATTTTTTTTTCATTTTTATAACTACAGCCATGACGGAGCGCAGGAAATGAACACTCACATAAACCATTCGGGGATAAAGAATTGTAAAACCCTTTCTAAAAATGTAATTGTTCTATTCTTTTGTCTTCACAAAATCTTTCACTAAGCAGATGTGTCTGACTTCTTTTTTTTTTTAACATCAATAATTATTCAATCAATACATCATGGGGATGGTATTCATCAAGCAACCTCAGAGGAGGGGGCAAAGGATCATGGATCACATCACCTATGTCATGTCCAACAGCACTCCTTCTCTGAGACTTGAACAAATACCTTTTACTTGGTCCAGTAAACCCTAACAGGCTGCAACAACATCTTTCACAAAGCTACATTACATCTACCGTATATACAATGCCACCTAGAGCTAATCAATAGTACTGCATGATAATACATGGCTAATGTGGGATCTAGTGTTGAGTTTAACTGACTATGGAGAAAGCAGGCTACTAAAGGGGGTGACATTGAAAGCCAAACAGGATGAAATAACCATAGCATCATTCTGAGAAAAGCAGTATCCATTTTCCTTTGAGAACAGTGTTTGTTCTTTATTGAACGTGACGGTATGACTGGCATATGTTCCCATTACCAAAGCACAGAGTAAACATGTGTTCACTGTGTTTGTGAGGCTAAACACTGGTGTATTCAATTTCCCCAGGAAAGGGGATACTGTTCTCATCTGAGCATGGTAGCGTTGTGACAGGTAAGGCATGAGGATTCAGTGTTTTGCTTTTTTTTTTTTTTTTTTTTTTTTTTACTTTTAACTAATCATGGTCCTCTGCATCTGCTCCTCCCTCCCTCCCTCCCTCCCACCCTCAATCCTGCACTCTGGCTGCTGTCGTTTTCTGGACGCCTCCCCTTCTCTTCCGCTGTTTAACTGAGGGATGTGATGTTGGAACGACCACCAGGGGGCACTACAATACGGCGGCCAGCAGGCCTGATGGGGATGTCATCTGGGGTGGGGGGACCTGGTCAGAGAGGAAAGGAGATAAAAAAAAGTGAGTTACATGGGAAAAGAAAAAAGAGCACGTGAAGTTGTAGGGAGAAATACTAAGTGGGTGAAAAGAAAAATAAGTGCAAAAAAAAAAAAAAAAAAAGGAGTGACATTTAAAAGCCTGTGGTTTATACTCGTGCAGGTCTGAGGAGAAATGAACACAAAGAAAATGTGTACAAAAATAGCCTCAGATGTAACAGCATGATTTATAATTCAGATTAATGCTGCAATGGACACAATGACAAGAAATTGAGAAAGAAAGATGGATTTCCATATACACTTTTTATAACCCTATGTATTCATTTCCCCACCTGCATGCTAATGAGTTCATTGTGCAGATCACTCCATGTGTGAGCCCTCAATGAGCAAATTAAGTGAATTATATGTACAAGACAATGTTTGGCGCACATGCATAAAACCTCCAAAATGTCATAAAGTGTCAACGTCGGTAAGCGTTACCTGTACTGCAAGTTATCTCCGCTCTTAAAACCAGAACGTGTATTCACTATTCACTTACATTTTTACTTTCCAGGCACTAGAGGTTTTTCAAGGCACATTATCATTGTCTATAACATATGGCATGCGTCACCGAGACGACAGGGGAATTAAAGTTTCATCATGTCCTGTGTGAGTGCCGCTGAAACATTAACAAAAGAAGCTACAGTTTGACATAAAGGACGGCGTTTCCAAAGGATGAGCCAGGGGCGTCTTTTAAAACGATTCATCATCGAGTATATAAATGGAAAGTAGAGTGATGTCAGACTATGATCACACTGTATCCAAGCAAACAAGCCTTCCCATCTCATTCCAGACAAGTAAATCAACTCTGCAGGTGGTGGCCCCTGGGAGAAAGAAAAACTAAAATAGATCGAGTCATTCTGAGAATATGCGCACATATGCATGCACACATACAAGTAAACACACATGACCATTACAAAGCCTGGGAAACCAGGAGCAGCTTTACTCCCGTCTAAATTCATGGACTCGAATGTGGAAATTCTTTCCAGCGGAGGTCACCCGTCTTTTTCTTTTTTAAATCGATGAGGTATCACACATGAGCTACACTTGTAAAGACAGGTTGCTTAAAACAGCCAAAGGCTAAACACCATTCAGTTGGGGCTTTCAAACTGAGTTACCAACCATGAAAAAATACTACATGCATTAAGAAAGGCAGCCAATAACACAGGAAGTACAGCTGTTTTCTCTTCAGGTGGGAAGGGGGGTTGCTCTCGCTGATTTATATGGACGCACTCAGTGTGCCGGGGAGGAAAGAATGGCTGCTACAGTGATAGCTATGGTGTTCTCCGTTTGATTCTAAAACCGTGGAAACACTGACTTCTCTGATTTACCATGTGTACAACGTTTCACTGTATGGTTAGCCTGACAAAAGCAATCCCACATTTGTTTTTTCTGAATTACAGCTAATCCAACGCTGACCTTACATATGGGCACAATCAGACTGTCACTCAGCAGCTCTGCATAATGGAACAGTTGTTGAATGTGAAAACACAGTGTTGTGATCTCTCACATTAGATAGGCTTTCTTAACAGACCATGTCCAGATGCCTGGAATGAAATCTTGTATGCAGTATATTTTAGGCCTCGAGCCAAAAGTCATATCCAAGCGAGACTTACATTAAGTGTAACTGTGGAAAACACCTCCTTCCTGAGTGGAGCTTGACATTTCAAAAAAGGCTGCAGTTAAGGGTCACAGTGTCCTAAAGAGCGATTATTATTTGAGAGGCGTGAGATACTGTAGAGATTTTAGGTGTATCCCTTAGAGATGAGTCATTAACGAGAATATGATCCAACTGAGTTCGGAAGATTAAAACGAATAAGATGCTGACTCGTGCAAATGACATGTTTCATGTGAATAATGCACTTGCGATAATCTTAAATGGTTACAGACTCTCTCTCTCTGCACCTCCCTACACACACATATTGAGAGTGCAACATCTGATGTGGTGACAGCCATAATGTGAATGCAGGATAATAGAAGCCTTCATTTCCTCCCCGTTGATGTCAGGTCAGCAGACAGTCTTCACACCTTCCGTCGCAGACTGAAAAAACCCAACTGTTTCGACTGCAACTCGGCCAATGAAGAAGAAGAAAAAGGAAATAAATGATGTTCTTTGTGTGTTGCACTTACAATTTGTTTGGCTCATTTGAAGCTGTTGTTCTGCTCTTAAAGGATTTCACCTATTTGAAGCTGATGTTCTTGCAAGATTCCTGCTGTTGTAGTTGTATCCTCATGATTGTTTGCACTTTTTGTGAGTCGCTTTGGACAAAAGCGTCAGCTGAACTGTAATAATGTGATGTGCAATGTGCATAATACAGAAATACAAAAAAAGGTACTGAGCTCCTTTCTGAATGCTAGTTCAAGTAACAAAAACATGCTAAATTATAGGTCTAAACTGCACTTTGTATGGATTTCAATTTGGGCTAACATGTCAAACCTCAGCGAAGCACAAACACAGCTAACTTGTTTGTGTACATAAATGTAACTTAAAGCTGTCTGCACTGTGGCTCACTGAAACTCAAGAGGAGCTAAAGCGGGCCACTTAATGACAACTTGCCATATAAACTTAGTATAAACCCTTTTACAAATGCGTGCCATTCTTTGGGCATCATAAAGTATGTAACAGGGTCATTAGAGATTACTCTACAGGCTTGATGCTTATCGCCCAGATGTTGTGAATACATCATTCAGAGCAACAACATGCTAAAAACATCACATGACTGCTTTTATTCACGGCATGAAGTTGTAGCCAAGTTGAGATAAAAGGGGGTGCGTGTTGGTGGATCGACAGATGCACGTGCTCCTTTGATGTCCGTACGTACTGTATGAATCAATACACACCATACACAGATGAAGGGAAGGACTGGGAGACAGAGGGGAGGGGTATGTAGTAAGAGGCTGGGCTCACCACATGGGGCAGGGTTACCTGCTAGACTAAATCCAGACTGGTGAAGGTTTCTGGAAGGCTGTTTGGTGGGAGAGGTACGTGCAGAGGCGGAGGGGGTGCCACCACGGGACATGGAGAATTCAGACACCGGGCCGTCGTACATTCCCCTGGGTACTGCTCTCAGGACAGCCAGCTACGGGAGAAACAACAACAAGAGCAGAGATGGGTAAGAACACAGAGGAACATTATGATGTTCCGTATCACATAAGATTTAATGTAACCAAGTCCACATCTGTTTTGCATTAGATGCTTGTTTGTGTAACTGTTTGCGTCTGAATTATATATGCATTTTTCAGAGTCTTTTTCCTGCCGAGAACCAGTTCCAGATTTACCCATCCCCACATTCACACACACACACACACACACACGCACGCACGCAGCCATGCAAACGTAAGTAAGCAAAGCCTTTTAAAGACCAGTGCAGACCAATGTCTGTTTTTCAGTGGCGTGATTTAAAAAGAAATCTTGGAAGCTAAAAAGAGACATCTGTGATTGAAGAAAACATAACAGTGACTGCTACCAAGATAAACAGCACACTGTTAATACAGCGCCATTTCCTCATCACCAGCCAGCTGCAAATAAGGAAATTGTTGAACAATGAGATGTTTGGCACATACAATCAGAAGGCAAGAGAGCGGGCAGCGCGGTCTGCTTTGAGTTTAAATTGGTATAAATCAAATGGTTGAATGTGGTAAAACTTTGGAGATAGGAATGTCCTTTGTGTTTCTGATGAGGTACAGCTACCGGGCGGGGAGTCTGTGTTGGTGGGCGCCACCAGCACAACGCTCACAATGTTATTCCTCTTCTCTTATTGTAACGTTTCTGTTGCAGGAAAGTCCCTGCAAACCCTCTTTTACTGTTATAGAAGCAAGATTCAATTAAGATTGAGTGTCTGTCTGTCTGTCCGTCTGTATGTAAATCCTTTGATTTACTCGACCCCCTGTTCATTCCCTCCACTTCACACTTGGCGGGTATATTGCTGAGGAAGTGCAGAGTGAAGTGCGAGCGCTTGAGATCTACGGTACGTCTTTATTAGTAGCGTGAACACATAACCGGCCAAAGCACTCGGCACGTTTTGAACGAGCTCTGCAGCAGTTTGAGACTAATTCTAAGTGTACACTTTGGTGACCCCTTCACTGTATGTGGGAGGTCTCGCTCTTAAACGTGATCCAAATCCAAAACCCCAGTGAAACCGCGATGACAAAACCGAGACCGCCCTCACTGCACGGACATTTAGCGCTACAGTGCAAAAGTGCAGCCGGCGCCCTGTGGCTGAACTTTGGCGGCTGATGTCAGACTTACTGCACCCCCCCCCCCACTTCACTGCCTCCATCCTTCCCACCCTCTTTTCTCTCCACCACTGTAACTTCTACTTCAACCCAAACTCCCATATTTCCTCCTACTGTTCCCCTTTTTTTGTTCCCCTAATCTTCTCAGTGCATTGTGTGTGTCACTTGGTAAAAGGTAAACATCTTAAGCAACACATGTTCTTATATTCTAACGCTTCATACAGTTTAAATATATATATATATATATATATATATATACATATATATATATATATATATATATATATAGAGCTGTGTCAAGTGTAAATAAGCTGTACAGAAGAAGAACCCACGTGTACCTGCTTCCTGGCTTTAATACGCTTGTAGGCAAAGTCAGGGAAGGGAGAGCAGGGAATGAAGCGACCCGCGCCGGAGATGATGTGCAGGTTCCCATCCTCCAGAACAATCTTCCCCTGGCAAATCACCACGTGTGGGCCTCCACGCAGCTCCATGCCCTCAAAGACATTGTACTCGGCAGCCTAAAAGGAAACACATAATATAGAACTATTAGATACTTGAAACCAGAGCTTTGAAACATTTGTGGAGTCAATATGTGCAGAATGTCCACATTTAGCGTTATAGAATTATGTAAGATGATCAAAAGTGAAGCGTATTCAGAGACTTGCAAATACTCTCACAAAAACATACAAACACACAAGGAAGAAGAAGGATCATGCAAATCATATCATGTTAAGCCCTAACAAAAGCATCAGTCAATATGTGATATGCATGAGTTGATTAATGCAGGACTGAAGCAGAAGTTTGAACAAAGGTCTCCACTGATAGTAGGAGCCGTCAATTATTTGTCAAAGGGCTTTAGGATCATCTTGAATCAAATTAAGTATCAAATTTAATTTGTTGCGTCTAATTTAATATTCTGAATAAACTAAAACCTCCTGTAACCTTCTCTTGAAGCACTGATAAGACAATTGAGGAGCTGAGGAAGACAACTACAGGGAGAGCTGTGAGAGGATGGACGAAGAGGCAGGAAGTGGAAGCGTAAACTTTCTCTACGCTCTCTTAATCCCACACTCGCTTTCTCCCATTCTGTATCATTCATCACCTTGTTTCTTACACTTGTCTGTTTGGCATGTACTAACAGCTGCCATCATCCAGCTGGTGCTTAATGCCTCATACCTCACTCTCTCTCTCTCTCTCTCTCTCTCTCTCTCTCTTTCCAGTTGTCTGTCCTTCATCCCTCTTTCTCTCCCTCACCCATTCTTGCTTGATTTATGTGAACCTTGTGGACTCGTCATCCTCGTCCAATTTCCCCGGTGCCAACTTTCTTCTCTCGACATGTTTGTGATCTTTAATGGTCCCCTCCCCTCATTCCATTGTTGCCTATTTCCTCTGCACACGGCCCTGTTTTCTGCTGCCGTCCAAACTCTGTCCAGAACAGGACATAACTAAGACCTACTGCATGCCAAACATGATGTCATGACTGAGCCGAGTGTGTCTCTAGAGTGTGTGTGTGTGTGTGTGTGTGTGTGTGTGTGTGTTTCTGCCTGTTTTTGTCTATGTGGCAGAATCCTAACGTATATCCATGTATACACAGAGTGCTGGGAAACAGGGCTGCTTTATCTGGAAGGACGACGAGCAGGAAATGAAAGCGTGACATCATTATGTAAGAACCTAAAAGGATCCTCGGTGGATGTACTCCACATTTGGAGAAGGCGTATTATTACTCCATCTTTATATTCCTCCATCTGGAGACAGAGCGATGTTCTTTCTCTCCTGCTAAACAGTCGCCATTAGGCCTTGTATTCAAAATCTACAAGCGTCACTGCATCATTCCTAAAAACCCACCCGCGCACGTAGTTGGTGAAAACATTCTTCCCTCACTTGTGTATTTCTGTCTAAGCAGGATTTCGGCTCGGACAGTAGAGCCTTCATTTCCTGTGAGGACACTTCCTCTGCTGCCTGGTGGCCTGTCTGTGATCCTCTAATGTCTGAGTAATGCTAGAAACCTTAATATCCAAATGTGTAATATTTGAGAGTAAGAAATAATGTGTGTGTGTGTGTGTGTGTGTGTGAGGCCCTTGTATTTGACTCTCAGAGCAGAGTGAGTGCAAAGAAATCTGCAATGGCGTAATACAGTTTGACATGTTAATGAGTATAAATGATGTACTTTTCCAAAGCTGTGTTAGCAGGCAATGGATTGTCTGTTGTATAATTGCTGCCATGTAAAATAAGATATTTCCAAATGTTATTATGTCCTAGTAAAAGAAAAGCAAAAGGAGGAGGATGGAGCAAATGGTCACGCTCCACTACCAGCTCTGATTCAGATTGCACGAGATCATTCCCATGGCATCAAATGTCTTATGACCAGAGCGGGTTTTCTGCTTATGAGATGAGTTGTCAAGCAATGTGTACAGATGTTTCCATATCTCTGTGGTTTGTGCAAGTATTTTGAAATCGTAATTGTTGCTGTTTCATAATCCTGCGTTTAAACCCACTATGGTTGTCCAATCATGAAAATAGTTTTTGCATGATCTGTTCAAGTGAACGTGATATGTAGAGGAAGGAAATACCTCTTGATTATACAGCACATAGATCCCCCTTGTTGATTAAATGTAATTGGACTTTACTGTGGACAGTGTTTGCGTCGCTGACATGGACGTTTATTTGTATTTGGATAAACCCGTGCATTTGAATAATCCGTATTTTCTTCCTCAATCATTACTTCGGTCATCGCTGAGCGTTTGTGGATTTAGAGAGGCTCAACTTTACATTGAGAGCTGGTCATGTGGCGAGTGCAGCACCAGTGTTATTAGTAGTGAACATCCTCTGAGACTTCATTTCCGTTCAGAGGAACTGAGAGCTCTCTGGAAAATGTTCAAAAATGTGCTCTCTCTCTCCCTGACCCTTTCTCTCTCTCTCTCTCTCTCTCTCTCTCTCTCTCTCTCTCTCTCTCTCTCTATCTCTTGCACACACACATATGTAGACACTTATCTCTTATATCATGTTCTGCGTTACTCTTTTACTAAAATTCAAACACTTTAACAGCATATTTCTTTTTTTTTCCCATCAGTCTCGTGTTTTTTTCACCCTGGCTTTATTTATTTATTTATTTATATATATAGTATATATATATATATATATATATATATATATATATATATATATATATATATATATATATAGCGCCAATCTCATGTGTGCACTACAGAACACACAGATTGATGCCATCACGGTTACTGTAACAATAGCAGCATTGACATTACTCATAGAAAGTCCCCTCAGTGTTGGTGTACTCCCTTCTGCATTCATCCACTCCAGTCAAGTAAGATTGACCGAGAGGGTGTGAAACTAAACACTTTCTCTAGTTTTTAAATGCTGTTTGTTATATCAGCATGTTATTTCTCATTTCTAATGACATCTGATGCATTTCCAGCTCTACTGAACATTAGCCAAAAAACCTGAAAGGAAGAGAAGTGGGAACCTTGACTGGCTTGTACGTACAGAGTTGTGTGTCTTGGCGGTGATGGTGCGGATGGAGTCTGTGTCCCAGACGACCAGGTCAGCGTCAGAGCCCACGGCGATCCGACCCTTGCGAGGGTACAGGTTCAGGATCTTCGCTGCGTTGGTGCTGGTGACTGCCACAAACATGTTCTCGTCCATTTTACCTGTAGTCTGGGAGGGAAACAAACACACACAGGGAATAGTAAGCATTTGAACAAAGATTTAGCCTCCAGATCCAGATGGATTAGCTATATGGCTGCATGTAGCTGGATCACATTTATATCCCATTGATAAAATGGTCAACTAATGACTGGACATCAGATGCTATGAGCAAAATATTAAAGGGAATAATTTATCTTTGGATTGTTGCAGAGAGTTAGATGAGAAGATACATCGTGTCCGTGTGTTATGTATGGAGCTGTTGTATGGGGGCGATTATCTTAGTGTAGCATGATGGTTAAAGGGCAAAATAGCAACTCCGGCTCTGTACAGTGACTGAAAGGCTGCATTCAGTCTAAGTTTGGTTCGAGCTTGGACTTTCAGTTACTGCCCTGAGGAAAAAGATTCAGTGTAACGCTTTAAAAGCCCATCATCTGTTTTACAGGCAGCACAGCACTGCACAGCTGTCTGAAGCTGCATGCTGTGTCTGTTACAACAGTAAAAAGAACAGATAAAAGGAAGGAGACAGAAAACAAGAGGCTTAAAGTCTGGAATAAATCTTTATGTGCGTGTCTCATTATTTGTCTGACGTTCGTCTTTCTCCTTCTTCTGAAGTTCAAAAATGGAAAAACCTAAAAAAAAAAAAAAAACAAGTTGTCCTCACCACAGCTTTATCCCAGATGACGGTCATCCTCTCCTCCACTCCGTTAACACCTTCTGGAATCTGAGTGAAGTCATCCTTGCCAATGGCCTTCTGGGCCACGCTGAAGGTACAGTGAGCGCTGCCAGTCACACTCAGGTCTCCACTGCGGCACAAACAAACACGGAAATACACAATTAAGATGGAATTATCCCAACACGGCACAATGTGTGTACACAAGTTATATTCTGCAATCACAAGGAAAGATGTTTATTTACTGAACTTATTTATTCAAATATTCCTCTTGCCAAAGTTTGATCTTTGAACACAAACTCTTACCAATGTTTTCTGTTTCCATGTGATGCTCTAACTCAAAATCAGTCACGCTTTCTTTGTGGTTAAACCACTGTGAACGGTAACCATGGACCTAATTAGCAATCTATATAATTGAATGTTTAAATGTAGTTCACGACGAAGCATGTGTGAGATTTCGATAGGAATGTATGAGACAAGTGGCTACACCCGTTAAATGCACTGTGTCCTGTTTTGTTATCTATGCACACTATAGTGATATCAGGTGAAGTACTTAATACAAACAACCCGACCAGAGGGAGGTGCTGTGCTGCAGTACGTACCTGGACAGCAGTGTGTTCAGGTAGTCTGGAGTGGTGGGATCAGGGCTAAGAGGAGGTGATGTTACGAAAGAAGCCGCCTTGGCCCAATTCTTGCTCCAGTAATGTGTCCCATCAGTCCCCAGGCTGGCTGTGATTGGCTCCCCAAACACAACATTTCCTGGTAAAGAAATGACAGATGATTGTTTGCAGTTTCAAAATGATGAGTTGCATCAATGTAGCCTGTATCAGCAGTTTAATCTCACTATAGGTGTCGGTAATTCAGTGTGTGCAGCAACATCATCCCTCAATGTACACATTTCACTTTGGCTCAAGTAGTTCTGGTTGTTCTCTTCCATGAGTGAGCGTGGGTTTGATTCCTGCCGCTTTGTCTGTGTTTGTGTTTCTTCACGGTCCTCTGCTCTCACACCTCACTAATGTCCTTCCTGGTTTCTAAGTGGAAGGAAACCTGCTTGGGAATAGTTCCAAACAAAAAAGGTGTCAAGGCCATAAAAGCTCCTAAAGGGTGTACATGTCATAAGTGCAAGTCGTTCTGAGGTCAGCCTGTTAAAACCTCATGTGGCCTTTCGCCAAAGACATCCAAACAACAACATTCTTCTTCTCTGCCCTCCCCAGGTTTCCTGTTTCATTCTCAAAAATTGTATATTTCGCAAATACATCACAGCGAAGCAGGCCCTTGGTTGACCTCTGCTCTTTCCTGGGACTGTGAGGAATGGTCTGTGTGACAGCTGAACCACAGAAAAGAGTCGAATGACAAATCTGAAAATTCCTCTAAGAATAGCTTCTTTTCTTTTTTTTTTCATCATGTCAAGCAGAGGTAGACTCTGTGTACATCAGCAGCTTCAGGACAGACCGTGAAATCATCTTATAAGGGCATAGGTGCAGTGATGCTGCTATGTGCATTCCAAAAGTCTCAGAAATCGGACGGAAAGATGGCAACCAATGAGCAGAGGTGAAATGATAAAAAAAAAAAGTAAAAAGCAACAAAAATCAAGCTGTAAATGTGGTGAACAATTGGATGGATGGTGTTGTGTGTATGTTGTGTGTTGAAGACTATTTGGAGGTGGTGCAAAGATGACCTCTGCTCTACTCAAATACACAAAGTAATGTTTCAAAGAGATGAAACATCAAGCAATAAGAGTTCCTGTCACACGTGCTCCTTTAAATCCAATTTATAATTCTTATTGTAGAATCTGCTCTTAGTGATTCATGTAAAATAAAGTATCATTTCCACCTTTCTTTCTTTTTTTTAAATAAATGAACCTAATGCTCTTTGGATATAAACACGTACTTTAAAATGTTCTGCAGTGCGCAGGTGACGTCTAACTGCTGCTCTTTACCTTTTTTCCGGGCCTGTGAGATGATGTCAGCAGCACTCTTGCTCATGACTCGGGTCACGTAGAGAGGACAGTTGGTTTGGCTGGCGATGGTAATGGCACGAAACACCGCCTCTGCCTCCAGCTACAAAAAAAGGACAGAAAATTGTGGTTCACTCGGAAACGTTTTTTCCATTAGGATTCCCCTCAAATAAACTTCCAATATGTTAACCGCAGCAAACTATATATTTTTGGAGCCGTATTATTTGAATAATTCATTTTTATCCAACATGACAAGTGGAAGCTTATGATTTTAAGGTTAGGGATCTAGTCACTTGAGTTAAAAGTACATTTGTGAAATGAGAAAAGAAATGAGAAAGTGAACTTTGGTGAGGTCAGAGTGCTACATGTTTATTTACCTCATTGTTTTTATGAATCTATAGTGATTGTTAAATTCCTAAAATGTCCATTTCTATTTCCCTGTTGAATTGTCTCATGCACTAAACTCTTGAGCTGATTATTGTGTTCTAGTCCACAAGTTCAAGCTGGGTCCAATAACCAATTAATTACAACCAAACAGGACACCATGGACCGATAAAACTCAAACCCAAGAGGCTTTCAGTTTTTAAGACTTCACTTATTAAGTGCCTGACACCATGTGACTGGTGGGACAACTTCACCCTGCTGCACCACAGGGTGGAAAGTCCCGGTCTGTTTGAAGGCAGACGAGTTGCTGAGTGGAGAGCGTGGCTCTCGTTTCGCTGTTTGTTGAAGGAACATTAGCAGCAACAATTGGGGGAACCAGAGAATTTCCACCCAACGCCTCTAATGTGTCTGAAACCACATGTGTGAAACGAGAACAATGTGTGTGAAGACCAGTCCAAGAACGTCATTGTGGACAATGTGCGAGTGTGTGTGTGTGATCATCGGAAAAACATACAAGGCATTAGAACACAAACACCCGATATCGCAATAAAAAGTGAGGCTATGTATCGAAACAAATATACACGGCTATTTCAGTCTTCAAAATGCTCAGGATTATAAAATCCTGTAATTAGTGTGTAGTTGTATGTAGGGCGTGTGTGTGTCGTACCTCTTCTGGCCTGCTCAGCACGTGTCCCTCTGGTCCAGTGATACCCATCTGCAGCATGCGGGCCTGCTCCTGTTGAACCAACAACAAGCAGGCTTCTCAGCTCAAAGATACATGTGGGAATATGTTTTATTGTTCAGTGGGTCGAGTGCTCGAGCTGATGTAAGGTGTTGGTCACACTCCAAAATGATATTCTGTTTCTGCTTCTCCTTGCCTGTGTGAAGGATGTGAGCAACATGTTTATCATCACGGTCGGGCCACACACAGAGGGGTGTGGGAATCGGACTGTTAAGGGGCCATTGTACGCATGGAGACCTACCTCCCTAAACTCTTGCTGCTCTTTTAGTGAATGACTTCTGCACAGAGACATGTTGTCTGTCAAGTCACCATGGATGCTTTATAATGACAGGCTTTCCATAAAAAGGAATTACGGCATTTTTTAACCTGGGTTTGACCATTTTCACATTGCGTCGTGCTAACTACTGCTGTTGTAGATATACAGGAAAAGTCCAAACAGACAACTTGTAACTGAAGACACTGGAGCTGCTCCTGCGGCCACTGCTGCTCAGACAGGACGGCCAGCTGTCCATATCGTATGCAACAGCAATTGTAACCCTTACACAGCATGTAAGGGTCCTTTAGGGACATGTTTGTATATACGCATTATCAGATAGAGACAAATGTGTTTAGCCACTGTTAGCTAGCTAAAAAAAAAGAATCTCCGAAGCTTGTGGTGAGGAAATGTGAGCCTGAATACATCAAATTTGGATTCATAACGGCACATGTTGAATGTGGGGAAATCCAGAAAAGCACTCTTACTCTCAACACTATTTATTTTGGCCATTACACCTGACAACGTTTTCCTCATTTCTATGGAGAGCTAGCATGAAAAGTTAGCATGAGCAATTGTAAGAATCACCACAATTATAGAAATAAGTGCCAGGTTGAAAAATATTGGAATTTCCCTTTAATATATTTTTATATAATATAACACAAATTCACCCACTAAACGTAAACTTTGGAAAATGTGTGTGTGTGTGTATATATATATATATATATATATATATATATATATATATATATATATATATATATATATATATATAATATATTTTTAATTTGTATTACTGGAGGGAAATGGAAACTAAAGTCAGAGTTTTCCTAGAGTGAGCATCTAGTGGTCATAAGAGGAATTGTAATCTTACACACAGTTTGTCAATGTTTTCAGCATGTATCCATGGCGATTGTCCCCTGTACCAGCACTAACACTATTTATCATACACAGGTCTAAACAAGGCCTCTCTGTCTCAGGAGCTCTAAAGTCAAATCCGGGCATGACATAATCTGGGTATTCTTACATTTTTGGTCTTAAAGCTGATGGAAATCAGACTCCCTACAAAATCCTAGTTTAAGACTGGATAGGGGATCTGGGATTTGCGGTGAATCAGACCCAACACACACACACACACACACACCCACACACACACAGTGACAGAATCCAGGCATGGTCTTGAGCTCTGACTTATAACCAACCCTCTCAATCCACCGACTAATACGGCTCATTCACTTACATTTGTCCGCAGCGCTTTGTAAACTACACCCACACATTACTGTCCTACAGGAAACACAGCCCCCTCTCATCAGTGGCAGTGTGTTTAGTCTGCGTAGTGGAGATGCACTGAGATAAGGCTCGATAAGAAAGGTGAACTGATGTGAACTAAACTGCCATAAATCCCACTAAACCTAAACAGATTACTCAGTTGGACACTAGACAAGAAATTAAAGAGAGGCTAGTAAATAATTTGAGGCGGGGGAGAAAGGGGAAGAGGAGCTGTATCTGTCAAGTTTATTTATCTTTTAACTTTACCTCAGCAATGATCTCGCCATTTTCAGCGTGGACCTCAGCGATGCCTCCCCTCTCCGCCAAGAAGGAAAAGATTTCATAAAGCTGGAGGAGAAAAGACACAGAAACAGTGAAAAGATTACAGTGGCACAGTTTTTACATTTCAAATCCTGCCTGGCTGTTTACACAAGAATCAGACACTCCTCTTTATCCAGGGGGTCAGCCTCCATCGACAATTTAAAAGAAGCCCGCAATTTACATGATGCGTACCACGACACACTGCAATTATTGTGTGTGGTCTCCAGAAATGGGTAAACTCATGTGGCATGAGCTGCAGTTGCTGTTATGTTGATGCACCACAGTTCCTTAGTGAGCTGCATGACATCAGTTTATCAAGCTGGACTATTTCAGTTGCCTCATGCGCTCCTCTGAGTGACCGAATTAGCTATGGCTGCATGAGAAACACGAAGAGTCTTGCCTCACACCGTCTGGGACTTTGTTTTTTATACATTTGCCAGCTAAACTCACAGTATGAACTCACAGTATGAACTTACAGTATGAACACACAGTATGAACTCACAGTATGAACTCACAGTATGAACTCACAGTATGAACTCAACAGTATGAACTTACAGTATGAACTCACAGTATGACTCACAGTATGAACTCACAGTATGAACTCACAGTATGAACTTACAGTATGAACTCACAGTATGAACTCACAGCATGAACTCACATACAGTATGAACTCACAGTATGAACTCACATACAGTATGAACTCACAGTATGAACTCACAGTATGAACACACAGTATGAACACACAGTATGAACTCACAGTAGAACACACAGTATGAACTCACAGTATGAACTCACAGCATGAACTTACAGTATGAACTTACAGTATGAACTTACAGTATGAACTTACAGTATGAACTCACAGTATGAACTTACAGTATGAACACACAGTATGAACTCACAGTATGAACTCACAGTATGAACACACAGTATGAACTCACAGTATGAACTCACAGCAATGAACTTACAGTATGAACTTACAGTATGAACTTACAGTATGAACTTACCAGTATGAACTACAGTATGAACTCACAGTATGAACTCACAGTATGAACTCACAGTATGAACTCACAGTATGAACTCACAGTATGAACTCACAGTATGAACTCACAGTATGAACTCACAGTATGAACTTACAGTATGAACTCACAGTATGAACACACAGTATGAACTTACAGTATGAACTTACAGTATGAACTCACAGTATGAACTTACAGTATGAACTCACAGTATGAACTCACAGTATGAACTTACAGTATGAACTTACAGTATGAACTCACAGTATGAACTCACAGTATGAACTTACAGTATGAACTCACAGTATGAACTTACAGTATGAACTTACAGTATGAACTCACAGTATGAACTTACAGTATGAACTCACAGTATGACACTACAGTATGAACACACAGTATGAACTTACAGTATGAACTCACAGTATGAACTACACAGTATGAACTCACAGTATGAACACACAGTATGAACTCACAGTATGAACTCACAGTATGAACTCACAGTATGAACTCACAGTATGAACTCACAGTATGAACCTCACAGTATGAACTCTACAGTATGAACTCACAGTATGAAACTCACAGTATGAACTCACAGTATGACACTACAGTATGAACTCACAGTATGAACTCACAGTATGAACTTCCAGTATGAACTCACAGTATGAACTTACAGTATGAACTCACAGTATGAACTCACAGTATGAACTTACAGTATGAACTCACAGTATGAACTCACAGTATGAACTTACAGTATGAACTTACAGTATGAACTTACAGTAATGAACTCACAGTATGAACTCACAGTATGAACTTACAGTATGAACTCTACAGTATGAACTCACAGTATGAACTCACAGTATGAACTTACAGTATGAACTTACAGTATGAACTACAGTATGAACTCACAGTATGAACTACAGTATGAACTTACAGTATGAACTCACAGTATGAACTTACAGTATGAACTTACAGTATGAACTTACAGTATGAACTCACAGTATGAACTCACAGTATGAACTTACGTATGAACTCACAGTATGAACTTACAGTATGAACTTACAGTATGAACTCACAGTATGAACTCACAGTATGAACTCACAGTATGAACTTACAGTATGAACTTACAGTATGAACTCACAGTATGAACTCACAGTATGAACTTACAGTATGAACTCACAGTATGAACTCACAGTATGAACTCACAGTATGAACTTACAGTATGAACTCACAGTATGAACTCACAGTATGAACTTACAGTATGAACTCACAGTATGAACTTGTCAGTGGAAATGTTAAAGGATAGGTTCTGAAAGGTCTGTCTTAAAAATATATATTTAAAGAGTTTTTGATCGCTGTAATAATTCCTCCTGTTCATACTGGCCATGAGATCCCTTCCAAACACAATTCCAATTTCAGGAATGAGGGGGAAAATACCAAAGTCTTACGTAAAGATAATATTCAGATTCTAGTCACATTAGATTGTGCTTGTATTCACAAAAGGGAGAACTGTTGATTTTGCTGCCAGTATAAAGAGAACATTAAAATACATACTTTAAAGTGTACACTAAGTTCAAGTTATTCTACCTCGCTGTTGCTCATCTGGTAGTAGTCCTTGTAAGCCATGTAAACCTGGAAGGAGTTCACACCTGTACCAAAGACATACAATGATAAAAGGAGAAAACATGAGAACACTTCTACTTTCTACCCTTCTAAGGTCTCAGGTGGATGTAAAAATGGTACGATGTTACATTACGCCATCCCAGCCTACCTTTCTCCTTGATAAGGTTGTCCACCTCCTGCTTCACGCTGTCGTTCCAGTGGGTGATGTCCACGTGGAGGGAGTAGTCGCAGCAGGTCGTACCATCGGCCCACTGCCTCCACAGGTCGTAGGCCGCCATCAGGCTGCAGCCGGGATCTGGGATCACGTGGTCCACTGGAGGAGGGGGGGGGGGGGGGGGGTGAAGGGATGAGGGAAGGAGAGGAGAGGTTTGAAGGGAGGAAAGGGTGTTAGGAGAGGATGAAGATGATGGATGCAGAGAGGAGAGGAGCAGGTGGAATTATATGAATAGACAGACAAAGTGACAGAGTGGCACATAGAGTCACATAGACAGGGTGGTGTCAGGATGTGTCTGCTGGCGTTTCTACTTTCTCCCTGAATTGTTTATCTTGCATAATCAGCTGTGTCTGAGTTCCTGCAGTGCTCAGCCAGACGGGCCGACCTTGTCACATTTTGAACATCGTTGTCTGGGCGCGGGTGTCCTTGATACATTTGATGCCACTCCAACTGTGGATATTTTCAGACTTTTGTTCTTGTTATGTAACTATGATTCTTTTTTATTAGATTAGAGATTGGCCCACAAGGCCAGTGGATTTATCTTGATGGGACCACCCACTCTTTTGGTGGCTGAAACACAAGGGAGTTCTTGTGTTACTGCATTTGGTGTGTTGCCCGTAAGATTAATTGGAAACTTAAGTTAGAATAGTCCCACAAAAGCAAACCACCCTGCTGAAACTTTCATTTTAATATATATCTTATAGATATAGAACGGAAATAAACTTTAAAAGCAATTCTTCACGTGAAATCACAATAATCGATAAGCAAATAAGGATGATGCTCAAGCACATACAATGACATAGACAACATACATAGACACAGTTTATAATATGTGAACATTTGCATTTTAAAAAGAGTAAAGAGTTATAAGGTACACGCTTGCCTTTGTGGCTGTTGGGGGATTATTCACTTTGTGAACATCTTTTGTCTGTTTTCACTGAACGTATTCATGGCTAGTTAATCCTCATCGTGCACAAAATATCCTGCTTCATCTTACTCAGCTGTAATACATTAAGACCGCCTGCTGGCTCACCAGCTGACTGCCGTCTTTATCTCATTAAAGTTGAGCCAATCTGCTTATCTGGGTTTGCATGTTAATAGGGCAGAGCAGGAAACGGCAGAAACAAAATGTTTACTATGCGAGCCATCTGAACTACTCTCTTGTTCACCGTCGCACAAACACAACATCGTTTGATAGTGGCGACAGACGTATACAGTATGCAATACACACACACACACACAGTTTTAGTTTTCTCTCTCACTCATCACCCACTGGAATATAATCCCTGTATGAATGGAGCCCATGAATAGAGCTTACTACAGTAGCACGTCTGTTAGTTAGTGAATGTGTCCGTTCAAACACAGCAGCAGCAGCAGAGTAACAGCAAGCTCAAAATAAGTTAAGGGTGTGAATGAGACTTTGGTGCCTACCAGCTGTTGGCTGTGATAGCGTCTGTCAGCTACATGAAACACACACACACACACACACCCCCATGTTGTACATAGGCAGTGAGCATGCAGACACCGGGGCTGTATTTCCCTGGGAGCAGTGTTTCACTCTATGCCCTCCCTCCCTCCTTCCCGATCCTCCCCCCTTACACTCAGTCTTTTGTATGGTCCTCTTTTGGAGAGCGGCCCAAAAACAGACCAAAACCGTTTCTCATCTCTTCTCCTTTGTTCAGGTCTCGGCCCTCCTTCCGCTCATTTTGTCCCCTCTCTTTTAGCCTCAGTCTCCATCTGAAACTCAACTTTACCGTGTGGAGGAACTTCCCTACAGCCCTTACCGATCATGGTCGTGCCGCCGGCAAGAGCAGCCTTTGATCCCTGAGCGAAGTCGTCCACGGTCGTGGTTCCACGGTATGGCATCTGGAAGTGGGTGTGGATGTCGATGCCACCGGGGATCACCATCTTCCCGCCCGTCTCGATGGTCTTCACCCCACCGGGCACGATCAGGTTGTCGCCGATCTGCCTGTGGAGCGAAGAGGATGTTGTCAAATCAGATTTATTTTTCTGACCCTATTATGAATTAAATCTGAATGTCGGATTACGCTAAGATCCTTTCAAGTCAATTAAAATAATAACAAACAATTTCTAAATAGGTCTTAAATCTTTCTAATACATTTAAATCATAAGCAAACATTTGTTTTTACTTTAGAACAGAGCCCAACACGTGAGCCATGCTTAACACAGCGCATTGTCACCATGCCAACACATCAACATTTCAATCCAGCTAAACAAAATCCTGTTGTTCAGACTTTATAGCGGGGACAAGCCAGACAGACAGAGAGGCGGGCAGAAGCCAGTGTCTCTGTGAGTTTGCCAGCAGCCCAATGGTCCAGCAGGCATCTGGGTGTTTATTATGCACCACCAGGCTTTCCATGGGTGCCTCTCTCTGAGCCGCCTCACTAAGGGGCAGCGGGGGGACAAAAGGCCTATAACTGGAAAATCAAGTGAGAAAAGGACAGGAGGGGGGGGGGGGGGAGAGGGCGGGCCGAGAGGACAGGGAGACACAGAGAGAGGAAATCGGCCAAACTCCCTTCGGCTTGTCCGGTGGGATAGAGGAACGCTCATACGAGAACATCAAATTGTGGACTAGACTGGCTGGTGTCACCATACCTCGTCTTTGACCCAATGGAACAATGACTCTGCAGCTTGGCCAGCAGGACACAGTGTGCATGATCGAGCAGCTTGTGCTCATGCATTTATTTATTGAAGTTTCCATGCGAGTCATTCTGGAGTGAGAGCTAATTAGACTGCTATATTTAGTTTGGGGGTAATTTAGACTGCAATATGTGCACAGACTTAAAGTGTCCCTGTATCACATCGTTTGAGAGCATTAGGATTTGTGAAGTATTGTTCGCACACGTTTGTCTGTTGCAACTCCTGGTCAAGATACAAACACATTCTGTGACAGATATTTGAGAAACATGGGGATTCCCAGGAGACTACTTTCTGCGTCTACTTTACTTTCAGTCAGACGGATTAACATTATCTCTGCGACACTAGAGATTTGGGAAAGCCGTAAGGCTCGTGCACCTTGCCCTGCAGATATCTCTACAACAACGATTGGGACAAAAGTATACAAATAAAAATGGACAAAAACATGACCATAAGGAACCAGAATTCCCCTTTAACATTTACACACATTTGTCTGACCAACCCATGTGATGGAATGATCAAGATGTCTTCACATAAGAAAGATGCAACTAAAGGAGGGAAGGAACAATTGAGATACAAATAACTTGAGTGAAAGACAGCCAATGGATGATGAGCCTGAGAGCAGGGTGGGAATGACAGCGGAGGACTTACTTAATGATGCCATCCTCCATGTAGATATCGGCATTGAAGGACTGGTCATCATTCACGATTCTCCCGCCTTTAATCAGAAGCCTGTCGCTCTGTAGAGGAAGGGATGGGAAGAAGGGAAGGACAAGAAGAAGTACAAATGTTATGATTCAATGAAATAGACCCAGTTTGTCAAGTAAGCCATCTTATTTAGAGGATGATCTACTAAGCCAGAACATTTCTGTTGTATATCAACAGCTGCACAATTATTTCCTATGTTTTCCACCCAGAGGAGATGAACAATGTCTCATTGATTAATTTTGTAATAGATAGGAAGAGGCCTGTCCCAGCTAAACACACCACATACAGTTCAGCTATGGACCACCCTGAGGGTCTGCCGGTCCAGCGCTCACTGGGGTCTCACGCAGAAACGTGGTTTGATAACCGCTCCAAGCGACATGTATTTGCGTCGACATTTTGTTGCCATCGTTGTTAAATGAGTCCATCAAATCAAAGCGAGTAACGTGAAACGTGCACTCATTTTATAACCAATGCAGTGACTTCTAGTAGTTTCTTAAACATATGCAATCTTGAATAAACATCTTGCTGTTAACTCCAATCGTTTGTTAAATGGCATTTAAATCTGTCCACATACAGTCAAATCTTAATATAACCTGGTGCACAAGAAGATGCTATCTAATTGTGATTATTTTTGACTGATTTTGCAATTGCGATATGATTCACGATCATTGTTGCATCATTATTCTCATTGAAAAATATATTTAAATGATCCTGTTGTGACTTTTTAAGAGGATCTGTAACAAACGAAGATTAAGTCTGCAGAGATTAATCTCTTCAGCACCATATTAAAATTCAGAATGGTATTTTCACTCATATTTTGCCTTTAACAAATACCGCATCTTGTGCGATTTGGATGTTGCACAAGTCCATATTGTGATTTCGAAAAAGAAATCAAAATAATTGTTCAGCTTCATCATCTTCACGGTATCTGGTATCTGCAAAGCCCATAATACTGAGAGGGTCAATCTGGGCGTGTCAATTTGCTTCACGAAATCAGCAACCACTGTACATCTAAAGTGCACATTTCCCAAGTGATGATCAGATTATGAAGAGAAATCTGATTTCAGGAGAAGGTATTCACAAAGAGATAGACAGGGCAGCGTTCACTGTAACCGCTCGTGGTGCTAACGTTTGGCAGGATGACATTTTGCTGAAGTGAAGCTGCTTTTAAGGACTGATCATGGATTAACATCTTAACCGCGTTTATCCAGATGTTGTTATGCAGCGACAGTGGATGTTATTTTCTCAGCACAATCCATTTATCCAACAGACCGCGTGCCCTTTGCCAACAGTATTGATCCTTTCATAAAGCAGGATATTGTATACCCTGCATTAGAAAAGAGCGATCCCTAACACTGAATGTGACAGGTGCTCTAGATTAAAACCGTAAAGCGTCGTCACATCCGAGGAACCGTTCAGCCAAACATCTCGTAATGTGGTCTGATCGGGGCGTTGCCATGACGCCACACAGTCAGACATCAACTCTGCTGCTGCTGCACCAAGGACTGACTCTAGCAGGGCGTTGTTATGGCGACGGGTTGACTGCAGGGAGACTAGAGAGGAGGGGAGGCTGGGCGCGGACTTGTTGGATAGCTGAACAACTGGCTGTCGATAAGGGTGGAGGGATACGTGGGTTAGAGGAGCTGTTGGTTGGTAGTTGGGGAAACTGTTTGTTTAAAATGGTGGTAAATCCACAAAATATTAAATCGATAAAATAAGATTTGCAGTAATTCTCGGTCAGCATTTTAAGAAGAATGTTTTTGGGTTTGGGATTATTTGGGCGACAAAACAAGCAATATATTATTTATTAAATATATTAAATGAGGGTTAAACTAACCGATGATGAAAATAACGAGTATTTATATTCTGTGTGGGTAAAGAATAATAATAAAAAGGGTAATAAGTAATACTATAAGGCTGCTAAGAGGGACAAACTTCCATATTTCCCCAACAGCACATGTGTGCAGTGATTTACAGCCTGGCTGTGGACCGAGTGTTTCATCACTATAATGAACCGCAGCCACTCCCTCGCACAACAGGGGGAAAAAAAGCACAATACGCTTTATATGTACCGTAGCTCGAATGATACCAGCTCAATATCTGCTGAGCTCATCATCACACACCATGTGTGTGTGTATTCTTGTGTCTCAGTGTGTGTGTGTGTGTGTGTGTGTGTGTGTGTGTGTGTGTGTGTGTGTGTGTGTGTGTGTGTGTGTGTATATGATGTAGATGGTGATGGAGTAGTGTGAAACAGAGCCCAGAGCTTTCCCTGGAAACCACACCCTGAAGCAACACATTACAACACACAGTCATCAGCGACATAGAGCAAACTGTAGAGCCCTAAAACGGTCGCTCTTCAGCTCCTTCGTAATCTAGTTTAGAGCTTGAATACGGAGAGCATACTCCCGACTTCATTTCACCTCTTTTATATAACACTGTGATATGATCGTGGATACGATAGATGCTTTAGATACAATCAAAGTCAGTACTTTAACATGTTTAAATTGCAATCATCCCCAGTACTTAGAAATAGACAATTTAAAGAGTATAGAGGTGAAGTCATTTGACAGGTGGAAATGCCCAACGTTCACGGTTCCCAGTTTCTCAGGTTTGAGGAAGTGTCTCACTTTTTGTTGATAAAATGTAAGTTGAATATTTATGCAAAAAAAACAATCAAGGGTAAAGATTATATATCTGATTTATAATAATGCAGCAAGGGGGTGTTCCCTCGTGCATGACTGCCTTACTCAAGTGCTTCAGCCGTCTCTCTACCTCTCTACCTCTCACACACACACACACACACACACACACATATATATCCCCCTTTGTCAGTTTCCGCCCACTCTCCCCATCGTCCTATGACAGCATGCAAGAGGCCACACAATCCTTTGACAATCAATAGCTTTCCGCTTCCATTACAACCCAGCAACTGTCCGTCTGCTGATCTCGGTCTTCCTCAGTTAGTGCATCTGCTGGTGACAAACATAAAGCGATACTCGGACTATGAGACTAGACTTGAGTTCTTTCCAAACAGTGGAACACTAGATGTTAAACTGTCGAAGAATTTCAAGAACACATAAGTCAAATGTGTAGCGGCAGTACCGTTTGGCAGCACGGTGACCGCACTGTCACTAAGGAGGGGGTTTTTGTATTAACACTACTTCATCTCACGTCATTAATCTAAATGCAGACTGAGCATTTATTGTGGCTTTTTTCCCATGAATCTATGAGAAACAGACCGCCACATTTCCCAGTGTTCATGTCATTTGACCACAAACAGTGACATGTTACACTTCCAGCATCTAATAGAAAACATAACAAGTGACAGCATGTTGTTTCCTAACGGGTATGTAGTCAGTGTGTGCCAAAAAGACAGTTTATTGTTTCAGAATTTATCCAGGATTCTGGCATTTTCCCCCCCAAAAAAAATAATTCAACATTTCTGCATTATGTCGACTGTTAATAAAAGAAAAAGAGGGATGTGACACGTGGCAAAATGGGTTTTTCCTGCGAGTGTGTGGTTCTCTTATCAACCTTTTTACGATTTCACATTATAACAAATGTACAAATGTAACGCAACTCATAATAATAAGGCTCGAGTTAAAGATAACGTTGCTCTGGGACTAACCCTAACTCTTTGTTCCAACATTAACGAGAGAGAACCATCCACATAATACACACATTCTGCAGTCAGTATTTTGGTCGCAGCCCTGACTTTGTTCAGTAATGGTTCCTGCTTTCGCACACGCGTGATGTTGCAAATGTACGACATGACTATGACTGCTACTGCTTTCTCTCTCGCCGTTTCAACATAATGGGTATTGATTTCAGTTGAGTGTTGCCCACCCTCAGTCCTTCGTTGGACATTGATTTCAACCGGTTCCTTTTCCCTACCTTGTTTTAACACAATAAGACCAGTGACAGGGACACACATTGGTTCTTGTCTGTTCACTATTTCAGATGCTACTGATCAGAATTTACCAAAAAGGGTCCAGTTCAGTTGGATTTTCATGGCACAATAGAAAACAATGCAAAGTATTCTTTGATCCCAACCCTATAATAACTGGCTTTACACACTTCTGCCCTAAATACCTTCATCAATCCAGATATTCAATCACTCTCAAACTGGGACAAACCCGTTGACATTGACCAGAACAAGCAGCTTGAGCAGCCGCAGAGCAAGTCGAGTTTGTACGCTGTGTGACATCCAATATCCATCCCGCCATCATGTATGAGACAATCCAACGAAAGAAACACTTTGTTCTGTAGGATTTAAGTCACACCATGCTTGAATCATCTCATCTCATACCCAACTGGGTTTGATCTACACGTCTTAACTTTAAATCAAGTGACACAATTATATTAGAGCATAAAGCTTCATATTATCTTTAAAAAAAGAAAAAAGAGTCAGAATATTCACACAGGATGTTGATGCTGATTTGCTCTGACCTTCCAGGGTCACTGACAATGTCCTCGTTTGTCAATCATGTCACTGTTACAGCGCTCCGTTCTTTGAAGGGAACAAACAATGTGACTGGATGAGCTGCACACTGTAGTCCGTCTGAACAGCCAATATATACATCAGCTGTAGGCAAGGAGCTAGGTGGCTAACCAGCAACGTACGTCTCTCTTATTTATTTAATGTCTGTATGCTTATGAAGCAGATTCATACAGCGCAAAATGTTGTGAGCATCTTTCAGTTGATTTGGATTTCAGTCTCGCCTCGTGTTCAATCCGAACACACTCTCACAGAATGTTATCGGAGCATGTTACTTACTACCCTGTTTGAATGCCACACAGCAAGGATGAAATCACTAAGATTAGTGTGCGGAGCTTAACGGTTACTGGCCTGTAAAAAATAAAAAAAAATTGCAAATTGAGGCGACAAAACAAGACAATTAATAAAATATCTAATTTTAAAAAGATATAATGATGTTTCACCAAAGAAGACTAAACCCTGAATGGTGGAAACATGGCAAAGAAATACATCACTGACACAGCTTGAAGGTCAGAGACGTGTTTTTTCTATTGCTTTATGGATAATAAATACTAATCTGTATAAAATACTTTTAGCAGACACTATTCCAGCTTTAACCAATGTTTTTTTAACTTATCTTCACTTCCATAAGTGTGCTTGTTTATGTGCGTGGGTGACTGACCTACTCTTGGCGCTGCGTAAACAGGAGAGGATTTGGTGTTTCGTCAAATTCGGACAGTTGGAGGAGGATTAGCTTTAACCCCCACATCACGCAATCATCACATCTGAGGTCAACCAAAAATGCTTATAAAAGCAAATGTCATTCATCTTAGCTGATACTAGAAATCTGCACGCTTTAGGAAAGTGTTTGCTTCCAGCTGCTTTACTCGTCTGATGTTGAAGTTATTGGAAAGAAATGGTAATTAAGCTATTTTTACCTTCTGCAACTGCATCGTTGCTCCAGTGCTGACAAGCTCATCTAATACATGTCTGGCACCAAAGTGCAGTGAGGTTGAGGTGGAAAAAAAAGATCTTGTCATTCGACTCTTAAGAAAAACAAAGCACTAAAAATAAAGCACAGGAAACTGTCATTTTCTGTTACACAAAGCTGTAATCAAAAATAGACGACAGGATGTTATTCTTGTACTACTACTGTACGCTCATATGCACTGACTACTTTTTTCCACTTCCACCAGACTGGAGGGAGAAGCTCATAAACTGGGATGCAAGATACAAGTAGCCACTGAATACGTGGGGATGGTCCTGGAAAACTGCAGGTCTATGAAAAATAAAAAGGCCAAAAGGGCTGAGAGGGGAATTAGAGGAGACCTCCATTAGCTCTGACTGAGACCCTTGTGTGGGTGGAGGGAAGTAGGCGGGGAGGCAGGCGGGGACCAGGGGAAGAGGGAATTCATCCTGCGTGTGCACCAGTTGCTCTGCTTCAGCCCCTGTTGCCTAGCGAGGAAAAAAATATTTACTCTTTACGTAAAACTGCACAGGATTTTTTTTTCCTCACATTCTGGAAAAGTGAGACTTATCAATCTAAATTAATTGCGGAGGCTCCTGCCAGCCACGCTCGCAGAAATATCCCGCCTGTCTGGAATGTTGATCTTGTGATAGGCTGGAGTAGAGCCAGACAGGTTGAATTATAAACTCTCTCCGAGAAGTGCTCGTGTGTGTGACTGAAGTGTGTGTCAGATCACATCCCCACACGACCAAACAAACAGAGGTTGTGTTTTCCTGCCATCACCACTGTATGTTGGTCGCCATGGTGAGTCGTATTTTGTTTGCACTCGAGCACACTTTGCTGCAGCCTGCGTCGTGGTGATGGCACACTCTGGTGTGGCAGAGCCCCGTTTTGTGGCGTGTCAACAGGGGGGGGGAACGGGTTTCATTTCTCAACGCGGTGCCGACGTCTTGCCGGCCCCGTTTCATGCCCACAGATGCTCATTCCAGCTGGAGGGATTACTGATGACTTGTACTAGCCTGGAACAACAGTGAAGCTGCTGTGAGTGGGTATGAGCGAAGGGAGGAACCACACCTAGAAATGTGACAGAGCCACTGGCAGAGAGCAGATGTAAGAAAACAGCTGGAACAGAATGGCCAGGCATGGAAATACAGGAGGAAAGTGTGGGAGGGGAGGAGGGTTATAAAAGATATAAGGTTATTGATGTACTCTAAATGATTTATGACATCAGCACTTACTGGGGAGTTGTTTGTCCACTCGCAGAGCTCATGACTCTGGGGTTTAAAACTGCACGTTTTACTTAAGTGAGCGTGGGTTTTTATAAATACTAGTATCGTGTTGATTTTTTACAAAGTTAAAGAAATACTGCAGCTGCCGTCCGGTGATGGAGCAAGCTGCATTCTTTGCATTCTGTTATTGTCTTTCTATATAGTCCTTTTTTTAAACTGTTACTGGCGGAGTCCGCATTCCTGTGCAGGGTTCAAATTGCATTTTGACGGGACGAGGGACTCACAGGAAAAGATTAATGCTCGTTCTAAATGCGATATAGAAGACAACGGTTGGTGCCGTTTTGTAATTTCATTGTAAATTTGGGTATTACTTATGAGAGTAATGAAATGAAATGGGTGCACTAGAAACAGATGAGCTAGTTTGCTAGAGGAGTGTTTGCTGCCCCCAGTGGTTAATACAGGTAATATTTCCAACAAGTCCTCCAAATGACATATTACAGGTCATTTAGCAGACGCTCTTATCCAGAGTGACTTACAGTGAACTAACTACAGGGACAGTCTCCCTGGAGCAACTTGGGGTTAAGTACCTTGCTCAGGGGTACGATGGTATTGAACTCACGACCTTCTGGTGTTCAGTTTGGAAGGCGTGCCACTAGGCCATCATCAACCAGCCCTCCAGAACGACACATAAAAGTGTTTTCTAATAACCACGTGGTTAAGGTTAGTGAACGATGACAGTCACGCTAAGGATTATAACTTTATCAGTTGGAGAAGACGGGACTACCGTGACACGATGAGAGCAAATAGTGATTTAAGTTATAAAGCAGTGAGTGTTTCTTCATCTCATCATGTTTGAAAGCCAATGAATTAGTCCTCTGTGAACTGAAGTGGTGAATGTGAAGACACTTTATCGCTGCTCTTGGTCAACATCAATGAGATACTTTGTACTTTAATAACCGCTGAATGTCAGAGTAGTTAACATGTTGGTTACAAATGAATGGAGTTAGTCTTACAGCATTAGTTTCCCAACTCTTTTTTATTATGTGCAATGTGCAATAAAGCGACGCAGACAGCATGCATCTCGAGGCCATGACACTGCACACTACTCACTCATACTACAAATGCTTCTCTTCTGATTTCTTTCCTCAGTATTTAACTATATATCCAACTATATGAAGAGAGAAGACAGATCTGATCTTGGTGAGCCATGTGCTCTCTGCTGCAGCATCACTTACTGATTTTGTCTGTGGATATGGGTGTTTTGACATAAATAACATGTCATTAAACACCCTAACATTCTACCATAAAAGAAAATAATACACCCAACCTCTATGTGGAGGGGGGTTGGTAACATTAAAAAATGTCCATCCCTATAATGAGTGTGTTAAACATGCCATGGAAAACTCTGGCCCACTTATAGAGACATGCCCTACTTTAAGAGTAATGACATAAAGAGACTGTGAGTCTCAGAATACAGATGCAGAATACAAGATCTCTACAGGCCGAAGCTACCAGGTCTTCCCAAAAACTCCCCTTTGGTGTAATATCAGCTGAGGAGACGAGACAAAGGCCTCGTCTCCCACTGCCATGCAACACACCCCTGACTGCAGCCAGGGCTGCAACAATGAAAACTGGAAGGCAGGCATTTCTCACACACACACACACACACACACACACACACAGAAGAAGCAGAGGTTTCTCTGCAGTTGTAACACACACCAGCACCCGGCTTGGCTGGCAGTGTAACTCCATCCTGCTCTGTATTCAACCTCCCTCGATGCTCTGACTCGGTCTGTATCGTTCTTCTTCCCATGATGCAGGAATACAAGCGCCCCATCACAAGGCCAGCTTATCCCAGCTCATCAAAAATGGGCGTGTGTTTCACCCCACCTCTCTTTTTCCTCCTCTCACTCTCCTCTGCACCAGCCTGCAACGTGAACAGTAGCCTGTGTCTGTAGTCTACATGGCACACATTTAATTCTTAACATATAAATAAGCCACTTTGTGGAAATAATTATCTGGCGCACAAGAATTGGAAATTATTTTAAACTACTCATTATTGTTCGATTGTTTGCCAACTAATAGCCACAGGACAATATAATTAGGCTATAGTGTCATTAGGATGAAGTATGTCACTATAAACAGTGTGCATCAAAATGGCGAGAGAAGCTCATTGAAAATGAGACGAGCATCACTGTTCAACAGCCTCCCATACAAGTGATCAGTTAGGCCCCAAATAATCTCCTTCAGAGAGAAAGGGCTCAACACAGGCTGGGCAAAATGGATGAAACGTGATTTTAAATCGCTTCATCTGCATAGTAAAAACATAAAATAACATATTTTTTGTTTTTTTTGTTGCAAAAATCGAAAGGTGATGTAGGGGGAATAAATTATATATATATATATAATGCACATTAATGCAATATTATAATAATATGCCACCAAACTACATTTAGAAATCATCCTTTAATGCGATCATGTCACCAGACACTCACATGTATGCAATGCAGGCAGCAGAAGTGTGTGTGCAGAAACATTGCTGAGGTTTTTATGGGCGAGCCGGCCCGCCACACGCATTGAGCCTCTCAACAAAGAAGATGCAGGACACCTTTAAGAAAACGCCTCATCTTCCTGCCTTTGGCTGTCACTAACGCAGCCAGTCATGCCGTTTAAACAGTGCGTATTTTTCTTCCTGCGGTCAAGTCTGACAATAGAAAGTCAAATTACAAGCCAACATTTGTTGCTGGTGGCCGCATTTCTGTTTGTGATACATCGCTGTGAGACGGCCGCGCGACACACTAACGTGGTGATTTGCAACAGCGGCGAGCATCAAAGTTCGCACAGCCAGTGAAGCAGAAATAACTCTTTTTACTCACTGTGATCTTTGGGATGTTCTTTTTTCCTTGGTAAGACATTTTTTAGTCCGATTCCACCTTCAAAAATCAAGCTTGGTAACACGGTATTCCCTCTCTACGGATGCTGCAGTGGCCCTCGCCTGGATGAGAGCTTCAGGGAATGGTCGCCACTCTGTCAGTGCGATGTAAAGTGCCTCGCAGCGTGCTATAGGAGCGTCTGTGGTGTGGTTCAGTCACCCGGCCCCTCCCTCAATAGGCTCAATTTGGAAAGAAACAGTGTCACAATCTTTCCACCGGAGGGCGCAGTGGAGCAGCTGCTGAACAGCCTGCATCCAGTTGTCTGCATTACTGAGCTGTCACACATTTTTCTTGCACATATAGCTGACATTACTCATTATTGAGAGATTAGAGAATTTAAATTTTTTAATCTGAACTAGCAGCAGTCTGTGGTCTATTCTTTATCGGTGCATCGCTGCCAAAGTTAATTGATCAGAATCAATAATGATTGATTTGTTAGAAGAGAATGTGTACCAAAGTATCAAAAGCAGGACTCTGTAATCCCCGCAGGATAGAAACCCCCAACATTATACTCGTTATTGAGGTAATGAAATGATTTGGCTACTTTAAAATCCTATTGCATCATTGCAATAATGCTCACCACTTAGGCACGGACTAGCTTTTAAAAATAAATAGGGATAGTATATGACAAAATGTATGTTTTAAGGGGAATTTTGATATTGTAAAAGTTTAAAATCTAAACATGATGTCTTATGCCATGAACACAAGCACATCAGTTTAGAAAATGACATAAATTCGGGATCACATTTTTCGTTTGAATAGATGTATCATATAAACATATAAGATTCAAATAAGTTTTAAATATGCAATGTAAATCTTTAACAATAATTACCTAAATAGTTTTGTTTTTCTGAACACAGAGGAGGGGCAAAATGGTGTAGCAGCTGTCACAGAGCCTGCCCACCTCATTACACACCCCACATGTCTACTCACCATGACACACACACACACACACACACACACACACACACACACACACACACCCTCTCTCTGCATGTCCCATCCAGCCATGTGTCTCTATTGTTTGGACCTAAAGTGGCTCCCCCTTCACTCCACCGGTCATTTCCTCCACCACTCCCCACCTCAGCACTAATGCACCCATAATGAGGTTCAGAGACATGCACGTGACTGAGGGTGTGCCTGTGCGTGTGTGTGTGTGTGTGTGTGTGTGTGTGTGTGTCTCTGTCTGTCTATCTGTGTACTACTAGAATCAACTAAAAACATATTCTTATTCAGTACATATTTTCCATTCTTTTAAAGAAGGTTATAAACAAGAAGTGTATTGAACAGTCATTTTAAAAGGTTTTATGAATTTATTCTTACAGAACCACATCTTTTTTTTAGTAGATGTGATTTTAGTATATTTATGAGTAATATCA
Organism: Cottoperca gobio; assembly: GCF_900634415.1. NCBI lineage: Eukaryota > Metazoa > Chordata > Actinopteri > Perciformes > Bovichtidae > Cottoperca > Cottoperca gobio. The sequence goes on from NC_041368.1 coordinate 18,458,052, forward strand.
GATGCTGACTAGGCTCATACAAATGTTTATTGTAAAAGTTTAAATTATTTGTTCCGTACATTTTGCAGGAAAAACCTTTCACTGTATCAGCACAACAAACATTTATCAACACTAAATTCCTCTTTTTTCAGAATTATAAACCTAAATATTTGAACATTTCCTATATATTCATAATGTAGGTGTAAAGCCTCAGAGGGGATCAAAAAGGGAGACATTTCTGAATTTGTCTGTTTGTAGGTTTCATTATATCAAATATCTATTTGTGTTGATGCTTTAAGTGTGTGCATACATGTGTGTTTGCTACACATAAATATTCAATATAAATGAATAACCGCTGATTGTTTTCCTTCTGCCTTTGGCTACGAGAGGATGCAGCGCCTGCTTGCTGACATGTCCTTTCATGGCGGTGAGGCAGTAAGAGATTACCTCAGCATTCCCAGACCTTGGAGAACGCGTCAACAACACACTTTAAGTTTGCAGGCCTGCTACCTCTGCAGCCCACATTAACCAGCTGACACTAACAGACAGATCAAGGATGCAGAAAAGACTCTGTCAGGTCATCAAAGATGCACCAGCAGACTAAGCACCTTGGTGGCCCCACATGGAAAAGAGAACTAATAAACATTCCCTGAACCTCAACCTGTACACATTATCATGGTCATGTTTACTAACTTGTGATCACTTCTTACCAAAGGATAGCAAAGAATTCAGGAAGGAAAAATAATCTAAAGTGCAGTTTACACTAACTGCCATTTCTTTGGTGAAGGTTTTTGAATTTCATGCTTTGGCGAATTTGTTTATGACTTTCTCTGCTCTGGGTGAAAATGGCATCATACGGTACACACCACATAAGAAGTGCATCTGGGTAATGTTGCAAATGTGCGGAGGAGGCAGATAAAAAAAAAAAAGATACAGAAGCTGAAATATCCTCAGTCTCTAATACTACATTTCCCATAATGCAACTCAACAGCATCTCTTTGTTGTACCACAGTAAACGCCCAGCTTTTTCAAACTTCACACCCCCCGTCTGTAACAGTCTTTCTGTTATACATTTGAAGTTTCCAAGGGCAAGCTGAGATCTCCTGCAGAGCTTTATCAGGTCTGAGATAATAACCCTGATGACATCACTATAACATCATCGGAATACATAACCCTTTTGGTGAATCACGATTATAAGAAGTTTATTAGATTTTTTAAACTTAATGCAGCTTTAATAACTACCCCAAAGGATGTGGCTTACGTACATATACTGCATGTGTTGCATACATGTGTCAATGTGTATGTGGGCCTGTATGTTGACTGTATGTGTGTGTCAGTGTCTAAAGTATAAAAGGGCTCCTCCCAGTCTGACCGGCACCCTGCAGGATAACAAAGAGGGGGGAGGGGGATCCCCTGGACATCTGGCTAACCACTCCTCATCCTTCACTCCATTACAGCAGCTGATTGTACTAATTAGCTTACCAGACAGAAAACCAATAAAAAAAGAATCTAATTATGATCCTTATTGCTTACTACTACTACTATAAAAACAAAACAAGCTTATTGAATATCTAAAAACATGTTTTACCAAAGCAACAAACTATAACAAATACATTATTGTAAATTCATTTAAATCAACTTAAAACTTGAAAAACAGACGATTGTCAGACAACAGTCAGCGTTTCATTAGTTTGCATGGAAAGGTTCCTGTTAAGGCAGACTAGCATCCACACTGTCAGAAGAGTAAGCACGTCCACTCTGTTGTCAGTCTGATGTCCTCAAACTGTTTCCAAACAAAGCAAAAATAATGCACTCAGCATAACTCTGATTCTGCTGAATCATCCGGTCCCTGCACAATATTGCAGTTCAGTATCAGGCCACATGGAGGGGGGGGGGGGGGTTGGCTGTCTGCCACACTGGAGACGTTCACTGTACATGCAGTACATGCTTAGAGGAAAAAACTAATTTTATACCATGATGACTGTGGCAGTAAAAGCTGTTAAAGCTACATTTAGAATGAAGCAGAGAGGAAGTAAATACATTATTTAGGATGATGTGAGGATTCAAATATGTTAGTGTGCACTGGGCCAGTCCCAAACTGTCTGCTGTCAGGCTGTGAATCAATAACAGCACAGGAATCACTGAGGTGTAAATGATAAGGACAAACCCTTCAAACAGCAAACTGAAGAAAAAAAACTTGTATCAACATTCTCAAATAAACAGAGATTTGTGCCTCACACATGGGTCTCATCTCTGTCGCTCTTATGTTTTCTGCTGAGTCTCCAATGAATGTTGGGAGACAACAGAGGGCACTAAGTGAGCGGCAGACAGGCTTGTTTTACTTATGTGGTTAGACTTGCATCAAGTAGTATTTAAGTTGTAGAAACAATAAGTGGAGCTTGCATCATCGCTGGAAGTTGTAACGATTGTGATAAATTATGAGTTTTATTAATTAAAGTGTCTCTTTTTCTCAATTTTTTGGACACAATAGATTCTGCAGCCTTTTAATAGATTTGTGATGTATGAAATATTGTACTGCATCAAATCATTCCTAAATCTTTAACTCTTTACTGAATGAATGAATCTAATAGCTCCATCCATGCGTTAGATGCGTACAGTATGTGTGTGTGTCAATGTGTAATCATCCTCACTTTGTCTAACGCCGTCTTTCCTCTCTGAGCCAAAATGCGAAGTGTGTGTGTGTGTGTGAGTGAGTGTGTCAGAGCCAGAGACATGAGTCATCATCTTTGGTGCCCAGTAAGTGATCTCAGTCTGACATTAGCAGAACCAACTTTCCTGCTCAAAACAAGTGTCAGTGTCTGTAGTAAATATTTAGTGTGTTTGCATGAAAGCCCATACAAATAGTATCACTTTATTGTTCTTCTTTACACCCTTTTTGCCAAAAGCTTTCGGAATCAGATACCAATATGAAGCTCTGACATCAGGAAGTGTGCAAAACCAATGGTTTGAAGCTATCGTTTCTTCCAGCCTCCATCAAGCTGCCGAACTCTAATGATAAATCTTGCAATACAGCAAAGTGCAATAAATACACAAGCACTTTAAGATGTTTTCATATTGTTTTTTTATGATGTTTATTATGTTAAGCAACATACTGTAGCATGGTGGCCAAGACACATTTCCCCTCAGCTAAATAAAGTTGATCTATCTATGCAAATGTAACTTGTCAAACAGGTGGCATGATCAGAAGTTTTTAACTTTATGGGTTAAATTAGTTTTTGCAACTTTTCACTCAAAATTAAGGAAATCAAACATATTTTATGAATTGGAAGGCTTGTTTAATTAAAGATAAAATACTTTAATTTTGGGTGCAGCATCTGTTATTACATACATACATACAACCCTAACCCTGCAGTTTAATTGTTGTAACCTGTATCTAGTGTGCCAATCCGCTATAATGTTATCTACATGCCATGGGTCAGGTTGGATTAGATTTATTTTCAGCAGCCAGATGCACCGGGTGTTTTTTTCTTTCACAAACATGTCACTAAGCTGCACACACTATAGAAAGTGTTGCTCTTTTTTAATGCACACATAATGCAGGTTTTAAAGAAAGACAAACGCTCATATTTTCCAGTTGCATGTGGTATGTATCAGTCTTACCTTCTCTCTGCATGCATATTGCAACAAAATACTGACCTAGGAGTCAAGGTACTGAGAGAAATCATAGTCTGAACTACATCCTGGTTATGTCACTGGCATAAGCTTAAGCTTTGTTGCTTTAACAAAATTACAGTTGTCACACACAAAGGTCAACAGGTTGCTAAATGTGTGGGCCACACTTGTTGCATTTCCCCGCCCCAGTATAATATTTCGCCTCATGGTTACCAGCTCTATGTTTGCACTTAAACTGAATGTCTGCAGTGGATTAGTAGCGATGACAGAAATGTCATGTGTCCAGATTTGAGGCTTTCCAGTACGCCAGGACTTGGTTGCTTGATTACTTTTTTTTTCTTTATATTGTCTGAATTGGCAGAATTTTCCTGCCGTATTATTCAAGGGTTTAAGAATTATACTAGCCAAACAAATCCTGATGAAAGTTGGCAGTGGATGGTCAGCCTGTCTCATTTCCCAGCCATTTTGGCAGAAGCTATGTATTTTCCTTATACCTTAACATATCATTTTGTTAGCTGAGAAATTAAAGTGCTCCACTCCATCTCCACTCATGGCCTTTTTTACTATATGTTTCACACTCTTTGGGTTTTTATGACATCCATTATACGTTGATTACTTTGTCAAGGTGCTGCATCTATTCTACAACTCTGTTAAATTATCTTCAGGTTTGTATTCTTCAGTGAGTAATCTCATGTGTCAAATAGTGATGTGGCTCTGTGACACATACGATCAACCATTTAGGGTCTCATCCATAATTGAGTTCACAAGTGCATTGAGCATATATCCAGCTTCAGGTCAAACGTTTATATGCTTTAAAATAGGTGGACGATGGAGAGATTATATTTAGGTGTGGCTCACAGCTCGACATCATCAGGTTCAATGTGTGAGTCAGTTCATAACGTTGTGCAGTGTACCTCTCTATCTTTCATTACCTTTCATATTATTGTCTAATAATACTAATGGAATATTTTTGAAGCATCATTCAAACATCACTCTTTAAAAAAAAAAGAAACAGAAAAAGGTTGGTACCAGAAGAGGAAAAGGTCAATGTAACAGTTACAACAGTGACGCACTGTAGAAACCACTGATGTCATTTACACATGCTGCATCAGTCTGCTGCCACTCACGCAAAAGTTTCTTACCTTTTCATCTCCCAGGTTCTGTAACACTTCTTTACCGCAGCCGGTTCTGATCTCAACCCGAGGTGAGCCTTTCCCTCCTCGCCTGTTTGCTTCGGGACTTTCCACACCAGGGGAGAGCTTGCTGTCACTCGCCGGGCTGTGCGCCTCCTGGCCGGTCTCTCGCTTGGCGGTCCTCGGGGTGCGCGAGCCCCTCTGGCCAACGCTCAGGGCATCAAAGTCTATGGTTTTACTCTCAAATGCGCCCTCGACGCTGCAAAACAAGCCGCCGTATTTCTGCCGGGGCACCTGGTCGGCCGTGCCGGGTCGGGCGAGATAAACCGGCAGGTCTTCATCTGTCTTGTCCCAGTTTCCCCTGCGCTCTGCCATGGTGGAGCCCTGCACAAGTGACCGAGAAAGACGGGTAAACTGGTGCTGAAGTGTCCTGTGTGTGTGTGTGTGTGTGTGTGTGTGTGTGTGTGTGAAAGAGAGAGAGAGAGAGAGAGAGAGAGAGAGCGAGAGAGAGAGAGAGAGAGAGAGAGAGAGGGAGAGAGTGAGAGAGGAAGCCTGAGCAGACAGGCAGGCAGGAGTTGAGTCAAAGCCAAAGGTGGCACTAAGGTGATGCATAGGTAGCATAACAATAAGTGTTTTGTAGTTTGAATTAGTCAGTGAAAACACAAACACATCTGCAGTAGAAGGCCAGTAGACGGACATAATGTACTTAGAGAAACACTTAGATATTATGTACCTTTAATGCGAATACAGTGACAAATAGACTACCCACCTCTCCCTTTTGATGAAAGATAAAAGAGTCAAAAACTTGCACTCGCCCTTAAAGTCTCTAATGTTCAGCTGTGCCAATAGCCTGCAACCTAATATCGTAATCAACTGATTGGATGCAGGTGTGCAGGTGACACAGGTTTCCAAGGTGACAGAGCTGTACTCACTGTTGCTGTCCTTTCAGCACCACTTAAGAAGTTTGATATGTAACTATACCTGCGCTCTCCGGTCAAACCTATTGGCTGAACAGGAAACAAGTCAAAGCAGGCTAAAGATGATGTTCCTCCAAGAGCTTGTCTGGGCTTTCAGCGACGACATGCACCCCCTGGGCTGAAGCTCACGCCAGCACAAATGAGACAGGATGGTGTCAGCAGCGCGGGAGGCAAGCAGCTTTCAGGCAGCAGGTCTCAAACTGAGAAAGTGCTGAGTCGAGAGGGCAACAGGAGTCAACAGCGTCACTCAGTTAACTGGAATACAATTATGTAACGGCAATATATGAGCATGTTTTACAAGTTTGAGTGGGGTCAAAATAGCAATAAAACATTCTAAAATAGAAAAATACTACATTATAAAGTATGAATCACATTACAACTGTAGTTCATTACCTTTTGTACTGGTAAAATCCCACTTATATAATATATTTTTTATATAATTGTTGATATGGATTATAAATTGAAAGACTTATGGCGGTTCAGTCTGGTACAGTACGAGGATGGCTTTGGTTTCACTGTGAGTTCGAGGCCTGGTAGAAATGTTCACCAGCTGGATTAATAATAACAAGGCAACTTCCTTTCAGATTCCAGTGAAGTGTTTTGTGTCCGTGGGTGTGCACAGAAATGTTGAAGACTGTCAACGTCGGTCAGACTGGAGGCTATAGTGAAATCAAACAGTCCACATCCTCGGGTCTCATCTAACAGGTTGTCAGCAACTGAAATGAGGCCTTGGTTATTTTATCAGGCATGGGGCCACTTCATGGGGCACGGAAGTCAAGCCAGCGTCCAGTATTCTTCTATTATGCTCCTGCAGAAGAAACAAACTCACGCTCCAACACTTTGTACATGTGTAAGACATGCAACGTCTAACTGCAGTAAGGGAATCAATGTTAGAAATTAATGTAGCGTCGGAAAACTTTTCCCTTTTAGTTCAAATGTTGGTTGATCTGAAGATGGATTTGTTTTTACGAGCTTAACTATGCATGTGATGTTTTGTTTTCATAGACATTCAAAGAGAGCCCCTGAGTTCAAATGCATGGGACATGAAGAAGAATGATGAAGCACTCTGACTAAGATGGCTTAGTGGAGTTTTTTTTTTTTAGGGGACTGAAAGCCGAGTAAAATATGATAAGTAACTCTACTTCCACACATGCTGAATACCACTGTTGCAGTTCCTGTGGCTCTGTTGGCATCCAGCGCTACAACTTGTCAGGCCAGCAGAAATTTCCCATCACATGAAAGTGATTAAAAGCATCAAGGTTTGTGGAAATGCCAAGAACCCACTAAAATGCCCTGCCTCTGTAATTCTATGGTGACTTACTGAGTCTACTGTGTTTTATGGCGTGTCTGTCCTGTCCTCTCCTCCAGTGTGTTACTCGTGTTAAGACAATAAATAATGCTGAGAGAAGGGGGACAAGAGAAAAACAAAAATGACAGCATTATTTTAAATTGTCACCCATGCACCCACTTTGTGTTTTGGCTGACTACACATTCATACGCTGACACCAAGCAGTTCAGATGACTTAAAAAGAATGAAATAGTATGTGAGAGAACAAGGACAGTGCTGAAAGGCTAGTGCACATGTTTGTCTTAAACTGCACTCTGTTTTACTGTGGTGGACAGAGCAGACTGACTGGGAGGCAGTGGAGCCATCAGCTCACACTGTCTGGCTTTCAATGTCAGTGATGTCATGATAGCTGCGAACCATAAAAACAAAAACATCCAGTCGGTTGTTTATTTCCTTTTTTTTTTAGTGGTTCACTGACAAACTAAACCCCTCTGATCATAAAAAGAGAAAAGTCATTCAGAGTACATAATGGCTTTTTTGGTATTTACCAGTTAATAATGATCAAAGATTTGGCATTGATCCTTTTGAATGACATCCTGTGTGTCAAGACTGTTTGGCACTCGCTAACAGGATATTGCTCCGACTTAATGAGGCTTTTAAAGCAATGGCTGCAGTAATGCTGGAAAAAAAGCAGGCGACTGTATTAAAAATGGATGTAAGGTAGGCCGGATAGAAAAATGAATGTCCCCTATAAGACATAACAGCTCTCGCGTCGCCGCTGGCTTAAGTGCATGTTCATCCAGGCTTGATGTGAATGACAGCCGATAGGACAGAGTTTGTCGAATTCACAATCATTGTTCTTCATGGATTTGGCACAAAAGGCCTTACGGCGAGTGAGACCTTTGAAGAAGTGGGTAAGTGGGCCACTGTTCCACAGGCAAGTCAACAGGAATTAATTCAAACGGGAAATGATAAAGGTCTCACAAGTTCCAAGTGGGTTCTGCATTGGCGCACCTTTATTCAAGAAATTAAACGAGTGATGAATTAGAAAACTCAACATAATTACTTTTGTTAGATGGTCTTGATTATATCAATTTATGCAGCATGTGTTGAAAAGATCCCACAAAAATACGGTTAGTCTCACAGCACACCTGTACCATCAACCAGTCTGCCGATTGAATGATAGAAAACACCAACTATATATTTAGTGGTTCTGGTTGGCTTTGAACTTCTTTCTGGCCCACTGTATAACACTAATGTTTTATTGTATATTTTTAGTAACTGAGGAAACACAGACTGTAACCTCTGTTATTCACCACAGCAAGGAGCAGTAGTAGAGCAGCAGCACACTGTCACCAGCAGCAGTGAAGCTTTGGCAACATGCACAGGAGGATCAGGAGAGAGCGAAGACAAAGGCTTACTTTCAATGTACCTGATGTATCCAAATAAGAACGTAATGGCAAACTGAGGTCAAAGCTGCAGGAAAAAAAGATGAAAAGCAACCAGTTTCACATGTTGAATAGGGATGTGAGCCATATGTCTGTGTTGCTAAGCAGTTGAGCAAAGCAGACTGGGCAGCTGCATCCGCCTCAGATGGTTTGGCTGCTGACCAGCTGCTGCTGAAATGAGGTTAAAGAGCCTCCAAGGATGTTCTGTCAGATATTTCAATATTGTATCCCTTACAGCGAGGCAGGCTTTCTAACACACGGTGACACGGGGGTTTTCACAAAGTCCAGAATGATTTATAATTCAAATAGGAGTTTTAAACTGTCCACCCTTTCCTGAGTTGTTTCAGGAGTTTTGGCCGATGGTATGTGTTGAAAAGGCGTCTACAGTAGATGTTCCGCAGAGGAAGCTGTTTCTATTTGCACACAACATATATGTCTTGTAGGACATGTTTAGTATTATCAGCAGATGAGAAAAAGGCACAATTCTATATATATGGCAAGAACTTGCTCTTTTCATGGGATGTTCTTTCATTTTCGACTTTATTTTCCTTTGTAAATGGTTTTCAAAGGCTGTTATTCAGTCAGTGCACTGCACACTATAACCTCTGAGAGTGACCTCTGTGTGGGTGCTGAGAGGAGGACAGATAGAAGCTCTTTTATGACAGACATCCTTTGGCAGGGCTGGTCTACAACATAAAACCTGACCCCTGTTCCCTTCTGGCTTGGAAAAGACAGTGAAGACCAAAGTGAAAAGACAGACTGTTATCCTGGACTGACCCGGGACTCTGTGTCCTGTATTACCAAAAAAACCTTCACTGCTTTAGTGTAGGAAGGTTTTTATGACTCTCATAAAATACCACAAGTCTTAAAACCTTTTCATAACACTGCGCACTTGTATGTTTGGACGGTTTTTATGAATGAATTTATGAAAAGCGTTTAAAATATTACAGAAAATAAATCTAATTTGCATTGAAGAATACTTTTGACCTGTATCAGGACGTACTGCTTTTGCTATTTCTGTCCATGTAGAGAAACATGCAGCACACATCAGATGGAAGAATAACCAATACCAGCCACAGCTCAAAGCTTATTTCCTTCTTCCTGCATGAAGCATAATCTCATTAGCAGGGACAACTGATGACAGTTACTAATAGACACTGACAGGAGTCAGCAATAAGGTGCAACACTAACTATAAAATTGTGCATATTGTAAAAATTAAATCCTGGAAAGACAATTGATAAATGATGAGATTGAAAGTTCCCTCTTGACCTTGGACACAGTGGATGACAAAACAAATCCAAGCACTTTAAATCAATAGAACATTTCAGAACAGCTATTAAATGGACCTTGTTAAACGATTTTTAAGACAACTTAGATGAGTTTCCTTAAAGTGCTCGGAAACTTTGAATTTCCTGACAACTGGCAACTGTTTTGTCAGATAAAAGGAATAATCAACTCCCTAAATAACTAATGATAAAAAATGTACCACACTGAGACACGGATAACAAATACGGCACAGATGAGTATAAATGAAAATGTATTATACTGTGTTTTAATCATTTTGAACTGAATGTTAAAAATTAGTCTCTTAATGTTCTCCCTCAAAATGGATATAACGCATTTTGAAATATGGCAGTAGCTCAGTCTGTAACGGACTTGCCTTTGGAAACCGGAGGGTCATGTAGATATGACAAATTACGTTAATGTCTCAAAACGTCATAAAGCCACCATTATTCTTTAACTGTGAATGCAAAGTTTGGAAGAAAAGCAACAATAAAAGGAAAAATGCAAAGACAGTTACCAAGCATACCTGTAATCATGATGTGAAAAGAAGACAACTTATCCTTAAAGGTCAAAGGCCATGTATTTGTTTTTATTTTTTTTACAGCATTACTCCTTTTTTTTCTGTTTATGTAATAATCTAGACGAAGGTAGGAGGAGGGGTAGAATTCTCGCTGGAAGACAGACAGGGTAAAGATAAAAACAAATCCTCTGTGAAATAAAGACAAAAAATATACATTACATTACATATAATATCAACCGCCTAAAAAAATAATCGTCAAAATAGAACATACAAGGGGAGAAAAAGGGGAAAGTGCATTTAAGGCAACTGCTAGTTAGCTGAGTTTGCACAAAAATAGTCTCAGTCATGCCCCTTGGTAAAGTGAATGGAGTGGGTGACTTACTTTCTGCTATGTAATGAGATGCCTAGATACCCTAAACCTGTGAATGGAGCCAGAGGGGGGGTACGATGGCTGACGCACTAGCTCGGGTACATAGGGAACAAGCACGGTCTACTGGTAAATATTGCAGGGACTGGGCCGTTAGCTTGACAGGAGAGAAGTGGAGCAGGTGTAGTGTTGCGTTCACTTTCTCCTGTTTCATTTTGGAGAAGTGACAAATACTATTTCGTAAAAGAGGGTTGTTAGTATCAAAGACATTTTTGTTAGTAAAAAAACAGGAGTAGAGAGAGAGAGAGAACCTGTAGCGATCTTGGGACAGAGAAATGTGTGAAGTTGTAATGTCTTTGCAGTCGAATTTCAACAAAAAAAAAGTAGCTTTTGTCCATTTTTTGCGTATCAAGGAAGAACTGATGACAGAACTATGAATTTAAACTGAGCAATCATCTGACCAGAGTTGATAAAGATATTTTGCAAGGTAGTCTGAAAATATTTACAAGTTTGTTAAAAGATCTTGCAACGTTAAAGGGCGAATTGAAAGTCGCTCAGGTGAAACCAGCACCCCCTGCTGGTCAACCAGAGCAACAACGTTTTTAGACAGATGAATAAATACATTATACTGTGTGATAGAGGGAGAGGAAACAAAAAAAAAGGAGGCAAATATTTCATTATTCCACATTCATATTCCAACGATTTCTTAGTTATAATTTTCAAGGAAATAAAGTTCATCTTTGCAGCCGTCACCACAATAAAACAGAGCAATGTACACCCTTTTGAGTCATTTATAAACTACATCAACTGTTCAAGCTGCGTCAGAGAGTAAAACAAAAGTGCACCTATTCACAGAAATAAAAGAGGAGACTACAATAAATAATTCAGACACATGTACATATCAACAAATGTATATATTATAGTACAGAATAGGGATGTTTTCTCAGTGGACATCTTGGGACACAGTATCTGAGTGGTAGGATTTGTAAAAAAAAAAAGATAACCAGAGATTAAAGCTCTTACAGTCTGCTGGTTTTTAAGAAAAATTAAGAAGCAGTTTCACAATCTGTGGAGGTTGAGTGGAGCTGGATCACAGAGTGTCATTTCCCTTTTCTTTCTCTTTTTACCTCTCTTCAGTGAAGTCTCTTACATGTGTCTGGTGAAGAAGTGTCAACCTGAGTGTTCTGTATCCCCCTTTAGTGTCTGTACACACACCAGTCTGAAGTGTAGTTCTGTCTTTAAACCTCTGGAGAGTCCAAGCAGTCTGTGTACGCACCATTCTAGGAACAGGCCAGCCGGTGACACACCGTGTCCCATAGTGTTCCTTATTATAATCTGACCTGTGACCAGTACTGGCCACTGCACTCATGGGCCCTGAGTTGGCTCGCTTCTATACCGCCAAGAGGTTGCATTCGTGAAGAACGTCCTTTTCGGGTTTGGAAAGGAAAGAAGAGAAAAAGAAGAGAAGTTGTGGTCCGGCGGTTTGTTTGCCCCGTTGTCTAAGAGTTTTTCTGTCTGCTTATATTCCCACTGTGGCTGTATGGTGATGGATGACATATTATTACCCTGCATGGCAGAGAAAAGATTTCCCAGGCTTTGGTTTGGATTTGTCAAAGCGTGTGTGTGTGTGTGTGTATGCTTGTGTTTGCATCTGCATGCGTCTGTATATGCATGCGTGTCCGTAACTGTGTGTTTGTGGGTGCACGTGTTGTGTTTGTATCTACTGTAAGTGTCTGATCAAGTGTCGTTACAGAACTCCTTGGTGTTCTTAGAGAAGTTTAATGTCCAACGCCGATCTACAAAAAACGTCACCCTGGGCAGTATCCTGAGAACCCCACCCCCATTGAAAAAAACTAAAGGATAAAATCTGAAGTGTGAACGTCCATTGCCAACACACAACACATCCACCTATACTGACAGCAGTCACTGATGTTATGACACTAGCAGCCACTGCTGCGCACATTGGTCCACACTTGTCCAGAAAATAAATAACACTGTAGTCACAAACAAGATCTCCAAGCTGACACACCACCTGAGAGACAAAGAGAGAGAGAAGTCCAAGAATTAGAAGAGTCAAAAGTGCTGTGTACATTTAACAGACACTGCACATATTGCGCATATATATATATATATATATATACATATTTCATATGTTTAGAAATCAGCATTTATTGTGAGTTTTTTTGTACTTCCGTAAACTATCCACTCTTTAAAATAACTGAACATAGTGTGAGCAATAGAAGAAAATTGGTACAGTATACTCAAAGTCGTTTTTATGTCCCAAAAAGTTAGCAACTCGCTTTGTGAACATCGTGGAGCGTTTATCAGCGAAAGCGCAACGTATTTTAGCTAAAACACAAAAACCTAGCGTTGCTCTGTATCTGCTCTCGGTGTAAACAGGCCACTCTTTGACAACTTTCTGATGTGATTATATATCAGCGTTGTCTTCACAGCTTGTAGCGCTGCCGGGGGAAAAAAAATGACGACTGAATTTTCATGCGAGACCATTAACAAACCCCAAAGACTGTTTGCATAATAAATAAATAAAACTCATGTAGAAACATGGGTTAAAAGCCAAGAGGTGACGACGAACAAATACACAAGAGAGGGAGAGATGGTGATGGTGATGTTTGGGCTGCGACCTGGAAACCTTTCAATAAGTACAAATGTTATGCTGATGTAAAACGGACAACAAAAAATAACATGAACGTTAAGTGCAAAGATGTTGAAGGCAAAGACAAAGAAGGAATGAAGTTGAATGTGAAGGCAAGGTGAAGATGTGCAGTAGGGAGAGTGAGCAGACCCGGGTCAAATAACTCTTGCCTCTGGAAAGCACTGAGCCTCACAGTGGTCACATTGTGGCACAAAGGAGCAGACGGTCTCAAAACATCACCGTTGTACAGTTTGTAGTTCAACTACAGATTCAATGTTAATGTAAGGACTAAGTCCACGACAACAGAAGTGTGTCGATGCATCATTTGTGTCAGTTTATTGCCTCTGCTCTCACTGGCAGCATTTACAGTTTAATTAGGACATTAAATGTGCTTTCATTTAGTGGGTATGAGGAGTAACTACCACTTTAAAACTATTTTTCAAAATAAAAATACATTCTCTGATTTTATTCTGAAGGTCAGAAGCCCATATCAGGAAGTCTTAATACAACTACTTGACTGCGCGCTTGTCAAGGCCAATTCAGACTCTGTAGCCGGAGTATTCCCAGCTTTTACTTTGGCAGCTGCACAAAGCCAGAACACTTGCTGTGCAGGTTCTGCTTTAATGGAAAAGTATTTGACCGAGGCCCAGAAGAGAGACGGCGGTGGTGGTCTGATCTTTCTACTCAAAGCCCTCAGGACTCACCTCTGCTACAGGACACGCCAAAGACTTCAAGGCCAAAGGATAAAGGCAAGAGAAAAGAACAAGAACAGAAACAAAAACTGCAGAAAGAAAGAAAGAGACGAAGAAAGTGAGAGAATTAGAGGAACACTCAAGATATGTTAGTAACAGCAGAGACAGACACAGAGGTTCACTGTACATTTATAATATGAAACCAAAGGTCTATAAGAGTCTAATATAACATGTTTATCTCTGTGAGCTTTAATGAGTGGGTTTCTATACATCATGTGGAAAGAAATAGAAAACAAATGCACTCAAAATGTAATTTAATGTTGATTTCACAGGTTTGAGGCTAACATATTGTCAGCCCGTAAGCAGAGATATTCAAGCTAATGAACTTGGTAGTATGTTATAGTTTGTGTTCAAGCTTAATGAATGTGTGTACACAGAAAGGAAACATACCTTTTCCTCCAGGTCTTTAATCTGCCTCCTTTGGATTTCCGTCTTGTCTTCAAGGTCACGAATTCTCTGCAAATATTCAGAGAGAAAACTGTAAGGAATTATCTCTAACCAAGAGATGTTTCACACATACAAACCTATTGCCGCACACACACAACACACACAGATATAGACAGACCTGGTGCGCCTGGTGCAGCAGCTCCATCCTCTCCTGGAGGATCTGGCAGTCGTACTCTCGACTCTTCCTCAGCATCTGCCTCCTCAGTTTCTCCACCGCCGTCCGCAGCTCGTCCTTCTGAAGCTCGTCCAGAGGCTCGCCGTACTTTATCACCTGGAGGAAGAAGACAGGCATCAGACACATGATGGATTCCTGAGGCTTCAAGGAAATAAAAGTCCCATTAGAATTCTAAAAGCCTTGTAGGAATCTTATGTTTCCTTAAAGCCCCCGTTTTTCTTAATCTGCGTTCATAATCGCAAAGTCTGCACAGTCATAAATCAATTCCTTTGCAGTGAACCTTATACATTGGTCATGAGGACTCCATGTACTGTAGACAGATGTTCCAGATTAGTGGGATGTGCATGAGCACAAGGATGTGTGTCATAAGCAAATCTATAAAGTTGTTTTTGTGACGCATTCCTTGACATTTAAAGTCATGTCTTCATTATATAAACCTCACATCTCATCTTATATCAAATGGCATAACTGTAAGCAGTATCTCTGTTTTACAAGAGGTTGACATATTTTTTGCAAAATGTCCAATAGTTTTCATAACAATAAAGGTGTAATATGTTGAGACACCTTGTCCTGCTGCAGGGCGTTGTATAACGTTGCTTCCAACTCCTGGATTTGCTGTCGGGAGGGAAAAACAAGGGTCGTTGTTACTTTTGATGTCATACACACAAACGTATAACTTTGTATTAACCTACCAACATGAACTGCTGCTCCTAACCATAACTACTGCATGCTACCACAACCTTCCACCTAAGCTTCCTTAAATCTTAAACCAAATCTTAACAAGAAACATAAATTATGAACCTTTTGGGGGCCTGAATATTCGTCCCCATGTGGGAATTGAGTCCCAACAGTCTGACTGTGAACAGATTTTGGCCCCACAAAGTGATGTATACATGAAACACAAACACACACGTACCAGGTAGGCCTGGTCCAGGGCCTGTTTTCTGTAGTCCAGCTCCTCTTCTAGATATCCTTTCTGTTTACAGAACATCTCCTGTACAGAACAAGCCAGTCAGAGGCAGTGGTTAGGGGGGGGGGGGGGGGGTAGCAGGAAGTTGTTTTGTTGTGACATAATACTTTGTATAAACTAATATTTTACGGCTACGATCTAAGTGCGATGGAGGATAACACCCCTACTGGCAGCTTCAACCACATCACACTGGAGTGAGTAAGAGTAAGAGAGCATGTATATTCAAACAGGACTCACCATCTCTATCTCCAGGTCCATCATCTTCTGGTGCAGCGACGCCTCCGTCCCTTCAATCTGCTGAATCCACTAGAGGGCGACAAACAGCAAGAGATGAGTCAAAACCATCCAGCGGGTTGATTTCTTTCATTCAGAAGAACCAGGTTATAGTTTTCAAGCATACCTTTTCTGCGAGTGACAAAACAGTGCTAGCCTGAATAATGGCCACTTGCTCCTCGTTTCTTAAGTTCTATACAAAAGGAGAGGAAAACAAAAGCACTTCCGTTAATAATGTGCCTGTTTTAGCATCATATGTTATTAATGTTAAAGTCCATATTAATTACCCCGTTGTCTCCCAGGATATCTAGAAGTTTGATGAGATCTGGTATGCACACGTCCTGTAAAGAAAACAGAATAAAGATTAGGAGCATACAAAAAAAAGGCATTTCCCATTTATTATTTATTTATGTTCAGTGTATTGATATTTGATGTTAAACCTTTATTAAACTTTTTTTTTTAAATACGCAGCCTGCTCAGAAGCATGGAACTTCACAGCTCCTTGTTTGCAGCGGCCATAAGAATTATGGGATCTCTCGCTTTTATACTTTTTTATTCATTACTACAATTAAAGCAGAGGAGTCCTTCTCTTACATACCTTGACCCCCTCCTTCATACAGTAGATCTGCAGTGCACTGACTCCCTCAGAGAAGGGATGCATCCTCAGGTGGTTGAACGGAGGGGACCTCCTCTCACGCTCCTACGACAACAGGAGAATACATTTCACTTTCTCTGGCTTGCTCTAGAGACTGTCCTCTTCAGACAGGATGTTTCAAACAGCTTAAAATCAATGTTGACATTCAGAGCTGAACCAACTTCCCTGAATCAATCCTTGTTTCCACTTATGAGACCGTTTCTTTTTTTTTAAGTGATGATGTTCTGTACAGTATGTGGCGCTCTTTGCTTTCTTTAGCCATAGAAATGTTGGCCATATGTATTTCAGACAAATTGCTGCTGCTGCTGCCGTCTGAAGAAGCATCAGACAAACACCTGATAGCAAAGATAAAAGCCTTTATTATCAATTAAGGTTAAATCCCTATGATGCTGTTCTCCTCTCTGCTCACTAGGTGGCAGTTTAGGCCCTCGCACGCTCTCGCCAGCATCTGCACTGCAGCACAGACAGTACACAAAGACCACTGTCAGCTTATTATCCGCCTGACTGACAGACTGCCAGGCTGCCTGTCTACGTGGGTGAACGGATATCTTGATGGATCTTGAACATAGCTACTTTAAAGTAATAATCTCCAACATATTAATTTAGATAAATGTCTGTTAAGACACTGTATTGCCCAATGTGGTAACACGTTGGTGAATGAGCCAAGTGACATTTGATGGAAGTATTGAAATATTGCCGGAAAAACCGCTGCAATAAGTTGCTGTTAATATATTTTTTGACAGCTGCCACAGTGAGCACTTAGATGAGGAGCTGTAGGCGACAGGTTGTAAAACCTTTCACTGCTCAGCGAGGTAATCAAATAGGTTTTAGCCAACTATAGGCCGATATATAACCTTCCCTTTTTCGCTAAGATCCTTGAGAAAGCAGTTGCAAAACAGTTATGTGATTTATTACATAATAGTTTATTTGAGGTTTTTCAATCTGGATTTAGAGTTCATCATAGGGCAGAGACGGCACTGGTGTAAGTTACCAATGACCTTCTATTGGCATCAGACTTGTCTCTGTTCTTGTCTTGTTAGACCTTAGTGCTGCTTTCGACACTGTTGATCAGGACATTCTACTACAGAGACTGGAACATTGTGTTGGCATAAAAGGAACCACACTAAGCTGGTTCAAGTCCTATTTATCTGAGCTATCTCAATTTGTACTTGTTAACGATAAATCCTCCATGACAGCCAAAGTCAGTCTTGGAGTTCCGCAGGGTTCTGTACTTGGACCGATTCTATTCACCTTATATATGCTTCCTTTGGGCAATATTATAAGGAACCACTCTATAAACTTTCATTGTTATGCGGATGATACCCAATTATATCTATCAATTAAACCAGACAAAACCAATCAATTGGCTAAACTTCAAGCATGCCTTAAGGACATAAAAACATGGATATCTAGCAACTTTTTGATGTTAAACACAGACGAAACTGAAGTTATTATACTTGGCCCTAAACGCCTCCGAAACGCATTTTCTAATGACATAGAAGCTCTGGATGGCATTAATTTGGCCTCCAGCACCACCATAAGGAATCTTGGCGTCATCTTTGACCAGGATCTGTCTTTTAACTCCCACATAAAACAAATGTCAGGGACTGCCTTCTTTCATCTACGTAACATTGCAAAAATAACGTCCTGTCTCAAAATGATGCAGAAAAACTAGTCCATGCATTTGTTACTTCAAGGCTGGATTACTGCAACTCATTGTTATCAGGTTGTCCCAAAAAGTTGCTTAAGACTCTTCAGTTGATCCAAAATGCAGCGGCACGTGTATTGACAAGAACTAGGAAACGGGATCATATTACTCCTGTATTAACTGCTCTGCACTGGCTCCCGGTAAAATACAGAATAGAACTCTAAATCCTTCTCCTGACTTACAAAGCAATTAATTGTCAGGCTCCAGCATATCTTAAAGATCTCATAGTACCTTATAAACCAACTAGAGCATTGTGCTCCCAGACTGCAGGATTACTTGTAGTTCCTAGAGTCTCTAAGAGCACAATGGGAGCCAGAGCCTTCAGCTATCAAGCTCCTCTCCAGTGGAACCAGCTTCCAGTTTGTGTCCGGGAGGCAGACACACTCTCCACATTTAAGAGCAGGCTAAATACTTTCCTTTTTGATAAAGCTTATAGTTAGGGCTGGCTCAGATTTGCCTTGGATCAGCCCCTAGCTATGCTGCTATAGGCTTAGACTGCCGGGGGACACCTCCCTCTTCCTCTCTCCTCCCCTCCCTCTCTTCTTCTCCCTCTCTATCTGTATGCATTATGTAATGTGTGTTACTAACTCATCATCCGGGGCATCATCCCCGGAGTTTCTGTGTCTCATGTGGCAGGTTGCCACTGATAAAGTTTACGTCAGGATCAGGAATCGTGACAGCGCCTGCTGCCCTGGTCCTGCTGGACACCTGAAAGCCTTTTTGACATTTTCCTAGATTCATCCAAACTTTCTCTTTTTCAACACATTTTCTGTCAAATGTTGTATTTGTACTATGTTGTTTATCCTGTACACAAAACATCTATTGCACGTCTGTCCGTCCTGGGAGAGAGTTCCCTCCTCAGTTGCTCTCCCTGAGGTTTCTTCCATTTTTCCCCCTTTAATTATGGGGTTTCTGTTAGGAGGTTTTTCCTTGTGCGATGCGAGGGTCTAAGGACAGAGGGTGTCGTTATTAGGTCTCGGCCTGTTCGTTAGATGTTTTGTGTTGTGTTTGTACTTCCTGTTTTATTTTGTTAATTACCTGTTCTCTGTTGTTTGTACTTCCTACCCCCAGGTGTTCCCAATTTGTTCGTTAGTGTCCTCACCTGTGTCTCGTTCCCTCTCACTTCTTGGTGTGTATATAGAGTCTGTTTTATTTGTCTCTCATTGCCAGTTCGTCTTCGTACTTCGATGTCAAGAGTTCCAGCATTTGTCCCGTCTTCCTTTTTCCCAAGTGTTTGATTCCCGGCTTCCTCGACCTTGTTTCCGTGATTCGATTCTGCCCATGCCTGATCCTTGTCTGCTGTGCTGTTACACTGAGTATCTGCCCGTGTACCAAACCTGTTTCCGTGACCCGACTCTGCTCCTGGATTACCCCTTGATACATTGTATGTTCAACTGTCTATACGTGTACCATAGCAACTGCAAAGTTTTCAGTAAAGACCAGTTCCATTCAACATTTATCTGCCTCTGTGTCATGCAATTGAGTCCCACCTCCCTTCTGTCTTGATCGTAACGTTACAGTCGTAACCTGTACAGTCTGTAAAGCACACTGAGAATGTGTCATTTGTATTATTGGGCTATACAAATAAATTTGGTTTGACGTGTGCAACATATAACGTGTCACAGATTGATGGGAAAAGGCTGTTTTGCTGCCCCGAGTATCCTGGGACGGACCGTATTAAACCACAGTTGCTGTGATGACCAGTAAATAGGGTGTCGCCAAATCAGCCAGGACTGAAATCTTAAGGATTGTCACTTTAACATAATCACTCACCTCTAGCTCCAGTATCCTAAACTCCAACAGTTCATTCTGATCTCTGGAGTCTTGTAGTTCCTGCTGCACCCGACTGCTCTCTGAATCCATCTTTTCCACCTGGACAACAGAGAGTCAGAATGAATTAGACAGGAAATGGTCCACAGCTTTAGACTGTAGCTACGGGATGTTATGTAATATGATGGAGATGAAGTGAGATACGTTATTACTGTAGGAAACTACCCCAAGCCTGGAAACAATGCTGATTACTAAATATGTAATCTGTGACAGGAGACATCAAACTGATATAAAAAAATCAGTTTAATAATACCAGTACTGTGCATAGAAGAAAGTAGACAAAACAATGACTAAGTGCACCATAATTTTTTTTTAACAGTCACACACATCTTAAGAAACACTGAAGCTCTTTGATGATCAGAAAAACTAAATTGAAGTCCAACCTTGTCAAAAAGCTCCTGGTTCCTTCGTAAGAATAGCTGCTTCTCCTCCACCCATTTGGAGTCCTGTAGGGGACAGACGCTTGATGCATTAAATCAAAGCTATTTAAAGAAAGTAGAAATATCATTTAACAACTTTTGACTCAAGAGAAACCCCCTTGTTAAGCATAACAACAACAAACTCCAAATGTAGTGACTGCGTGGCAGTGAAACAACTTGTTACATTGATGAGGACAGAAGGACTATAGCAGGTATATCTAACTATATGTTGACTTGTTAGCTTTTAATTCAATCTTTTTTGTTGATGCATACTGTATACAGATACTTAGATGCCACACAAATACACACACAGTAAGCTGCCTTCTATAACACAAGGTCATTTCTTCAGGGTGTGCTGCTAATATTTATATATTGTGTGGTATTCCTGTTATTTTGTCCACCGCCCTAATTGCGTACATTCATCAGCCTTGTGTGTCCTACCTGTCCCTTCAGGGTCAGTTCCTTCTCCAAGTCCTCTATTTTGGCTTTATACCTAAGAACATCTGCTTGGAGGTGCTCTTGAGCCTGAAACATGAGCAATACGGACATTCATTAGACACTAAAGCAATGTTTCTCAAGTGGGGGTCCATGCAGGGAATACATAAATAAATGCTCATCAAAACAGGACACGTACTAATATGATTAGCTAAAATAAATTGTTATCAGATCACAAAAGACAATCAATTTGTGTCTAACATTCTTTCCTCCTATCGAGGAAGATAACCTTTAAGAAACTTTCTTGAACTCACATGTTAATAACTTCTACCAGATACCCTGAAGGCAGACACAGATTACGTTGTCATAGATGTTACAGCAGAAGTATCGTTAAATTCCCTGAGTTCTATTCACCTTTTGTTTTTCTCTCAGACCCCTTCATTAGCCCCGCCCACAACCTATTGTTAAAAAAACGGTTTAAAATCAGTATCTGAACGAGATTTCACGTCTACTGTGAACTCTCTTGGCTCTCTAGTCTAATCACAACCATCTGTTTTCTTCTGTCTCTCAACAAAGCCTAAGAGGAGGCTCTCTCTCTCCCAAAGTCCCACAGGCAGCTTGTGGCTCTTGTGGTATTTTTTTCGTTTTTCATTTTACAGAATTACATCTCTCCCTCTCTCCTTCACATCATAAGCAACCATTTACTCCTGAGCTAGAACCCCTTGAACTTGTCTTGTCGATGAACAGAGTTTGCGGGGGGAAAGTCCTTTTCTCTCTCTCCGCACATTACATTACCAATACAAGTGCAACATACAAAGAACAGTTATTTTGTTTTCTTCATTCGCCGAGGTGCAGTCGAAACAGGTGAATTTTCAGTCTGCGACGGAAGGTGTAAAGACTGTCTGCTTTCCAGACCATCAGTGGGGAGGTCGTTCCACCATTTTGGAGCCAGGATAGCAAACAGGATGGCCAATAAAAGAAACCAAACTGGATTTCTAAACTGAGTGGTAGTGTTGAAATGCCTCACTGATAAGACTGATTGAAATGCGTTTGTGATCGTATGTTTACAGTTTCCAAGGTGTTAACAGCTTTATTGTTTGGCAATACTGATTCCCCAGATTTCAGCAGATCCGGAAGAACCAGTTCCCAAACACATAAAAATAAATAATAATAATAATAATAATAATAAGTCTCACAATTTCTTTCACAAGGAAAAATGCCTCCCTTCAATGTAATGAAAAAATGCCACTTTAATATTAAACAAATAAGAAGGAAATGTGTATGAAGAAAAATAAACCAATAAATAAACCCTGCGAGCAAATGACAACAAGTACCAAAGAATGAGGAACTGCCACACATTAAGTACAAGTAGTGGTTAAATAAAGGATGAAAAACATTTGTTTGTACCTTGGCTTCCATCTCAGCGTCCAGAATGCCTCCTTTCTGTTCCTGCAGCAGGGCATAGGCTCGCTGTAAGGCCTGATACTCCCTGGTCAGCTGACGGAAACGCAGCTCCGACTCCTCGTTTGCTAGACCCTTGTTTGACACACACAGGTTAGAGGTCAAAGTCTATGGCTGAATCAATAGTGAGTTAAATCAGAATAAATTCAGGATAATGTTGTGATTTTTTTATTTTTTGGGGTGAATTGACGAACATGTGGCAAGTTCTCACCTCATCCAGGTCTTCATCGGGCGTAGCAGGAGTTCTGTCCATGCGGAACGAAGCCACTGAGGACGTCTCCGAGTCCATAGACTCTTCATCATACCCAAAGAAGGTGTCTACTACGATGTGCCTCTGCAGAGGAGGAATTTAAAAAGGTACAGATCTGAAAATCTCTGACAACAATTAATATGCCTTGTTAACATGAGCTCAGATTAAAGTCCTCACTCTTGTTGTTGTATTCAGTTAAATACACCTCTATGGCCACTGAATACACCACTATCATTTACTCCAGCAACAGATGTTGAACTGTTGTAGTTTTGACATACTTAAGTCAGAGGGTGAAATTGAATCTTTGAGTTTTGTTTTCTGTGTTATTACATGACTCTCTACAGCAGGGCTGCCCAAAAGGAAGATCGCGATTGTAGTGCGGGTAGATCGCACACCGTTCAAAAAGAATACATATATATATATATATATATATATATATATATATATATTCCCCCAACGGAACCCTGCCCCCTGAAATTCAGGTTTTTTGTTTTTTCTTGCCTTGCGCGTTCACATTCCCTCCTCCGCTCTATTTTGCTCCAAACACACACACACAGACAGAGCGGAGGAAAGGAGAGGGGTGAACTACGCACCCCCCCAGCATTTTTTAATACAGGTAGATCACTTGGACCTGGTCACTTTAAAAGTAGCTCACAAGCCAAAAAACTGTGGGCACCCCTGCTCTACAAGTCCTGCTTCTACAAGTTCTCACTTTGCTACACGCAGAGTCTAGAAATTACATTACATTTGTAAAAGAAAAAGACAAAAAAAGTTGTTTTCACAGACAAATAATGTTGGAAAGGATCTTTACAAAAATACAAAATCTTCAAAGAATACACTATAGTGCAGGGGTCGGGAACCTTTCTGGCTGGGAGAGCCATAAAAGCCAAGTATTTTTTCATGTATTTCCTTGAGAGCCATATATTTAATAAATTTGAATGCAAAATGACTTTATGCGTGCATTTTTTAAGAATAACACGTCTCTGAGTACTAACAGTGGTGTCAGCGTTTCATTGAACACGTGCTCTTTTATTAAATAAACTAAACGCTTACGTTATTTATCTCATTTATGTGCACGTTTCACTGTTTACTGCACGGGTGTCAAACTCAAGGCAATTATATCCGGCCCGCGAGAAAATATCATATGTCTGTCATAACTGGCCCGACCGGTTCTGGTAATTAAATCAATGCATGGCACAACCACGGGGAAAGACATTTGAGGAAGTAACTAAATATGTGAATGGAATGAAAGTTTTTGGAAAGCAAAGGGAAACACACCACAGATCTCTGGGACGATGTGAGCTGGACTGTTTGTGCGACATAACAAAGCATCTCATTGTTAAACCTGCAGCTTCAGGGCCGTGTGATCACGGACATGTATGATGCCGAGATGTATGTGGGAGACTCTGGTGCAGAAGGAAACTTTGGTCACTACATGTTTCCAAACACTGACAAACATCTCCACCGCTGTGTTCCCGACAGCATTCTGCTCATAAACTGAGCGCATTTGCCGACTTTGCAGCTCAGAAATTTTAATTGAACTGCTCAGCAATCCGTTTGCAGTTGACTTTAATATGTTCCATATCTTTTTGCACTTTATCCAATATGTGTATCCTGTTCAATACATGTGGACCGTGTTTGGCCCTCGACGTAGTCCCAGTTTTTAATGTTGGCCCTCTCTGTGATTGAGTTTGACCACCCCCCCGGTCTACTGCTTGCTTTGTGCAGTTTCTCCTCTGCTCGGTTTCGCGACGGGCGGGGCTCCGCCCCCTACGCACACACGTGTGAACACACCTTCACCTACAGCCAACACAGACAGGGCGGAGGAAAGAGAGGGAGAACTAAAAACAAATCCGCTGATGCATGTTTTACTTTAAAATGACACAATATAATTATTTATTACCTATTAATCATGTTAAATGTCAGCTCAAAATTGTCTGCGAGCCATATTGCGTTATCGAAAGAGCCATATATGGCTCGCGAGCCATAGGTTCCCGACCCCTGCTATAGTGTGTAGTACTTTATATAATAGTAACCAAGCTAAGTACACTTTAAGATAAATAGCTAGAAACAAATTTAAATTGTTTTACCTTTATTGGCCTCGAACTTCTTTTATGTCTTTTCTTTCTTAGTAGTTTTTCTCGGTCCTGGAAGAACAGACAAATGGAAAGAAGATGACAAACCACTGAAAGATGTGTTTTTTTTCTCTTTTCAAATAAAATAATAACACGAAACACTGAAACAAACTCACACAGTTCACTAAGGATGTTTGGAATCACAGCATGCTGAGTTACTTTTTTCCCTTTCACATGCTAATACCTTTGTGTTGATCATACGGTTTTCAAACCTAAACTCCACGAATGCAGTCCGATCATTAAGGATTTTACAATATTATATTTGTAAAATAAGCTAAACAGAGTGGCTGGTTACAAGTACTTTGGACGTTTAGTTGGTGCAGCGAAAGTGTCGGTATGTTATACTCCAGGTTGTCCTTGACTTCAGAATATATAAAAGTAATGATTTGTATTTGAAGTCAATGAAATCTTACATTCTTACACTTTTTGAGATATATTTAACATGCAAACAAGAATTTTTTCACACTATACTAAAGATTTACTAGTTTTTTGTATCATCCAATTCCCACATGAGTTCAGGATCAACCCCAACTGCCACCTCTGTCTCAGAGACAAAAACCTTGTCATTTGCTTCCTCATTATAGAGACACAAACATACTCTTGTCAGCTCATCAATCATGCTTTGTTGCTCCAGGACTTGTAGTTTGAAAAAGGCTATTTCCTGGTCATCATGTGCTTGGTCCAGGTCATTCAGGGACTTCAGCTTCTTCAGTGGAGGATGGGAGCTGATCCTCTCCTTCTGCAGACACACAGCACACACGTTTACAATATCCACCTGTGAATCAGTCTGTCAATGTAAATGTGATGCTAATATGGCTGTGCTGACCATCTCATGGTTCTCCTTGACCAGGCTCTTGAGTTTCTCATCCAGCTTCTGGATAGTCTGAGTCAAATCATCATTCCTCTTACTCAGCAGCTTGTTCTTGTCCAGCAGTGGCTTACAATGTTTCTCTGACTCTCTAACTCTCTTCAGCTGGTGGGCAGAAAGGGAAACAAGAGTTTATATTACATTTGAACTGACATGAGGAGGGTGGACAGCAAGAGATAGAAGCTGGAACATTTGGTCCATACCAGTTCGTTCCTCTCATCGACCAGCAGTGAGTTGCGGTCCTCTAATTTGCGTATAGTTGAGTTGAGATCAGCAAGGCGCCTCTGGTTTCTCCTCAAGTCCTGAAAGAAAAACACAAACAGTTTATTAGTTCGCTAATCTAAAAACTAGCCAAGTGTAGAGAATTTGTTTTTATATATATTTAAGTGTAATACCAGGAAGTATGTAGCATGTTGACTTTCTAACTTTAAACAATTCTATTTGTCGTAACAAAACCAGTTCCATGGTGCAAAAAGAAAATGTAAACGTGAAGCCACTTTAATTACCTAACCGTCATTAGTGACAGTTGATTGATTATTTTTTTTGTTTTCTGAGCTGATCATGGGAAAGCTGCCTCTAGCAAGTTTGAGTTCAAGTCTGAGCGTCACTCAGTCTGTAAATGAGCATTTGATCAGCAGTATCAGATTTGAGCGTGCACTCCCGATCATGTGAGCACTTGTTTTTTGAGACTGCTCTCTCTCAATTTTCTCCAGCTCTTTGCCAGCTTCTGAACACTTACATCATCAGAACTATGTTTTACAAGAAAGCTGTGACAGAACACACCCACATCTGGAAATAGAAATGGCATCCTCTTTTAACGGTCACACATGTACACAGCACACACAGTGAAATGTAGACTCTGCATCTAACCCTGATGCATTAGGAGCAGTGAGTATGATAATTATATTATCAGCGCCCCGGGGAGCAGGTGCCTGTCAAAGTATCAGTCCACACTCCATACTGGGTCCATTCGGGGACTTGAACCGGCGACCCTCCGAGGAAACAAGTTAGCTTTGGAATATATTTCTGTAAAGGCCAATTGGCGACGTTATGGCTTTTAAATGACACCGTGCTCTCAGTTTGAGTTTAAGTTCGGGAGAATCAGAGCAAATGGTCAAATGTACTGTAGGTACACAAGTCCTTCTGCATGCTCACATTATGTGTTACAAAACCAGTCACGGCACATTGGCCCCTTAGCTTCAAAGTGGTTTTCAACGGCTAAAGCAAAGAGGAAAAAATGGGGTTCAAGAAGGAGGAAGACCACTAGTTTCTCTCAAATGAAGAGTTTGATATTAATCTTTAATGGGACTGAGTGGAGCATGGTACTTCTCCTTGAGCTGCTTCTCTACTTACTGGGCTACCACAGTGCTCAGCTCCGTCTCCAGCTCCAGCTCTGCCTGGAATCTCTCTTTTCGGGCTTCCCAGGCCGCACTCAGCCTCCTTGACGAGGAACAGCTGGTCGTCCAGGGCGTCTTTCTGAAGCTGCAGCTTCTGTAAGAAACCCGCCGTTGACTCCAGTTCCTTTTCCAGAGCGAAGATGGTGCGGTCTTTAGATTTGATTTCATCCACCTAAAGTGAAGGAGAAGGAAATAATGTTGTACTGCAAAGTGTCACTCTGCTTTAGCTAACTTTTATCATTCACCTTGTAAAAAGACAAGGACAGTTATTGTGTGAAAATCAAGTGACTCAAGAGTAAAAATAAGAAACATTATCTGGTTCCTGCTCGGCCTTTTTCAGTTTCTTGTTATTTTTAAGTTCAAGCAGACATTTGTTTTAATTGGGAGGTTTTTTTTGTACTTTTCGTGAGACAAAATAAGCAATTTATATATTATTTAAATAAATTTTAATGGATAATCCGTATAAGGGTCAATGTAGGTAAAAATAAATAAAAAATACAGAGCCAGGGGAGGGGGATCATGTATAAAGAAAACTCAGTCAGTCAGTCAGTCATAAAAGTCATATTGCGAGAATAATAAATACATATAAAAATATTAGTATAAATAATTGAAAAAAAAGAAATCTATTAAGTACCTGGAAGATTATTTGTTGTAATTTATGATTTAAATACAAAAACAAAAGCTGCACACACCTGGTTAGGCTATCTCCATGAACAAGTATTTAGTAGCAGTGAAGGTGCCTACCAGTCTGCGGATGTCCTTCTCAGAATCCCACTTGATTTTGGAGATCTGCTCCTGGTGGTGCTGGTGCTCCACCCGCAGGTCGCCAGCCTTCATCTTGTCAGACTGGATCATGTTGCTGAGAGCCTCGTCGGTCTGCTTCTTAAGAGACTTCAGCTCCAGTATCTCCTGCAGCAGCTTCACTCTCTCCTGGTCAAAGAAGCGACGTGCATCCTCCTTGGCTTCCAGGGTCAGTGCTGTGCGCACCTGAAGAAGCAGGGGTGAGAAATAGGAGGGAGTTTATTGTAAATGTGAGTATTTATTTGTAGTGCTCCCCCATCATGATCTGTTTCTCCGAAGGGAAGGTGACTCTCCTGTGCCTCTCTGTCCTGGTTTAGTTCCACAGCTGGGAGATGTCTGTTTATTTCTGTATATCTATTTCCCAACTGCAAAAAAAAAAACCCACTAGCTTCACTCCCCTTTCTGAACCTCACCTTCTCTCCGCTGCCATCGCGCATGGTGTTTAGTGCGGCTTTGAGCCTCTGGTTCTCCTGGTCTTTGATTTTGGCATGGCGGGCCAGCTCCTGCTCATGCTGCCGTGTCAGGTTTTCCCTGAGTACCTGGAGTTCCTTTTGCTTCTCCTCGTGCCACTTGGCCCGCTGCTCTGTCAACATGGCAGTGTGACGGTGCTGCTCCTGCTCTCGCACCCGCTTCACCTCCTGAAGCTTGTCGCGCTCCAGTTTGCTCACCTTGGAGAGGAGCAATGAAGAGATGACATAACAGGCATAACTACTATTGTGCTCCAAGTAGGCATAAGTCTTAGTCATTGATTCAGTTGAGTTTAAAAGGTGATAATGATCTTGTGTTTGTTCAACTTAAGGGTTAGGGTAAGGGTTAGGGTTAGGGTTAGGGTTCACATAATTCAAGGGCGTAGCAAGGGTTTGAGACATAGTGGGGGACAAAATTAAGTTTAACTTGCAGACTTTCCAAGTGGTGAAGTCAGAATATTTGGATTCAGCCTATAAAACAGCCTACACGTAGCCTGAGAGGTGAAAACTGGGCAAAGAAATAGGGCCACGAATCATGGGAGCGGAGGGACGTTCCCCCTAATAGCGCCGTTGCATGACTAAACACCAGGGAGCGTTGCAGTGCATTGAATAACAACACGTACATTGTTAATGTTCAACCTAATTGGCCTAGGCATAAAGGCATAATATGTATTCTAACAAATACATTGCAAGTGTCTTATACAGTGTGGCTGTGTATTAACTCCGTTGGCAATATGTGCTTTACCATTAACTGAACATGACAGCTTCTGTGCAAGACTGTGTCTTGCACAGTGCAAAGTGTCCAAAGGTTGCTGGTAAGATTTCTTAAGCTTCTCTGCGACCTGACTTTATTGACTGGTTTTCAAAAAAAGATACACTATAGTACTACGGTTGGAAATCTTCAATATAATAACATTTTCAGAGCATATGTATGTTTTGATGTTGTACAGTACCTTGCATTTTTCTTGGTGTAGCTCTATCTGAATGTCAGTCAGCTTGGACCTGAGATCTTCATTGGCTGCTTGTAGGGCAGAGATGAGCGCTTCAGGCTTCTCGCTCTTCGTACGCCCTTTCTTGGCCATTGAGTCAAATACTAGAGATGCTCTTCTAATGCTTTCATTGAGACTTCACAGAAACTTTCCAAGGCGCTCCCAAGGTTTCCAGTTCCTCCTCTTCCTCATTCTCCTATGAGAAGAAAGGGCTTGGGGTGTGGAGGAGAGACAAAGAGAGACAGAATGAGACAATGCATGGACCACAGAAGTGACATAATTGAGTGTATTTGTGGAGTGCGGACCCTGCACCTCACCATGTTCACCCTCATCTCTGCCTAAGGCTAGAAACTCAAGGCTACATTACCCGCTACGCGCGTAATACATCCGGATGTGTGACTGAACCACACCTGTCGACTTGCTTTTTGGACTATGTAGGTGCCAGGTTCTTATGAGGAAGAAGAGTGCATGTAATATAAAATAACGTGTTTGTTTCTGCTGCGGCAATTTGGAACCCTTCTGAGTCTGACGATGTTGTGCAAGTACAATGCATCAGTGCAGTGCTCTTTTCAGGGATCACCAAAGTAATTACAATTTCTCCTGTGACGAACATGAATGTCTGTACCAAATGTCATGGTAATCCATCTGATAGTTGTGGAGACAGTTCACCCAAAAGCACAAACGTCAATAATCAATGATTCAAGAAGAACATTCGAAACCTCAAGTGTTGTCTCATGTGATCAAATGAGATGAAGTACGGTATGTTTATTTTAAACCATTTATTAATTGGATTTACCGAACAAATACTGTATTGTGATTACCGTGATATAAGATTCTGGCCATATCGCCCACCCCTAACATGGATGGATAAAGAGAACTGGATACCAGAACAGCGCCAAGCAGTAACAGTATGAACACTTAGTTTAAATCATTACGACCTAAAAGTTGCAAATTTCACTAATAGCCAAATCCAGAGTTCTGCATGATTTTTTGATAACATGGTGTCTTTAATTTTAAGAAAACATTACATATGCACATTAAGCTTTATCACAAGAGCGGTCATGCTTTTTGAGTAAACATAAGAATGCTAGATATTTCTATGGCGCCACAAAGATGAAAAAATAATCTTCTGTATCTAAGAATTACGGAACACACACACACATACACACTTGGATTAGTACTTCTAATAACGTCAGGAGGGATAACATAATTATAACTAAGATACTTGGGAATTAAATTATGATTATGACCTTCTCAGGAAGGGTTACATTGGAAACTATTAATAACTCTGCAGAATTAAAAACGAAATTGATACCACTTCCTGGACCTGTACATGACCTGTACATGTGTTTCAAAGTGATAATCTATGTCGCTTAAATATTCTCTCATTGCATCTTCATTAGACAACATACGTATAAAGTATGAATATAGTATATTTTATTAAATATATGGCTCTCAAGGAAATACATTTAAAAATATTTGGCTTTTATGGCTCCCAGCCAAAAAGGTTCCCGACCCCTGACCTACAGTATGGTACCAACCAGCACATTTTATCTGAATGAATTGTAATCATCTCTGACTTACACGTCGTGGCTCCGTTTAATCTACAAACACATTTACAGAACAAACACAGGACCAGTTGGAACATGTTACAATAAATAAGTGGTTACAGTAACACAGTAGTTTCTTAATGGTTTCCAAGAAAGGAACTGATACGTAACTGTAATCACTAGGATCACTGTGTAATTCCAGAGTGCTAAAATTAAGATTTCAAAGGAATTCTTCTGGAAATCAACATTTATAAACTCTACCCAGCGACGGAAGTGCTAAGATATCCTGATTCTTTCTTAAACACTCTTAATGAGTGGATAATACTTAAGAAAAATAATGTAAGACTGTGCATATGGCACTTGCACACCACACTTTGCACATCACGACATGCATTAAGCTGTGATTAGGGTCAGGCAATTGATTCAATTCACATTATTGACGGTGATGCTGCTGGAAGACTGTCCAAACATATCTAAATTATAATCATGTATCATATCTAAAGGACTTTGCTTGTGGCAAAACTGTCTACATTCAACCACTTGAAGCTCTAACACTGGTTCATTTCATTATTTTCTAGAATCTACAGACATTGACAAATACAACGTATGCAGACATAACATCGCTTAAAGATGCAGATTAGAGATGAGGCGGTCGTGATCATCACATGTCGTCTACACATGCTCATCAGTGTTATGAGGCCTTTTTACAAGTGCTGCTGCTCCTTTTAAGTATCACCGATGAAAGACACAAAGATGAAAATCACTGGAGCAGTAACTGTACACAGGTTTACTGTATATGTCAGCACATTGTGAGAAACAAAAGAGCAAAGTAACAACGGAACAACATGATTTACAATGTAAAAGAGGTTCAAACACACAAATACAAAAGTATTTTCTCCGGGCCAGAAGTGAAGTCTGGACCTCTTCCTCAAACTCTTTAAATCTAATAAGCCATTGAAGTTCTGGTAGTCTTAAAGTTATAACAGATTCAAAAGAAGTTCACTGGAGAAGAACAAAATCAGATACAGAAATCCCCCGAGGTTGTGTGGTCTCCTTTATATAACGTTGTCCAACCCTTTACGACGGTACTGAGGCTAAACGGTCATTCAGCATTTTATAATAGATCATAAGACTGTTTTTTTCCATTCCCTTTTGATATAATACCTGTGTCTTCATGACATCTCCATATAAGGCCTTATCTCACCTGTGTGAGGGTTACACACAGGGCTACCTGCACAGTCTAGTAGTGTCATGTGCCCCCTCTGCATGTCCCCTCCATGATCCCCTCTCTGGTTAAGGGTCTCATAAATCTGACTTTCAAACCTGCTGAGCGTACAACGTGCTGTGTTGACATAAACCAGATTGAGTATACTGAATATCACACGTTACATATTATTATCATATATGCTAGATACAAAGTACTAGAATAGCTCCCTGTAATTAATAACTATTTGATTAATATGCAATTGTTTTGCAAAAAGCTGATTTTCTATTCACACAAAAACATAACAAGAGAATGATATACCTTGAAAGTTTTTTTTCAAATGTAAGCATAACATTGGGGCACAGTATAGCTAGAGTTATGTCAGCCATAGTGACTAGTCACTTTCCAGAGCCCAAAGTGAAGAGTTAAACTTTCTTATCTGACAGTTAAAAAGCTGATATTAAAGAGGAAGCGGGCGGGGCTTTAAGGTTTAATATCTTTTGGCAGATAATTTTATGGCATTTGTTCTTTGTTAAAAGCTTATTTTATGAAGGTGTGTCACTCTTAACATCATAACTTATTCCGTGTGAACTTTTGGAGGCATGTTGAACTAAGTTATACAAGTTATATCATGCTGCCCTGACGCTGTCCTTTCTCTGAACTCAAAGCTAAGCTTAATTCAAACTCATGATCAAACTCAGTGGAAAACTTTTTTCTTTTTCTTTTTTTTATAAACCAAAATGCCTCAATCATTCTCTGGTTCGAGCTCCTTCAATATGAGATGTTTTTGCTTTTCTAGATTTATTATCATTGTAAACTAAATATCTTTTTTGAGTTTTTGAATGTTGGGCGTTCAGAAAAACCTGTTTAAAGATGTCACCTTGACTCACTGTTATATCATTATTATATATATTATTATTATTATTATTATTATTATATCAATAATCACCGCTGTTTTTTTATTATTGTATTTATTTATTTTTGGCTGGTCAAGCAACAATATGTACAGAAACTAGTTCTCAGGGTAGGGAAGATTCATCTATAACCATCAGCTGAATAATGCAGCACCAACATGTGACGCTAAACACAACTCAGCATGAGTACTAATACTGTATTAACCTACAAACCATCAGCAGCGTGGTATGTCCTGCAGGGCTAGACTAGATATGAATTTGCTGCGAGTCAATCTGATTACCGCCATATTCCATTTTCAGACTGCACAGAGAAGTAATCCGCTGGCTAGTCAAATGAACATAACACAGCCACAGACGGGCATCGTGGGCCAACACTGGGCCGTGCACCGGATGTTGCCTCAACTGTCGATCCTATTCTGATTTCCACTTCTATTTTTAAATGTATTACGTTCACTGTTTATCTCTCTGCTCTGTGGACACTTCACTGATTTTAGGGTTGGGATGAAGGTTAGTTTTAGTGCGTGGAGTTTAACAAACAGCAGGAAACCTTCTTCATTTCTTTGCCTCCTAAGCATATGCATGCAATATTCATACTCAGCACATGTGAACACAAGACGTTATAGAAGAAGATATAAAGAAATGATTTAAATCAACTGGTTTGTTACATAGCACGTAATATTTAAAGCTTTAAACTGAGCTGGATCAGCCTTAGACGCATCTTTCCAATATTGCACTTTGTGATCTTCATCTCACAGTCAGCATGGTTCTCATAGTACATACAATCTCGCAACAATATATGATATTTTAATAGACCATATCTTACCTCTAAACGGTAGAAATAGCCGAGAGTTTGCAAACCATTTAGCAACTGTTATAACAAGCATAACAAAAGACTTTGGGACCAAAAGACTGTGAATTGTTGATAGCACTAATTTAGAAAAGAATGTCGTATTCATAACTTACCGTGAAAACTCAACATACAGTATTTGACACCAAACGACGACAAACGATATTTAAAAAGAAGAAACATAGAAACGACTTACACAACGCTCCCCGCAGCAGCTACAGTGTGCACGACTCGCTTATCCAACAAGAAATCTCACCATCTGACAAAACTGACGATTTATATGGACACTGAAGAAATCTGAGACTGACACAAGTTAATGAAATTGCTACCGTCGAGCCACAACGCCTTTGAAAAACTGAATCTTGCTAAAGCTGGTCACGATATTCCTCTAATAAGTACAAGAGAAGGTCGAGTAGATAATGCATCACATTGTCATCCCTAAAGCATGATTTAAATTACCCTAAAATGGAAAGGTGTGCAAAATAATGCACTCATTAACGATAAGATTTTTAGAAATCAGCATTCATTTGGAGTAATGTTAGTTCAAAAAGTCCAATAATAACCAGGCCTGTTAGTGCTGTTTTAACTCCATTCTGGGGGAAATATCTGGCTAAATGCGCCACTATGTTCACCAGCTAGTCGCTAACTTTGTGTGTCTGACATTTAGTGCGTGACAGGTAGAGTCCTCCTGACTGAACATATCCACCTGCTGAGCTGAAGAGCTCTATGAGAGGGTGACAGGCGGACATATTATCCCCTTGTTAGTCTCCATTAACTTCTGAGAAAATAAATATGTGGGTCTTAAGCTGCTAGATATTTTGACTTTCGTCAACAGCTCGTCGCTAACTCCGTCCGTCTGCCATTTGGTGCTGAGCAGGTCGCGTGCAGTGGAGCTGTTTCACTGAAAACTGCTGCCTGCTGCTGCTGGAATGGAGGTTGTTAGAGCGGCGAGACTGAACTACACAGAGGACTTGCAGTCCGTAAAATAAAAAAACAATTAACTACAATAAAAGATGCCGAAAAGCACAATGGTTGCTGCAGATAATTCTCTTCCACATGAAGCACACTGACCCACTTTTGACTCCTCAGACATCAACGTTGGGTGTTGGCGCTGGATTTCCCAGACAAGGCGTACCAGGAATGATACTCACAGAAATGCGAGCCTCGCCGCTGCCTGTCGGTAAATGCCATGTAGACATTTTTGACGGGTTTTAAAAACAAACTTTTGCTTGAAAGACTTCCAATCTTTTTCATGATAACTTGGTCTGCATGCCAATAATGCATTTAGCTATATCATATCAGTTTTTGCCAAATCTGGCTTTTAGTACCATTCAATTTGATATGTCGTTAAGAGCTGGCTCGTGTGTTCTGCCAAGCTGCAATTTGCATAAATATTAGGGTACTAACATTTTCAAAATAATTACTTCAGCATGTAAGATTAGACATAAGTGGGCTTCTTCCTTTCTGCTCATAAACAAGAAGCTACTGGGTTTTGTAGTTGTTCATTTCCAAAATAAAGCTTTGAAGCACGAGACAACATGTTCTATATCAAGACCCACCATCTGTCATCCACTGCCCACTAACACTATTGTACAAGCCATAATTTGCGTTGGATGAGGGTTAGTATTAAAGAATAAGATAAGCTTTGGCTGCTTTTGGAGATGATATTTGGAGTTTCCTTAAGCTCTAGAACTGTGTTGAGGCAACACATAAGTAGCTTTGAAGCGGTTCCCATATCGATGGTCAGAGTTATTACATAAACACTAAATACTCTGACAGATGTTACAAAAAGATGATAAATCCTACTGTATTTGTGAAGGGCTTTGTTTTACACCAACCTTTGACTGTATCAAAACAAAAAATATCCAGTATGATCATATTAACAAAGAATGAGGGCTGTTTGCAACTGAACATTCACATGTGGGGCAGGAACACCAGACTAATCTCTTTGGAGATGTCCTGTGTGTTTGTTCATGGATGCACTTTTCAAATCTTACTTTTCTTTTCTTTTCTTTTTTTTACTAATCCAGGTTATGCAAGTGGACAAATATTAAACAGTTGCCAGCACGGCCCCAAAGTAAATGTGCAACTTAAGTTTACTGTCATAACCAAACGCTGTTTATCAGCTACTGGGACGTTCTGTTTGAGTATCTATAAGCAGTCTATGTTAATGTCAATGAGCAACTCAAGGTAAATGAGTCTGGAGTTTGGTTGTGATATAAATTGGTTCAAAGTGTCATCAAGCAGCACTCTCATGCTTGTTTTTGGATTATGTTTGACTGTTCAGGCAAACAAATGACTTTTAATCTATCTGTACGAGGTCAAAATACCAACACAGTGGATGAACAGAGCTCTACTAATTCTGTAAAAAGTGCAGTAACGTGCAATCATGTAACATCTGATTACATAAATGTAATTGTCTATTGATGGAAGATGAGCAGTAACACATGAAGGTGAATATATTATATGCAAATATACAGCAATACAAGAAGACTTGATGGCGGATATACAGCATTAATATAGCACAGTTACCTCAGATCATCTGGCACAGAGTACCACTTAAAGGTGAACATCATATTCCAAAATCTAAGAAAATGTGTGACAAATGTGTAA
Organism: Cottoperca gobio; assembly: GCF_900634415.1. Taxonomy (NCBI): domain Eukaryota; kingdom Metazoa; phylum Chordata; class Actinopteri; order Perciformes; family Bovichtidae; genus Cottoperca; species Cottoperca gobio. The sequence continues at coordinate 18,494,495 of NC_041368.1, forward strand.
TATGAATATGACAGCTCCAACCAACACGCAGAGAAACATCAGTGCCACATGTGGATCGTACTGCCCGACTTACAGGTTTATTATTGTGACATTTGAACTCCCATTCTGATCCCTTTAAAAGACATTCATCTGCTCTTTTATCTTATCCTCTTGCTTCATTTTGTTCCATCAATGTGTGCTATGGAACAGCCCCACTTTTGCAAGTCAATCTAAAAACAATTAACATGTGGGAAGTCACTAGCCTACATCTGTGCTGACCCTAAAACAATATTGTGACAAATGCCTTCCCAGCAGGGGTGATATGTGTTAAAGCAGGCCAGTGTAACACCCTCAGGCAGTTGCAGGCTGCAGACTCTGTGCCTCAGTCTGGAGGCCCACTAGCATCCTCTTGCAACATCACTGCAGCATCCTTTCAAAACATGGCCAGTAATGTGTGATGACCTGTCAAGCAGAAAAATGCACACACTGCAAACTGTATCGAAGCCAATGCACATCTGGCTTTACCTGAGGCACAATCACCAACAGCTGGGGGGGGGGGGGGGGGGGGGGGGCTTCACTTCACAACCAGTACGGCTACCAAAAGCCCACCAGCCGCAGAAACACATACACACGGATGATGCTCGATGCAGCGTGAGCATCCGTCGTGTGTAGGCTAGATGGCCCTGCATGGCGGTGAACACAAGCTCTATCCTCGTCATCTTCGAGGGGTTTGGCCGAGCTCTGCCACTTCCGACATGCAGGCTTTAGCCGGAGCTACACGCTCATAAATATACGGTTTTATGTCATTTTACACGATACTGGTATGTATTGCTGCACTGTTACCTTTCTGGTTCTGTGAGGGGGGAAAAACGATTCCAATATGTAGGCTATCTCGCATCCGCTGCTGGGATGATCATCCTGACTCAAACCAACAGGCCTGCTAGTCCCAATAACTCCCAGTTTAGACGATGTTAAATGTAACAACGGCAGTATTTACAAACAGCTTTCCATACCTTACCTCGCAATCGATTCTCATCATGTGAGCAGTCTTAATCCGCGTGAAACCGTGTCCATGGCATGCTCCTTTTTTGGAAAGAAAATCGCCGAGTCTCGCTATGGTCTCAGCATCAGCAGCAGCCCGTACAATGAAGCAGCGATGGCCGGTGGTGATGATGCTGGGAGCCCCGCCCTCCTCCACATGCAGCCACAATGAGCTCACTGGTTTCCAGCTCAGCAGGCTCCAGTGCCGCCGCAGTCCTCCAGCACAGCGCGCAGACCCACATACACACCCTGGATCTCCACGGGAAACATTGAGCCTAACGTTCCCAGAACACGTTTTCACAAATGTTTTAATGAAATGTTCCTGCAAAGTACAGGCCATTGTTGTTGTTTTTTTGTTGCCTGGTGAAGTTTATAGGCTAATTCACATTATTTTCTAAGTCTACACAGCCGTTCAAAAGTTTGGAATCACCTGTGAGTGGTGTTTTTTCCTCTTTTTTTCAATAATAATTAAAAAAAAACAGTACAATTCAGACACTAAATTTATTATTTAAATTATTAAAATGTTAATTTGCCCCCCAGTGTTGCATGACAGGGGAGAATACTGTTGGAACATAGATTTTGAATTAGTTTTTCAGTCCAGCAAAAAGTGACCCATGGTCATTATTGACCCACAGCTTAATGTAAGGTAAGCTGACTGTCAACTGACTTCCTTACAATTTAAACACAGTGAATCACATACGCATAAACAACTTTAATACATTGATTATTAAAATAAATAAATAAATAATTTCCCACAGTGGTTGGATTAAATAGATTGAAATGGTTTGTTGAATTTAAACACCTTGAATTGTTCAGGCAACATCATCAACATTGTTTTGGGTTCCACTCTGAAACATGATTTACTACATACTTTCAAAAACATTTTAAATTGAATTGAAATGATCATATGTCATTTGTTCAAAAAGTTAATCTGAAAAAATGTAATAAAATATGTTATGCTTCATCCTGTGTGGATGATTCAGGTCAAACTGATTGAGAAGTAGTGCCACCTGACGGTCGGTCCCTGAATTGTGAGTATGAGCTCGTGCAGTGGCTGAAACTCTGGCTGAAGTTCTCCGGATACAAACAAAAATAAAAATACATTCATAAATGCTACAATAAACGTAATTAGAATATTCAAATGATTGCTACTTATTGGTACAGGTGACTTTAATCCATGTCAGCCTTAAAGTGGGTTTGACTACATTCTGCTTTTTTATTCTCATCACATTTTATTATAATGATCTGAAACACTTGGTAGTGTTGTCTGACTCAAAAAGTAAGGCGGACACACTGATGAAGTCGAAATAAATGAGATACATAGTTGATACATAGACTACTGTAAATGCTTTCGATTCAGTATCGGATGAGAGCACTTTCACGAGAATTCATCTATCTGTTGAAACCGATGAGGGGCACATATAGTATGCTCCTCAGCAGACCACTTTGCACCGTCTCATTGTTTATTAACAGTGTTAACAGTGAGTTAATGTGTTTGGGTTCTATACGTTTCCTTTACTCATTGCTCCCCTCCTCTCCCCCTGCATCCTCTTCCCCCACCCCCCCCAATGTCCATCTACGTACCCGCAACGTAAATAGTTAGTGTGTCAGCCAACACCATTCTCAGTAACAGGACTAACAGAGCATTATCCAACACATCGTCAACTACACACATCACTTCACACTGTGCCGTCGTCAACAGACAGTGAGAGAGGTTTGTTGCCAGAACGCACAAAATCGTATGTGGGTACAGAAGTTGCCACTACAGAGTGGATTTAGCAAAGTAACGGTTAAGTGATTTGAAGGGGGGGACAGATGGCCATGAACGGACAGAATGACATCCGCAAAGTTTCTATTCCAAACGGACACCCACATACGTCTAAAGAGTATGAGGGACGAGGAACTTGGGGAAACAAAGCCGAGTTCATCCTGACAGTGATGGGTGCGATCATCGGACCTGGCAATGTATGGAGGTTCCCCTACCTGTGCTACAGAAACGGCGGAGGTAAGTGTTGCTCTCAGTTTGCAAAAAAAAATCATTTGGGACGATTATTAATATTATTGGTACATTTATTTTCTAGTATTATCGTTTCCCTCGGCGCAAAAGGAAGTAAAGATCCTCTCGTTTTTTGCAGGTGTGTTCTTCATCCCATACTTCTTGTTCATGATTACATGCGGAATCCCCTTATTCTTCCTTGAGACTTCCTTAGGACAATACACCAGCCAGGGGAGTATCACGTGCTGGAGAAAGATTTGTCCACTTTTCGAAGGTAAATAAATGCCTTTATATTTGTCAAGTGGCTTGTCATATTTTTCACCGAACACTTTGGATGTAAACGGCGCGCGTAATTACGCACTAAGTCTATCCTTTTGACCATATGACTGTTTGTCACCCGATTGGTTCGGAGCAAATACTATGTGCTGTGTCTTTAATTGCTGCTGCATTATTTTTATCTATAAAATGATTTCTTTTTGGCACAGGTTACTCTGTACCCAACAGACAGTGTAGAGTGCAACAACATAATATTATCTGCGCACCACCCTCACTTGTATATGTATTTGTTTTTGTTTTTCAGGCATGGGCTATGCCAGTCACTTAATCATTGCATTCAGTGCAACCTCCTATATTATCATCATTGCATGGGCGTTCTTTTACCTATTCTCATCATTCAGTGCGGACTTGCCTTGGGCCACATGTGGACACTACTGGAACACAGGTAGGATGTCCTCCAGCTTTTGGCGAGGGCTTCGGAAGCCTGTAGGTGTACTATTTGGCATGAATACTTTAATTTTAGCTGAGATGTAGAAAGTACAGATTTGATCACTAATTCCACTGCAATATTGATGAAAGTAATGGTGGGTGTTATGTGCAGCAGGGGAAGTTTTGTGTAACTCTTGCAGTGATAAGAAAGAGCAACACAGATGGAATAGAGTCTGTCAGATAAAAGTCTTTGTCGTTGATGATTTCCATAAAAGCACAAAATAATGTGCATGTTAATTATCTTTGTGGGATGCAACAAAACACGTTTTAAGTTCACCTTTTAGTTTGAAAATGAGCATTTTTACATTTCCAGTGTTTTGTTTTCCTAGACTCATGTCTGGACCTCAGCCATCCAAACCTGAACCTTAGCATGACATCCAGACTGAATGTCACTCTTCCTGTTGTGGAGTTCTGGCAGTAAGCATGTAGTCAACTAAAACAAGTTGAATTGAATGATATTTCTTCTTTCAATCCTTTGCTTTTCTTTCTCCCTCCCCCTTCTCATTTACATCACTGGTCTGGAGTGACAGGGCCGTAAAAATATTAAAAGGGCATCACCGTGCAGAAAGTTTTCTAGCATGTTGGACAGCCTATATGGCATTGCATCACGTTTTTTCCACTAGAAGGACACCCTATCATGTTTTAGCGTGTCCGCTCCCCTCCACTCTCATTCTTTAGCCGACCTCTGATTTTCTCTTATGACCTTTCTGTCATTCATTCACCCTCTCATCCCAACGCTCAGTTTACCTATCTCCCTTTCATCTGTTAGTTTGAATTTAATTTAGCTCTCCCTCTCACCCCCACCATTGCTCCCCTTCTCTGTCCAGGCACCGGGTTCTGAAAATCTCTAGTGGTATTGAGGACGTTGGTAGCTTGAGATGGGAACTGGTCCTGTGTCTCATCCTGACCTGGATCATCTGCTACTTTTGCGTTTGGAAGGGCATCAAGTCAACAGGAAAGGTTAGCTTCACTCTACGGAACCTCGACACTTTCTCAAAGAATTGGAGTTCCTAGTGCAAAACACGGGACAATATCCCGTGCTGGTTTACCACCATGAACTGTTTTGTTGGTTACAGTGCCTGGCACAGCTGGAGCCCCAGCAGCCAGCAACTGATACCAGGTCTCTGCAGTGTTGATCAACATAGACACTATCACAATTTAAGATGTACAAATCCATGTTTGTGGGTATGATTGTCGTTGCTGTAGCACACAACAGCGTAAATGCCTTCAAACATTTATCCATAAAACATTTTAAATGCTTTTATTCATTTTATTTTGGCTTAATATGACAATATGTTACCTTATTACAATTTTCCTTTAAAAAAAATGCCACTGATTACATCATAGTGTAATAATCACAAGATGAAATAAGTTGTATATACTGTATTAGATGGAAAAAGATATTACATATGTGCTCTACATTTTTAAGATTGTATGCAGGTTATTACATCAGCAGTTTCATAAAGTAATATTACCCACAGTAATAATGCTAATCACATCAGGGGTGAGGTGTTTGTGACCTGGGATCTGTTTTAGTAATAGCTCCGCGTAGGGTCTCCAAAAGCCAAATTTGTCCCTAGAAAGGGGCCAGACTAAGAGTAATTTTCAGGACACAATACAAATTGTAATGGTTAAGATGAGGGCAAAGTTATAGGTCAGAGGATATATTCACATTAACACAATCCAGTAAATGTAAGTTTAATGTATGGGGTTTATGGGTTATCACACATGGACCTAAACTTTACAACATTACAGTGGCTGCAGCTAATATACAGTGCAGTAATCCAATTGGAGCAAGTTTTACATTTCTTTCTTTTAAATAATGTATGTGTTCAAAATACGATGCTACATCACAAAGCATAAGATTTAGCTGCCTGTTACCTAATATACTAGGCTTGAGCTCCTAATCAATCATATGTTAGCATGTGATTGTTTCCCCAGGAGTGCTGAAACAATTAGTCAAATAGTTGTGAGTCAATTGATCGACTGATGGGTCACACCGTAGAAAGATGCCAAGTTGGCAATACCTTTCTTTGTTTCTTTTTTTCTATCAGGCTGCTTTCTTTACAGCCACCTTCCCCTACCTTATGCTGTTGGTGTTGCTCATACGTGGCGTTACCTTACCGGGGGCAATAGACGGAATCATTTATTACCTCTATCCTGACATCTCCCGCCTCTCAGATCCCCAGGTAAGAACACACATACGATCTTCAGAGCAGAACCGCTACATTCTTTCCTCTACACAGAGTCATGCACATACACACACGTTTGTTTGACCTTTCTCAGGTGTGGATGGATGCAGGCACTCAGATATTCTTCTCCTATGCCATCGGACTTGGATTCCTAACCTCTCTTGGGAGTTACAACACCTACAATAACGACTGTTACAAGTAAGCGCAGGCCTAATCTGTCAAAACTATCATCCCTTTATCGGAGTTTTTAAAAATACTACTGTTTCTTTCTGATTTCTCCGCAAACTCTATTGATTGCAGTTCCTTATACTTTTATATCCTCCCTCTTAAATTGGCCAATATAACTTTCCCATGTCATAAATATGATGAATCTGACTGAACGAAGGCTTCATGTATTACGTCACACATTTAGGCATCTGTCGTGTTCCCGGTTAAAAATAACCAAGTATAGAAAATCAATATATAAGACTATGTTATGTTCAACCAGCAAATGTAAAACTTCTGCTCTAGGTTTGCTTTATCAACAGTTACAACAGAACACACAAGGATTTGTTCCTAGTCTCACTAGTAGGGTTAAGGAATATTTCATTGCTACAATGCTAATCATTTCGAATTTATTTAGAAGAAAATAAACAATCTGATACTCAAGTTTATACATTTTCATTATTCTCATTCATTTTCTTTCAGGGACTGTTTCTACTTGTGTCTACTGAACAGTGCCACCAGCATTGTGTCAGGCTTCGCCATTTTCTCTGTTTTGGGTTTCATGACCAAAGAACAAGGAGTGGATATTTCTGAAGTAGCTAAATCAGGCAAGTAGAGTGAAAACAGTTTTACTACATTTCCAGTTGTTGGGGAGCTTGTAGTATACATTGCCAGAAACTGCCCCCTGCATAGACACTAGCTCTTCACCCTGTGTGGAAGTTGTGCCAAATCATGTCATGTTTATTAATAATAATAATAATAATAATAATAATAATAATAATAATAATAATAATAATAATAATAATAATAATAATAATAATAATAATAATAATAATAATACATTTTATTTGGAGGCGCCTTTCAAGACACCCAAGGACACCGTACAAAATACAAGAGATAAAAACAGCAGGACATTGGAAGGGAGAGCAGACAAACAAAACCAGAGATAAGGTGGAGACACAGGAAGAGAGCAAGAAAGAGAAGAGGGGGGGGAGGACACAGGATGATGGAGACTACAGAGAGTAGGCCAGTTTGAATAAGTGAGTTTTGAGGTGGGACTTGAATGTTGTAATAGTTTCGGACTGTCAGATGTGTGGAGGGACGGAGTTCCAGAGCCCGGGAGCAGTGCAGTTGAAGGTCCTGGCACCCATGGTGATGAGGGGTATACTCAGATAGGTAGGTGGGGGCGAGTTTGTGGAGGGCTTTGTAGGTGAGCAGGAGGTTTTTGTAGTCGATCCGGGATTGAACAGGGAGCCAGTGAACTTTCAGGAGAATGGGGGTGATGTGTTCAGAGGATTTGGTGCGGGTCGTGATCCGGGCAGCATCAAAAAGGATTTATTTATCCTTATCCTCTTATCTTTCAAACCTAAGAAGCTTACGTCTTTCTTCTTTTGTTTTACTCTTAGTTTTAATTTCTTCTCATATTACCTTTAGTTTCGAAACATGCAGCTCACATCACGTGAGCATGATTTCAGTTAAACAGCAAGCAGAGAACTATAACTGCATATACAGGTGTTAGATGGCGCTACTCACATTTCTCGCCCAACCTGTAGAAAAATACATATTTGAGGAAGTATCTAAATGTGTAAATGAAATGAAACTGCCCCGGGACAAACTGACGGGACTGACGACAGATGGAGCGCCTGCGTTGTGATGAAAAAAGCGGATTAGTTCAGGAACTGTGCAGGTGAGCTGACGGTGTATCACTGCATCATACACCAGGAAGCACTGTGTTGTAAAGCTCTGGAGATGGAACATGTAATAAGCACCGTAACACAGACAGGAAACTTTATAAGAGTCAATGTAAGTCTTTTCCTGAGGAGATACATTCTGAACATGGCGGTGCGATGGCTGAGTCGAGGGAAAGTGCTGAATAGATTTTTCGAGTTGCGTGAAGAAATCTGGCCGTTTTTGCAAGCAAAGGGAAGCGAAGGGTAGGGCTCCGCCCCCTACACACACACACACACACATACACGCACACACAAACACGTGTGCACACAGTTACAGTCAGAGACACAAAAAAGAATGACACAGTATAATTATTTATTACTTGTTAAAATGTCAGCTCAAAATTGTCTGCGAGCCATATCGCGTCATCGAAAGAGCCATATATGGTCATCATTTTAATGTGTCTAATACTTTATGCTATCTAATTATTTTATATGAGATACATTCAAGTGACAGTTTCATCGGTTTTCTTTTCATTTATGTTTCTGTTATACCTTGTTACATTCTATGTGTGTATTTGTAGGTCCGGGCTTGGCATTCATTGTCTACCCGCGTGCTGTAGCCATGATGCCGATGGCTCAGTTGTGGTCGGTGTGTTTCTTCCTCATGATCATTCTGCTCGGATTGGACAGTCAGGTACCAGCAGAACCTCTCTGAATAAATAAATGGAGGATTGAATGAATGAACGAAACCCTGATACTCTTTCCTTCCCCTGGTTTCTTCCAGTTTGTTGGTCTGGAGTGTCTCATGACATCACTGACTGATTTGTTCCCTTACCTGCGGCAAAAGTACAGACGTGAGCTGGTTCTGCTGGCTATCTGCAGCACCTGCTGTTTGCTGGGACTCAGCCTGGTCACTGAGGTTTGTACAGTAAACTCCAAGCTAGACAGTTTGCAAAACCCTTCCTCAATGTTTTCTTTTTTATTCATGTTACACTTAATATGCTTTAGAAACTGGTGAAATATATAAGAGAGCAAAGTAGAGGAAACAGTGTTTAGAAGCGACTTAAAACTAACTAGAATGGCAGTTGGAGAGTGCAGACCTCCGCCAAGGCCAAATGCCCTATTTCACAATGTTGACAAAAGTAACAAATAATTAGTGTATCCGCCCTAGGACTTGGATCCACTTCATATTTTATTGGGTTCTGCCTTGGCAAATGCAACACCCTCCAACCAAGTCTCATGAACATCGGGCCAGTAGTTTTCTATAAACCTGCCAAAAAACTGCCAAAGAAACAGAACTGAAATTAACAAAGTAAATCCCAATAACACATGAAGACATGTCAACACTTCTGTCAGTCAAGCCCAGGCCTTGCCAAACCCTTCAACAGTTTTCTGATGTTGTTGTGTTCCGTAAAATAATTTGTCACACTTAAGAAATCTTTTCACATTAGGAGAAATTGGTGTTAGAATTTATTTCCACGGGGCAAAAACCAATGTATGGTTAATAAATTCATCTCAAAGATGAGATTAACCTATAATATATATATATATATATATATATATATATATATATATATATATATATATATATATATATATATATATATATATATATATATATATATATATATATATTGCCTCCAGGGACTTGGTTAAGAGTTTTAAAGTTAGACATATGCATCCTGACAATCACAAATTTGAAAATATCTGAAAAAACTAATAAATAACTTTAACTTGTTGAGTTACTTTAATTTTTTTTATCAGTTTTCATTTAGGCAACAATAAGATGGAAAAAAAATCTAAAACACAAAATGTCAGATGTTAATCAGAAAATAAAAGGACCACCTTGAGGCTCATTTTATCTAAATGTTTTTAATTTACTTTGTAGGACTCTGATATGAAGAAGCTGATTATGTAGTTTATTTGAAGTTTATATCTGTTTTTAGGGAGGGATATACCTGCTCCAGCTGTTGGACCATCACGTCTGCAGCGGCACCACCCTGCTCCTCCTCTCCCTCTGCCAGTCGGTCAGCATTGCCTGGGTGTACGGTAAGTCATTGACAATACAACCAACCGTGCAATGTGTTCACCGGTAGAGATTTGGCAATACCGTTTCCACTGCGCTAGCAATTCTTGCGAGATCTCGCGAGATCGTGAATCCAGCTGTCGGGCAAGGTAACGTGATTTGGGAAAACATGGTGAAGGAGAGTGAAGTTATAAATACAGAGCAGGGGGAGGATGAGGAATAACTCTGGTTACATGATTACAATGATGTATGATTGCACATTGATATGCCGATAAATTCATCTCAAAGACGATATTGACATTTCTAATATCTTTCCTTTCCCTAAAGGTGCTGAACGTTTCTATGGCAACATCACGGACATGATTGGTTATCGTCCATACCCAATGATGAAGTACTGCTGGCGCTACGTCACCCCCTTTTTCTGTTTTGTAAGGTTTCCGTCCTTTTATTCACTGATGTTTCTTCCAAGTGTGTTGATATCTTTCTCATGCCCGTTTTCCAATGCAATGCTAACAGCTGTGAACACACAAATGGTAGATTTATTATGTATAGCACTCCTCTTATCTCTTCCCCCTTTTATCTTTTTATTTATCTTGCAACCACTCCCAGCACAACTTTATAGGTCAGAGGTTAGGGTTAATTTAAGTAGGCGTCTTGTCTTATAAGTTTCACAGTTATGTAAGTACAGACTGTTACATTTAATGTTAATCCTCTTTGTCTCCTCTAATCACAGGGCACCTTCATCTTCTCTATCGTCAAATACTCCCCGCTGAAGTTCAGTAACACTTATGTTTATCCATTTTGGGCAAACATCTTGGGTTGGTTCCTTGCCAGTATCTCTCTCTCCCTCATCCCACTGTTTATGTTATATAAAATGATGCAAGGGAAAGGCCCTCTCCGACAGGTGAGCATGATCCTCTATCCTATCAAATTAAGAAATATAATCTATAAAAATGTATTTATGTAATTATGACATGCAAAATTGTTTTAAAAAGCAGAATAATTTTCCACTATCATCATACAGAAATAAAGGAGTATTAGTGCAAATAATCAATCCTGGTACGCACAAAGTAATAAAGAATGTAACAGTTTTTATCCTCAGCTACTTTCACTTTACTCTTGAATCTCTTTTTTTTTCTCAGCGATTCTTGCTGCTCTGCCAGCCTGTGGACCTCAGCTTGGATCACAAATGTCTTCCTACGCTGGGAACCACTACCAGCGTAGAGCTCAAACCTTTATCCCAAAGTGGGGAACTCACTCAGTGAACGCAAACAGTAGTTCATCATGATTAATGCTATATTGTGAAGTCATTCTAAAACAAGTGTCAGAGGGATCTTGCTTTTGTTTGATTGTTATTATTTTTTATATTTTTTTTACAGAGCCCTGCCTTCATCTCCACAAAAAAAAAAAAAAAAAAAGGTGTTGGTTTAACTGTAACGTTTTTCTAAATATATAATTTTGCAGGGATAATGAAATTATGTCACTCGGTAAAGATGGATTTCGTTTTCCATTTAAGCTTAAACATATGCAAAGATCTCAAAGGGCAGATCACTATCTGACGTGTTGCATTTGCTTGTGTATGTGTGTGGTGTTTTTTTTTTTAAAGATTGAGCAAAATATTGATGAAAATATCATTATGCTGTGTTATTGTACATGATACATGAGCCCGTTTTGTATTTTTGCATTTACTGCCTACTTTCTTTCAACGTTTGTATCTAAATATCACATGTGGAATGTTTGCACCCTAAGCTATATATGCCTTTATACAGTATAACCTCATATTCCTCTTAAAACTCTGATAAGTGCCTTACAACATCATATGTAGGTTATTTCGCCTTGATATATAATACAATAACTGTAGGTTTGTACACCTGCAACATAGGTTAAACCTATGTTTAGCCATTTATAATAGACTATCGGACAAGAATAAATATTTTCCATAATTTACAGAGTAACCTGATACTTGGCATGTGTTATGTATTATATATTATGTCTTTTTTTAAACCCCCTGTATGCAAACTACAGATATACAAATAAAAGGGATGACAGATTGGGGAAAACTATCCGGTGTTAATGTGTCACATAAAAGGTTCATGCAACAGATTAATACTACTATGACTATACTTCTAATTACTACTTTGATGTTCAAGTATTTTTGCTCTCAATAATAACTTTGTTCTTTTCAAGCACCCCAGTAAGCCATGACAGTTTGACACTGAGTCAGCATTTCCTACTGTTGACATATCAAAATGACAGGAGCACAATCACAATCAGCGTCTTACACTTCGAGGACAGTACAAGGTGGGGATCAAACCGCCAACCCTGTGACCCGCCCCTAGTCATTATTACATAATGTGTAAGATCATCAGAGTCCATAAATGGAGGGCCACCACTGTAATTAATGTGTACACATATGCACATAGCTGTGAATAAAAACACATGCACGATGGATGTATTTATTTTGTGTTGACCTCGTAGCACTTGTCTTGACCTCTGTAGCTTAGCATGGGTGGTTTAAGTATTACTGGTGATGACATTTATATGCATGGAGAATCTACAGTAATCAAAAAGCCGTAGACAAACAACGCGTGACTGTGCGTGTCAAAGTTCAAGTTGAAGTTTCTGATTCGGATCTGACCTTAATGCCAGATTTCCTCAATGACAGATGTTGTCTTGCGATGGGAGCTGAGCCCCGTTCAAAAGGTTAGAATAAAGAAAGCGGTTACACAGAACTTTTGATAAATTAGCGCATCTTAACTTGAACCTTATTAATTGAAGAGCAAGAGCAAAGTTGAATTTCTCAATTATTAAGCATCAACTCCAGAGTTCAAGTGACTAAGCCAACACCCAGCTGGTAACAATCGGTGAAAAGATATCTTTCTTCAGAGGTCTTTGCACAAACTTTCTAGAAAAAGTTCAAAAAAGTCTTCAATTCATTCTGGAAGGGAACATGACTCATTAAAAACTTGAAAGCTGCACACGATGTGGTGTAGTGTATACATAAAGTGTATTCATCTGAAAATTACTTTCACAAACTGACTCAGTGAAAGTGAGTCCTCACAATAGATTTACTTAAAAAAACAAAAACATAATTTATTCAAATAAAATGAACACAAAAAATGTGTCACGACTCTGGATTTGTGTTTCCTGTTTTATTTTGTAAAGTTCACGCCCCTTGTGTCATGTCTTGTTTTGCTTCCTGTCCTTGTGTTTTCTCTCCGTCTGTGATTGTTAATTTGTTTCTGCTGTTTCTGGATGTTCACCCCGCCCTTGTGTTTTTGCCTTTCTTCCCCAGCTGTGTCTCGTTCCCTAGTTTAGTGTCTGTGTGTATATATCCCTGTTTGTCCCAGTGTTCTTTGTCGGTTCGTCATTCTTGTTACTTCCATGTTACGCCACTGTTCCCTCGTGCTTCCCTCATGCTTCCCTCGTGCTTCCCTCGTAGTTCCCTCGTACTTCCCTCGTCTTCGCGGTTTGTGTTTTTTTACTTGTTACCTTGTTTTGGATTAGCTTTTTGGAAATAAAGCTCTCTGTTTAACCTCATCTGGCGTTCTGCATTTGGGTCCACCTTTTCACCTAGTCGTAACAAAATGGAGCGGGTAGATCATTGCTCAGGGCTATTGAAGCACCCAGTTGTGCTGCCCAAGCGTTGCAACTATGGTAGCTGAGAAGGCCATTCATTGTGTTCTTTTGAAAGATTTTTGTGTTTGTGTTTGCATATGTGTTTATTACAACAAAATAAATTTCATGTTACAGTCACTGCCCTTACCGTCCGATAACAGAGAGCATTCCAATAGAGTGAAGGGGAACGGAGAAACTGTGATTTGTCATGATTGTGATCCAACATTTGCATCGCATTTCAGGATGCCAAGGCAAACCTTTCAGGTGAAGGATAATCTCTTATCAGGCCTATCACTATTGCTGATTACTGTTTTTGTGATATGATATTGTAATATTTCCTATTATATATTTAGAGGTGTAGAGTGGAATAGAAAAGTTTATGAAAGAGTCCCTCCACAACCGTACATACAATAGCATATGATAAGAAAAATATGTCTTAAAGAAACACCTTCGCCACGTTTTGTCGGTTTTGGTTGTGCGCCAGGCCAACCTCAACGCTCAATTGGCTGACATGTCAGCTGACTAGGCTCAATAGTCGGGCCCTTAAACTATAGAAGCTTGGCCATGTGTTCATTCTGTCTCTCCCTGAAGCTACCCACTAGTGAGTGGTCTGCGATGTGATTTTAACCTCTTAGAAGGTGGGCTAATTTACCCGAAAATACCTACAAACGACATACCCAAAGTAAATTGAAAGCTGCTCTTCAACCATTTGCACCAGCTGCATGATTTTGGTCTCATTCAAAAGATAACTCTCTTATTGTTCTTGCAAAACAGTGAATAATCACTCCAAGTGCTTCTGGCACTGAGTAATAGTGGTCTGAATATACTGAATTTGAAGAGAATACACTCAGTCTGAATTTCTTTATTGAAAAAGGTGTCTGAAGATGTGTATAGCTGAAATACACGATAGAAACATAGAACCAAGTATTAAGTTCACCACCAAATTTCAGATAAAAAGGGTAAAAACTTAATTATTAGACAGGTTTGTCTAAGAGTAACACCAGGTGTACACCAACTGTGCAATATGTACATGTACGTGTACATATTATAATATTTATTAATAAATGTAATTTTTATTTATTTATAAATAACTATTTTATACCCATATTCCCTGTTAGCAGTAATCACACAGAGT